>NW_017731476.1:1698775-1703699 GCF_001890085.2 Hipposideros armiger
GGATCCCACATATGAGGGCCAGTGACACTGCCCTCTGCGGCTAAGATGGTGAACAACAGCCCGACCTGGAGCTGGGCTGCCATGAGTCGCCAGTGACGGCGTAGGCTGCAGTGGGCTGCCGTGGGATACCGTGTGTGGCCGGCAGCCGGCGTGAGCAGCTGGCAGCCGGCGTGGGCTGCCGTGAGTCGACATGAGTGGCTGTCCGGGGGCCGGCGACTGGTCTGCCTCACCCGGGAAGAGCATAATGATGGTGCCAACATGGGCCAGTGGAGCGACATCCGCCACAACTAGACTGAAGAACAAAAGGACAGCAACTTGTCTGTTCCCCTTCCCCGATTCCCCAGTGCTGTTCCCCTCCTCTAATTTCCCAATAAAATCTTTTTTTAAAAAAATGAGTATATACACAGGTTTTAAAATGAATGGTTTTATTAAATAATTACAGAATAACAGGTAGAGTCAGAAAGTAAAATGTTTATATTAAAAACATTAGCCTTTTGTCTCTTTCTGTCCTCCTTTAACACATTCCTAGAGAGTCACTTTCTGCTGTTTCTTCTGGGTTTTACCTCCATTTAACCGCTGGCATAGCCTCATGTACCCATTTTGAGTCATTGACTTCCTCTTCAGGTAGATGAGGATTATAATTCCAACCCATATGATCCCTTCCATTCTCTCTGGTTAATGTGGACAGTGGTTTGAATGTTTTAAAAGGATCAAAACAATAAGCATCTGCCTTACACGAGATAGAGGTTTGTTTCTTTCTCGTATAATAGTATAAAGAACTCAAGGATGGATGGTGGTGGTTTCCAGCTACCAGGGACCCACGCTCATTCTGTCCTGTGGCTTCATTGTCTTCAAAAGTTTTTTCCGTCTTATTTTCCAAGATAGCTGCTCCAGGCTTCTTCCCCACACCCACCCACGGTCCACCGTCCAAACACAGGAAGGGGGTAGGGCAAGAGAGAGCGTGCTCTCTCCTGTAAAGGCTCAGAAATTGTGCACAGCTCCTGTACTCATCCACGCAGCTGTCCACTTCCCTCCTCCATGGGCCTTCTAACATATTTAATCTTGTTGTTAATAATCATTGGCTAGCGTTTGAGTGCTCCCTATGTCTCAGATACTGTTATAATTGCTTTCTATTCACTTACTCACTTAACCCTTAACAGTCTTTTGAGGCACATATTATTTCCTTTTACAGATAAGGAAACTGGGCGGAGGCAAATCAAGTAGCTGCCCAGGTCACACAGTGAGTCAGGAGCAAGGTCAGGGCTGCAGAGCCGCCCTTCACTCATGACACTTTTCACTAGGGATCCGTGACCCTCTAGGGCGTTCCACCCAGGCTACGCTTTCCCTCTGTACTTCAAGCTGGCAGAGGGCTGGTCAGAGGTGTCCAGCCTATGAGCCGACAGGGCCCAGTTAATTATTAGTGTGCGGGCTTGTTATCAGCCCCAGCCTAGCACTGACCTGCAGCTCCCTCGGCTTGTCCCAGGGTCAGTGGGCAGGGGACACCAGTGTGTTAGGATAAAAATACGTCCCGTGCGGGCCGGCCAAGTGGCGCGTTGCTTAAGAGCTGGCTTGGGACGCCAGCTCTGAGCAGCAGGGCCCCGGTTCAGATCTCACATGAGGACCAGTGACACTGCCCTCTACAGCTAAGATGGTGAACAACAGCTCCACCTGGAGCTGGACTGCCATGAGTCGCCGGTGACGGCGTAGGCTGCAGCCCCTGCTGCAGTGGGCTGCCATAAGCTACCGTGTGTGGCCAGCAGCCAGCGTGAGTGGCCGGCAGCAAGTGTGAGCTGCCAAGAGCTGCTGTGAGTGGCCATCCAGAGGCCGGCGACCAATCTGCCTCAGCCGGGAAGAGCACAATGATAATACCAACATGGGCCAGTGAAGCAACGTCCTCTACAACTAGACTGAAGAACAAAAGGACAGCTACTTGTCTGTTCCCCTTCTCCTGATTCCCCAGCGTGTTCCCCTCCCCCAGTCCCCCAATAAAATCTTAAAAAAAAAAAATCTCTCCTAGTCCCAACCTCTGACCAGAATGCCAGTTCTATCTATATCCCTAAAATATTTAAAAAAAAAAAATGTCCCATGCTGGCTCTCCATGATCTTTGCCTTTCTGAATTAAACACCAATTTTGTTTCTTAAGTGCACTGTGAAACCCTAACCATTTATTTTGCTTTTATTTCTTGGGCGGATGGCCCACAGTCACCACTGCAGCCATGTTCCTATGATGCTGAGAACGACAGCGACATGTGTTGCAGCTTTTGACGGTCTCTTGTTTTATTGATGCAGTGACCAGGAGGTAAACTTTGGGATGTGCACATAATGATGGACAGCAAGGACTTAGAAGCCGAAATCCACCCCTTGAAGAACGAAGACAGGAAATTGCAGGAGAATCAGGAAAACCTCGCGAAAAAAGAAGATAACTTGAGAAGCACGCCTGTGCAGTCCCGCCTCTCCCGATGCCGGACGGCAGTGTTTTTCCTCTCGCTGTTTATCTGCCTCTTGGTGGTGTTTGTGATTTCCTTCATCATCCCGTGTCCCGAGCGACCAGCGTCACAGGGGTCATGGAGGATCGATTACAACACGACAGGTGTGCTCCACCCTCCCCCCAGTGACATTCCAACCACTCTCTCTTTGGGATGGGTGGTGGGGGTGGCATGTGTGTCCCTGAATCTGGAGTTTTCTTTGACAGTGGATCAGCCTAAAGTGGCTGCCGATTCTATGTCCACGGGTGTCCTGGAATTTTAGGGGTGCCACAGCCTCAGTAAAATTGGAAGGACTGCCATGGGCGAATAGGGGCCCATTTTTCTATGTTAGAAAAGATGGGTTGAGTCAGTAAAGAAAAGCCCTTCTGGTTACTTTTCTGAGTTAAAAAATAATAATAATAATGATAATAATAAAACAGAGTAACCGGCAGAAAAGGTACAGAGAAGGCTGTCATGAAATGTGAAAAATATGCAGTCGATTTTGTTGTTTAACCTTCCTGAAGGGCTCCAGCTACCATTGTAATGAGCTTAGCTAGCGTAAAGCATGCGTTTATTTGTCTTGTAAAATTGGCAGCCTAGAATCTTGGCCTTGGTAAAAAGCAACAGAGTCGGCCTTTCTCTGGACACCCCACTTCTTTCTTAGAGCTGTCCATGCTTTTCTTGTCGTATCAAAAAAAAAATCATTACCAGGGGCGGTCAGATAGCTCAGTTGGTTAGAGCACAAGCTCTGGACAACAGGGTTGCTGGTTAGATTCCCACATGAGGGCCAGTGAGCTGTGCCTCTACAGCTAAGATTGTGAACAATGGATCGCTGGGGGGGTGAGGGTGGGGGTAGGNTTTTTTATATATATAACTATTGAAATTAAAATGTTCATTTATGTACCACCTAAATGATGTTGCATTCCACCAGTGGTATGGGAACCATTCTTTGTGAAGCCCCGTTATAGAGGATATTCCTAAAGGGGTGGGAGGTTGCAAGACTTCACTGAAGACTTTTAAGGAACTTTCAATGCAAAGAGTGTATGTTCCTTAATGAAGTTCAGGTTCTAAGGATCTCAAATGTAGACCCCTTGACTCCTTGGGCAACTCCAAGGAGTTGGAGTTCTTTTAACTAGAAAGGAAGAAGCCAGTGAGACAATGGAGATCTCCTAATGTCTGGAGAACAGCGGCATTTCTAATCACATTTTTTTTTTAAGAAATTTTATTGGGGAACAGTGTGTTTTTCCATGACCCATCAGCTCCAAGTTAAATAGTTGTTTCAATCTAGTTGTGGAGGGCCCAGCTCCTTGGCCCATGAGGGGATCGAATCGCCAACTCTGTTGTTAAGAGCACTGTGCTCTAACCACTTGAGCTAACCAGCCGCCCCTTGCCCAACATTTTACAGATCTGAAGAGAACTTTAAAGATAGAGCTTTTAAAATCAATAATTTTAGCATTCTGATTTCTTTGAAAACTTCAAAGTAAGTTTTCCTTCCTTTGTCAAAGGAATTTTTTTTCTTTTTTTTTTCTTTTCTTTTATTGGTGAATCGGGGAAGGGGAACAGACAAGTTGCTGTCTTTTTGTTCTTCTGTCTGGTTGTGGAGGACGTCGCTGCACAGGAATTTATGTTTGGAATATTTCAAACATCTAATGGGGACTTAGTGGTCAGATTTGCTGAGTAAGCGGCTCTCTGATTGGTCAAGCTCGGTCCCAGGTCCCGTTGCTGATCCTTCACCAGCAGACAGCCTGCACCTCACCCATATCAGGTGCTTGGGTTTAGGGAGGTCCCTAGCCATGAGTCACTGTTTGCTTTTCCTGTGGTAAACTCATTACCTTTGACAGACACACCTTTTCTGCCTCCCAAGATGTTAAAACGTATGTCTCAGCTCGAAGGGGAATCTACACAGATTTGTTTGGTCATTGTTTTTAATTATGGTAAAATATATATGACATAACACTTGCCATTCGTGACATTTAGTCCATTCACAATGTTTTTGCAACCATCACCACCATTTTTGTCACCCCAAAAGGAAACCCTGTACCCATTAGCAGCCACTCCCCATGTCTCCCTCCCCCAGTCCCTGGCAAACATTAGTCTACTTTCTGCCACTATGGATTTGCCTGTTCTGAATGTTTCATATACATGAAGTTATACCACATGTGACCTTCTGGGTCCGGATTATTTTACTGAGCACAGATATTTTCAAGGCTCATCCATGTTGGAGTGTGTTGTGACTCATTCCTCATCTGGTCAAATCATATTCCATGGTATGGAATTCCCATATTTGGCTTATCCATTCATCGGTTGATGGACATTTGGGTTGTTATGAATAATGAAGCTGTGAATATTTCTTACAAGTTTTTCTGTGAGTCTCTGTTTTCATTTCTTTTGGGTTTATACCTAGAAGTGGAATTGCTGGATCATATGGTAACTCAGTGTTCAACTTTTTTTTTTTTTTT
>NW_017731476.1:1708145-1714940 GCF_001890085.2 Hipposideros armiger
GGTGGGGGTGAGGGCAGGTGTGGGGGGATCATTACCAATACCAAGGTCCTGAAGATTTCCCTATGTTTTCTAAGAGTTTTATAATTTTAGCTCTAATGTTTACGTCTTTGATCCATTTTGAGTCCATTGTTGTAGATGGTGTAAGGTAAGGACCCAACTTCATTCTTTTGATGTTTGATTTTCAAGCATATAGTTTATAATTTGAGTCCTCCCAGGAGAGGAAGGGCTAGACCCTTATGCATGTGGTGTGGAAGTGTGGACCGACGTAAGGAGGGATTCATTCTTGAACAGACGGTACTCGGAACACCCCATTGGGGGTCCCCAGGTGTCCTGCCTGCTCCTTCCTAAAGGTTAACCCCTGATACTGTCATCCGTCCTATGCACAAAGAATTGCTTGTATCCTGAAGAGGTGTGGGAAGTGGCTAGTCCTAGTGAGGAAGAAGCCACTTGTGATCTCGTGGTGGCAGGTTCTAACTGGCACTAAACCCCAAGGGACAGAGGAGTAGGTCAGGTCAGACTTGGCCTAACCTTTAAACCAGGCATGGCCTGAAGAATATAGCCTGTGGTTCTCTTTTTCAGTCACCTATGACTTTCTGGCCATGGAAGATATAAACAGGGACAGGGTCCAAGACGTCCTCTTTCTTTATAAAAGTACCAACAGCAGCAATGACTTCAACCAGTCCTGCGCCGATGAAGGTAATTTTCTTTCTATCCGAAAAAAAGAGGAACTCCCAGTAAGAGGTAGAGTCCTCGCTCTTGCAGTATTTGAGGGAAGCAGTTGGAATTTCTGGAAACCATCATCACTCTTCCTCCTTAGCAGGGAGGAAGAGACAGGGAGGCAGGCTCTGGTCCCAGCACACACCCCGCATGGTTACTAATCCTCATGGGGTCACGCTAGGGCCCCCATGGATCTAGGGGTAAGGGTCCAGGGATAAAATGAATGAGCCCAGGTGGTAGGTGCTGTGACCGGGAGCGAGGTATGAAGGAGAAGGTCTGGCAGCATGTGGGCTGCGTGCACAACCCCACAGAGTTGGGTCTGTCCCCTCCAGGCTTCTCCTCTCCCTGTACCTTCATGGCCGCTGTGTCAGGGGCAAACGGCAGCATCCTCTGGGAGAGGCCCACAGCCCAGGATGTGGCCCTCGTGGAATGTGCCGTCCCCCAGCCGAGGGACAGCGGGGCATCTTCCGCCTGCATCGTTGTAGGCAGACGTGGTTCTTCCATTGCAGTCGACTCATTTACAGGTAGGCCGCTTCTCTGCAAAGCCACCTGCATCTACTCAAGACGGGAGGACCGATGTCTGTGCCCTCAGGGCGCTGTGACCAGGTAGAAAGGAAGGGTACAGGGTGGGCCGTATGTGGGCACCAAGGGGATTGCCCCCAGTACCTTACCAAGGAGTTCTGCGCCTTGACATTAGATTTGGTAGGTACTAGCATTTCCTTTACAAGTTGTGATATTAAGGATATGGAGGAAAATGAAGAGCAGGCTGGAAATATGTTGAGAGGAATCAGTCTTGAAAAAGGACACGATTATATCTGAGCCAGAAGCTGTTACCTTGGGACCTGCAGGCCCCGAGTTCGACCCTCAGCACCTTCCTTCTCTCCTGCTGGGTGAAGGGCAAAATCACAGGCCACTCAGCCAGGGCCTTGGTGGGGGCAGAGGGTCCCCTGTGAGCCCAGCAGCACAAAGCGGTCCTGAGGGGCCTTGGGGGTTGGCAAGGTCAGACCCTGTGCATCCGGGTGGGGAGGGTCAGCATTGGCCCTAAGATGCTCTAGAGACAAATATTAGAAAACCTGGATAAGGCAGGAAAGGTGGCAGAGGCAGGGGTGGGGGAACGAGGGGGGAATGCTCTGAAATCCCAGAAATAATACAAACACGCTGGTTGATAAGCCCCCGCACTTTTCTCACACGTGCCTGCACATCTCCATGTTCAGCAGTCGCACTCACATTGCACCCTTCAGCCTCCTGCTGGCAGGCATTTCCATTCCCGAGTAGGAGCCTCTGCGTAGTTGCCAGGTGCCGTTGGAAGGGGATATGGAGCTAGCGCCCCATATGTGCCTGGTTTTAGGGCAGACACTCTGGAACCATCCCAGCAGCCTTGGAGGGAACGCTTCCATCCTGAGCCCTTTACTCCAGGTGCCCGACCTCAATGCCGACGGGGCCCCAGACCTGCTGGTCCTCACCCAGGACGGAAAGGAGGTATAGCTCTTCTCCCAGGTCACTGCGGCCCCGACGCCATGTGACCTCTGACCCCTCCCCTGTCCACTTCCACTTCCCAGGCAGAATTCCACCTGTCAGGGAACTCGCCTAGGGCCCCGTGTTCCTGGCACCCACAGACCCAGCACTTGGGCAGCTCTTTCCCTGTCCACAGCTTCTGAGCCTCCCCAAGAAAGAAAGTGTACCCCATTTGTGTCACTGCTGCGTGGACGAGAGGCTGTAAGGACTGTGAGGGGCTTTAGGCTGGGAGACTGCCTGCTTCTCCCAGGCATGCCGTGCACAGACACCTGACATCAGACACTTAAAGCCATCGTTCCCTAAACCAGAGGAATTTTGACCCCTTTTTCCTCCCATGTGGTGCAGGTTCACGGCTACATCTATTCAGGCAGCACTGGGCACCAGATTGGCCATCAAGGCAGCCTTGGTGTGGACGAGACCAGCGGCTCCCTCCTCCATGTCACCAGAGCAGGCGCCCACTACATCCTTTTCCCCTGCGGTACGTCGTGCCTGCCAGGCCCCTGGACGGCCTCACTCTCGGAGGTCATGCTGGTCTCAGATGAGCACTGCACCCTGGAGAAAGCAAAGTATAAGGGGATCTGTGACCGCCCTGAGGCTCGTCGACTCCTGCTTTTCTTCTAGGGTTTCGAATTAATCACTGACAGGCTGAGAAGGACACGGAGGGTCTCATCTCCCCCACTCCTGCCCCCCCCCCGAGGCTCAGGGAGGGAACCACATACTTCTGGAAGCAGGGCTGGTGGGCATGTGGCCTCCGGGTCCCCCAACAACAGCCCTTGGTGACCTGCGTGCATCTCTTCTGTGTTTTGAGTAGCAAGTTCCCTCTGTGGCCAGTCTGTGAAAGGCCTCTATGAGAAGGTGACCGGGAGAGACAGCACATTAAGGAGAGACCCCGGCTGGGAGGACATGCTCAACACCACCGCCCACAGGCTGCTTTTGCACAGGTTAGTCTGGGCGGCAGCCACACAGCCTAGGTCCCCTCCTCTGCGCTTGGAGCAATTGAGAGACAAGGACCTGGCACCGAAAGTTCAGGGAAAAAAGGGTTCCCAAAAGTGGGCTCACCCTCTCTCCAAACACAGGGAGGGTTTTGTTTTATATTTCATATTAGAGAACCAAGAAACACAGGGCCACACATGGGAGCCCCACGGGCAGTGCTTGGGGGAGGGTCCCAGCCTCCAGCCTCTGTGTCCAAGCCACATCCTTCCATCCTCCTCTAGCTCTGGAGCCATCCGCTACCTGATGAACGTTCCCGGGAAAGGCGGTGAGGACCTCCTCTTGGTAACTTCAGAAGCCTGTATGTTGCTGGACGGGCAGGAGCTGTCACCCAAGTGGACCTTCAGTGCAGCCCAGATCCTCAGGTATGAGGTCTTCTCCACGAACCCATGAGGTTGTTGCAAGCTGGGCACCTGCAGCCCATCTTCTGGCCACCCCAGGGACGAGGCTGCCCGTTGGGGGTGGGTGGGAGGACCCGCGTGCTTCTTACCTGTCACCTGGTGCTGGCCGGCACTAGAGGGGCTGGTGAAGCCCCCTCAGCTTCCCATCCGGGGCCCTGGCCTCGGCAGCCCTTCCCTGCCCAGGTGAGGCCAAGAAGAAGATGGGTAGCGTACCTGTCCCCAGGTATCTCCTCACAGAGACCCCTCATGAGCTCTCCTTCCCTATTCTTTTTGCAGGAAACCCATCCTTGGCCACTACAAACCCGACACCTTGGCCGTGGTCATTGAAAATGGAACTGGCATTGACAGACAGGTCAGCTGCACTTCCTTCTGAGGTTCCCCTTTGTTCACAGCTGAGGAAAATTAGCCTGAACAGCAGACAGGACTGTGGCCGGAAGGCTGAGCCGAGACAAGAGGGGCCTCAGGGCAACACCCTGTCTCCCTCAAGGAGCAGCTCCTTCAGGGCTGGCGTGGCTGGGGGCCCAGTGCCTATGCGAGCCCCACCCTCAGCCCCCCACACTGCCTCCTCCCTCCTCAGATCCTGCTCCTGGACCTCAGCACCGGGGCCGTGCTATGGAGCCAGGCCCTCCCAGGCCTCGCTGGGGACCCTCAGTCCGCCAGCCTGCCGACCGCAGACCACCGCTCAGCCTTCTTCTTCTGGGGCTTCCACGAGCTGATTGGGGCCACCCAGATGGTATGGGCAGGGGACATGCCTGTGCCAGGAGCCAGGGCCAGAGGCCAGTCTTAGGTCCCACCTTGGGTGACTGGACGTGTGGGCAGGATGAGGCCAGGGCTGGGGTCTGCCTCGGGGGCAGACGAGGGGGATCTAGGAAGAAGCGGGGTACACTGGGGAGGGCAGGCGCTGAGATCCAGGTGAAGGACACCCAAGAAGGATAAGGGTCAGGTTGGGGGGAAGAGGGGCAGAAGTCAAGTGCAGATTTGGGGTTGGTGTTTCATGGGGACCCCAGGCGGGGACTCTGGGGGACACGCTCTGGATGTGGTCACTGTCAGGAAGGTCCCATAGGGGTTAGTGCAGCATTGCCCGGCCACCAGGCCTGGGATGTAGAGATGGCTGCAGCCCTGACTGGCCTCATGCCGCATCGCTGGTTCTCACCCTAGGAGCCCAGGGACCCCCAGCACAGCCTGTACCTGTTCCATCCCACCCTGCCAGGTATCCTGCTCGAGCTGACCAACATCTCTGCCAACATGGTTGCTTTCCAAGGTGAGTGTGGCCTTGGCATGGGCCTGGGCCCCACCCACTGGGAGGTCTGCCATGTCTGGTCCCAAGATACCTGACAGCTGTGTCCCCCACAGTGGCCCTGTTTGAGCCTGGCCGCCACGCCGCCTGCATCCTCCTCACGGGCCCAGCCAGCCCCGACCAACCCGGCCTGGTCTCCATGGCCAAACACAAGGTGCAGGACCTTGTCCTGAGTAGCAGGGTGGTCCGCCTGGCCGATGGCGGCCCCGACGATGACCAGGCCATCCGGGTTCGCCTCTCCCGCTTGCGGTACCGGAGTGAGACTTAGACAAGCAGCGGCCAGACCATGTGGGAAAGGCTCCAGCGGCTGAAATTAAATGTCCTGGGAAGTTGGTCCTTCACTTACTTTGTCTGTACACTGACTCTCCACTCCTGAGCCGGGTGATGCTCTTCAGGGGAGTCCCCTTAGTACCCAGGGACATTTCGTGGGTGAAGGGACACCCAGGCCTCTCTCCTTTCCTGTCCAGCACACTGTGTCCTCACTCTGCCCCACTGGGGTCACACTCAAGGTCAGCTGCCTTCACGGTGGTCTTCTGTGGGAAGAGCCCAAGCCCTCCTGCAGAAGCCTCCTCCCCTTTTCCTGTCTGCATCCTTCTCTGCACCCTCTCTGGGGTCATGGAGCTCAGCGGGTATTGGGCCCTGGGGTGACCTCAGGACAGCAGCTGGGACCTGACGCAGTTCCAGACCCCAGCCCTTCCCAGAGCGAGGAGGGGACGACTCTAGCATGGTTGATGGCGACTTGCCCTGGGAAGCCCCTTTGACCAGGCCCACGATGAATGAGGCTTGTAGGACCGGATAAGTGGGGCTGCTCATGGACGTTCTAACGGGGGCTCACACCTCTGTGCTGGCTGCTTTTGCTGTGAATGTGCCAAGGAACGGGCCATAGGACACACACTGGGGTCATTTTGCACCCTCTCGACACACACTGGAGCCACTCGTCCCTCGGGAGTCCCTGCACCCCTGGATGTGGCCAGCGCCCCCCTTCCTGGTGCTCACATGCCCCAGTAGTTGGTGTCACCTGATGCAGGACTCACCTCTGTGCCTTGTTGCACCCCAGGGCCACTGCGGTGCACCATGAGGCCAAGCTGTGCCCAAACCAAAAAATAAAAGCCAGATAACCCTGGGTTCCACAAGAAGAAACCAGAATAAATGACTTTTGCACTGTTGGAAAAAGCCCCAGAGGGCACGTGTGTACCTCGTGTCCGTCCGTCTGCTCCAGAGGAGTGAAATGGATTTGTTCCTGGCCAGGCTTCTGGGTCAGGGTGGGCAAGGGGACTGAGGAGGGGAGGGGCCCTTTACCTGGGGTTCTTGGAGCACCCCACACCCATGCCTGCCAGGTCAGAAACTGAGGGCCCAGAGGTCTTCGTCAGCACAGCCTTCAGCTGCGTCTCAGGTTTGAGGACCCCTCCCTGTTCACCCACAGCAAGCCAAGAACCCAGCCTGTGGGTGAGGGTATGGGTGTGCTCCCACCTGAGACAGGAAGGGGTCCTCCCAGCACCCCTGCATCCTCCAAGGGCTGGCCAGGGAGGGGTTGGGGGTGAACTGTGGCAGCTGCCCAGACATGAGCCCAGGCAGTGGGGCTTCAGTGAGATGCAGCTTTGGGTACCAAAGTGATGAGCGTGATGATTTTAGAGAATCCCGTAAGAATTTCCTATGGACATTTAAGCATGAAAAGCCTGTTCTCGAGCCACACAGACAACCATGGTCAGGTCTGTTTCTTGCAAAGGCCTGCGAGGGGTAGGGAGGAGCAACGAGGAGGCTGAGGTTGAAAGGACAGGTGTGGGCCGGCCGAGTGGCGCGATGGTTAAGAACTCGCTTGGGATGCCAGAGGGCCCCGGTTCGGATCCCACATATGAGGGCCAGTGACAGGCCAGT
>NW_017731476.1:1715208-1749748 GCF_001890085.2 Hipposideros armiger
AAATGACAGCAACTTGTCTGTTCCCCTTCCCCCAATTCCCCAGCACTGTTCCCATCCCCCCAATTCACCAATAAAAATCTTTAAAAAAAAAAAAAAAAGAAAGGACAGGTGTACTTGTGCCAAGGAGCTGGTCTCTTGTCCGTGTGAAAAGCTACCCAGCCTACAAGGCCTCAGGCACAACAGGTGTGCAAATGAAAATCTCCTGGGGACTTGAGTGATGCCCACAGCCTCCCAGGGTCCAAGTTGGCGTCCACAGCATTGCAGAGGAGCCAGCTCTGGGGAGAGACCACCCTTTTGGTCTCAGGACAGTAAGCAGGAGTTAGGGGGCTGAGCCCAGGGGATGCCCCCACTGGTGGGCCTCCAGTCCCCTGGACTTGTAAATAAAGCAGTCGCGTCCACGGGAGTCCACACATGCTCTCCGGAACTCTGAGGCCTTAGGGCACACCTGGCCCAGGAGACAATGGGTCCCACACCAGGAGCCTCCCACCACAGACTCCCTGGACTCAGTTTCTTCACTCTCCCTGGAACACTCAGGCATCCTTATCTTGTCAGAGCACAAACAGCGTTCCAACTGTCTCCCCAAAGACCAAGCCCCCCAGTCTGCAGCCTGAGTCCACCCTCTGCTGTCCCACCTCTGCTGTGGATGCCCACACACTGGACCCTCTGTGACACCTCTGACACTTGAATTCCCCCTACTGTCTTTTACCACCTTCACTACTGCACACCTCACACACTCCACACACATGCACACACAACACATGCATACACCACATACAACATACACATGCACATAAACCACACTTGGATACATGCAAATCATGTGCATGTATGTACATGTGCAGAGAAACACCACGATTTGGACCATGTCAGCATAGGCTCAGAGTGAGGGCCAACAACCTGACAATCTTTTATTTCTGTGCCAGGAGTAGGCAGGAGTGGACAAGAGCAAGCTAGCCTGGGGGCTGGGGGTAGGGGGACACTGCCCCAGCTGATCCAGTCCGAGCTACGCTCCCTTCACCCTGAGTCTGGGGGACAGTGGGGCCTCCAACCATTGTCACTGCTCTCCCCAAAGGCTGCACCTACCCAGGCAGGGCTGTGAACCGGGACGGGTGGTGAGAAGGGTGGTGACATCGAGGCCATCACTGTGCAACACTGGCAGAGAAGCCACAGCCTCAGGACCAGGTGGAGGTGCATCTTTAGGACAAGGTCTGGGACATGTGCCGTGACAGTGAAGGTCAGGGTGGCACCTGTGGGGACGCCTCTGGACTCGGTGGAAGGCTGAGCACAGCCTCAGCCAAATTCAGAGAGCTCTGTGAGTCCTCACCAGGGTCATACTGGGCAAAGTGGAGTGGGTAAATTCCCCCTGAAGCCTGCATGTCCTCACCACAGGACAGGTGCCACCTGCTGGACATCACCTGTCTGTGCATCTTGCTCCCAGGTACTCGCGAGCTGAATTAATGGTTCTGGAGATGGGAGTGGGCCCCCAGCGCCAAACTGAAGACCACAGGTTGCCAGGAGCATGGCTTCGGTCTGGTTTGCCCATCTCATCCCACCTTTCTCCAGGTGACCCAAGCTCAGCCAATGACACCTCCTCCCTGGGAGTCAGCCCCTGGACCAGTCCCTTCTGCAAAGCCTGAGACTCTTGTGCCCCACAGAAAGACAAAACCCTCTGTGCACAAGGGGACGCTCATGCTGGAGGTTTCAGCAGCTGCCAGGCCCCCGGGTGGGAGGAAGGAGGAGAGGATACCACCTCTCCCTCCAGGCTCAGGCCCAGCTAGGCCTCCCCAGCAGCAGTTGCAGGATCCTCAGAGGCAGCGGCAGGAAGGAAAGCAGGGCTGGGGCTCGAATGCCGTGGCTTCCGCATGAACGGGAACACACTGTAGGTGAGAAGGGGCTGAGTGCAGGGTAGCTTCAATCATCCGGCTGGTCTCACAGCTCCCCGGTGCAGGGCACCACCTAGGCTCACCATCTCTTCACCTCCAGGGGGATCACGGCTTCCTCCAGCAAGCTTTTGTACATGTCCGACTTCAGGAACCTCGGGTAAGAGTCCTGCAAGAGATGTCAGTCAGCCCTGACCGGCTCTGTGCTCTCAGCTTCCCCGAGGCTCCAGCCTCTGACCCCCAGAGTCCCCAGGGGATGGTGCTGGAGGCGGCCATCCGAGACCTGCCCTGACCAAGTCAACGGACTCAGAGAGACCCAGGCTCCCATCCTTTTGGGTTATTTAACAGCCAAAGATGAGCAACAGCCCAGGCCCATGCCCAGAGAAGCAAACCATGGTCCCTCCGGTGGGGAGCGGAGGAAGGGGAATGCCGAGCTACCATCTACCCCATAGAGTGAGGACAAGGACACAGCTGAAGAAACCACAGGGTTGAGAAAAGCCGTATAGTAGTCAATAAAGAGGGAGAGGGTGGCCGGTTAGCTCAGTCGGTTAGAACGCAGTGCTCATAAAACCGAGGTTGCCGGTTCGATCCCCACATGGGCCACTGAGCTGCGCCCTCCACAACTAGATTGAAACAACTACTTGACTTGGAGCAGATGGAGCCTGGAAAAACGCACTGTTCCCCAATAAAAATTTTTTTAAATAAAAAAATAAGAGTGGAATCTATGCATCTAATGACTTATATTTTTTAAAGATAAATAAATATAAATATTAAATTGTTTAATGGGAAGAAGGTGGAGGGGTAGGCATAGAAGCTAGATTTCGATGAATATACTTTGCTTTGCAGGTTGGATTTTGAAACTGTGTAGATATTTCACATCATCATAAAATAAGTAAGGAGTCCCCAGACATCGAAAGTAAAATGGAAGAAGTGGAGCTGGACACCTAGTGGGTGACACCACCCTTACTACACATAATAACAGAAGGATTCAAAGGGACTTCCCAAGTAGGAGACATACAAGGGACCAAAAAGGAAAAAAGCAAACCATTTTCAGTGCTGTTGTGTTATTCAGCTCAGTCTATGGAGTGAATTGTGAGAAAAGCAAACGAGTAATTATGTTAGCGTGGTTGAAAGCCAAGATTTTCAGTGGGGGTGAGAAAAGAGAGATATAAGGTCAAAGATGTAAAGCAAGTCTAATCCTGAGCCTGAATGAGAAGTATCAGTATGAACATATATATTTCCTAATTCTGTCCAGTGACAGGCCTGGAAACAATGACCACCAAAACAGTGGCATGAACACATCTGGTGTGTAGGTCAAGGTTTTTAAACACCACCCTTGAAGAAGTGCCAGCTGCCTGCGGACATGGCTGGCTCTAGGTCTGGGTCAGGATGACCCTGGGACAAGCCATCACACTAGAAAGCAAGGACTTTGGGACACCTCAGATAACTCAGGAGCCAGCTGGCTGGAGATGGACTGACATAGGTTAAAGGCCATAAAATCTGGTGAAAATGTGAATTTATGATGGTATTAAAAAACATCAAAACCTCACTGACAGCCCTCAGCAGATGCTAGGGATCCAACTCATTATTTTTAAAAGCAGTAATTAAAAGAAGGAATCAAGCATTGGTTCTGCGTTTCCCATACGATCGGTACCACTGGGCCAGCAGACACCGGGCAGAGGGAGGCTTCCAGCAACGATGGGATCAGAACATTGTTGATAATATCATGGGTCTGGGCAATGACTGTCAGTGGCTGCTTGGGTCACAAAAAGGTAGGCGACCAGACCTCATGTACCTCCTGATGGAAGAACACACCAAACTGAAGAAAATGTTCTTGATGACATGGAACAAATAACAACAAAACTCAGGATGACTCTGATCAAGCCTTAAATTTAACTAGTCATTTATCACAATGACTATAGAGAAACCTGTCTAAGAGAAACAAGGACTCAGCAAAACCCAACCTGTGGGAAACTATACAGGACAAAGGACCTAGTTCCTCCAAAACAAAACAAAAAAGAAGAAAAGATATGGAGAGGCTTAAGAGACACTAACTAATTTTAACGTATGGACCTTGTTTGGATCCCAAGTCAAGCAAACTGAAAAAAAAAAGTTAGCAAGATAAATATTGGGGCTGGCCGAGTGGCTCAGTTAGCTAAGAGCACGAGCTCTGCTCTGAGCAATGGTGTCACCAGTTCAATTCCCACATGGGCCAGTGAGCTGCACCCGAGCTGAGCTGCCGCTGAGCTGCCAACAGGTGACCAGATGGCTCAGCTGGTGAGAGCACGTGCTCCTAACAACAAGGTTGCCAGTTCGACTCCCACATGGGATGGTGGGCTGTGCCCCCTGCAACTAGATTGAAAGCAGCGACTGGACTTGGAGCTGAGCTGCGCCCTCCACAACTAAGATTGAAGGACAACAACTTGACTTGGAGCTGATGGGTCCTGGAAAAACACAATGTTCCCTTCCCCAATTCCCCAATACTGTTCCCTTCCCCAACTCCCCAATAAAACCTTAAAAAAAAAAAAAAGGTGACACGCTGCTGCTTCTGAAGATGGAGGATGCGCCATGAGCCAAGGAGGCAGGTAGGTGCCTTCCGGAAGGAAGAGGCCAGGGAACAGATTCTCCCCTGGAGCCTCCAGAAAGAACCATGTCCTCGGATCCCTTGACTTTAGCCAGGTGACACCCAGGTCAGACTCTGGCCTCCAGAACTATAAGAGAATAAATGTATGTTGCTTGAAGCCACCAAGTGTGTGGCGTTTTTTTTACAGCAGCAACAGGAAACCAACACAGAGGCCATGTGGGCAGATGTGGACCCTGACTGGCTAGTTGAGGACATTGAATAAACACCGTGTGTGTTTCCAGTGTGCTGCTGGCATCTGCCGCTGTGTGGAAAGGGAAGAGGTGGTCCATATCCCTTAGAGCAGCGGTTCTCAACCTTTCACAGGGGTCGCCTAAGACCATCGGAAAACACATATTTTCGATGGTCTTAGCAACCAAGACACCGCTCCTCTATCCGTCTCCAGGCCCACATGCAGATACGCCCACATACGAGTACCCGGCGACCCCTGTGAAAGGGTTTTCGACCCCCAAAGGGGTCGCGACCCACAGGTTGAGAACCGCTGCCTTAGAGGGACTTCCTGAAATCTCTACAGACAGGAAGTCTGGATGTGACTGTAAAGTCACGGGGAAAAGGCCCACCTTCTTCATCAGCATGTAGATGTGCAGCTGGGCAGCTTCCAACATGTAGCGGTGGGGCCGTCTCAGGCCCTCCAAGGTCCGCTCCATCGTCTGACTGTCAATGTTGACCCAGTGGGCAGCGCCAGGGGCCAGGAACTGCCTGTGTGAGGGGGTAGGGGGGCAGCCCCCCGGTGGGTCCAGGCTCCGCATACCTGCCCTTCAGCCCACTGAGCCCACACCTGGCACTCACTGGTACACGGCATCCGCCAGGACGGGGACGTGGGCCTGCCCTCCGTGGCGCAGCTCTTCACATGCCTCCCAGAAGCTGAGGTTCTCAGCTGGGGGGCCAGGCACCAGGTTAGGCCCACCTGAGCTGTGGCTAGGGCTGTTTGAAACCTGGGAGGGGGGTCCCCAGGCAACAGTCTCCCTTACGGGGGCCTCGAACTGGGGTGGGGGAAAAGGCATCTCACCACTGAACTCTTTCCTGAGAAAGTCCATGAAATGGGCCCGTCCCATGGGGTCTTCTAAGAGCTCCTGGAAGCTGAAACCCCAGCGTTCTACACGGAGCTTTGTGGGCACAGCCACCCTGGGGGCGAGGGGGGGATGGGTGTGTCAGTAACAGAGAAATGTGGGGATGGGTGGGGTGGTTGAGGAGAACACCTGCAGACCCTCTTTCCCACCCTTGGTTCACCTGGGTGCATTCATGGCCCAGTAGGTGTCGTCGTCTGTGATCCAGGGGTTGCTGGGCAGGCACCCCGACATGATGGGGTCATGTGGCCTGTACTGGCTGCTGAACTTCAGGTACCTAGGGATGAGGCTGGTGCTGGGGGCCAATGCAGGGAGGGGCTGTGGGGTCGAGGGCACTGGAGGAAGGGTATGGGCTCTGGGCTTGGGGGTCTCTGGACACCACCCCATCCCACTCACGCCTCGAGGCTGACGGACGACTTCACCCGGGTCCTGCCCAGCGCCTTTCTGCAGCACTCGATCTAAGACACGGGTCCTGTGAGGTGGGGCCAGGGGTGAGGTGGGGCCCACACGCCTGCACCAGTCCCCCAGGACCTACCTCTCGCTTGTAGAAATCCGTATTCTTGGTCTGGAAGGGACAGGGAAGGCTGTTAGCAGGGGAATGATATCCCTCAAAGAGAATGGCCCAAGCCCCTGCCCTGCCACTCGGCACCCCCTCCTTTAATGGGGGGGGGGGAGTCCTGACTTTCCAGGAAGCTTTTGGAGGCCGATAGTTCCGACTGCTAACGTGCTCCAGATTTAGCTCCTCGTGTTCAGGACTCAGAACCTGCCTGCCACCTCGTCATGGGCCAGGTGGGGAAATGTGGCCAGGGGACTGCCTGACCCTCCCCAGCACTCCACAACCAACACCGATACAGCCTGAGGGAAGGCAGACAGTACCCTCAACCAACTCTATCTCAGCTTCTCTTGGACTGACTTTATAATGGGGAAATTGTAAACCTATGACCATGAGCTTATGATTTTGCAGCTAGAAAAACGGTTTATCAGTCAGGTACTAGATGTATCTGTTCTAGGTTTTGGGTTTCATGGGATTTGAACAGGGGCTCTGCTGTTACAAAGTTTGGCAGTTTCCTCTGGTTGCTGAGGCCACCAGAGAGAGGCCTTGGAGGGACTGGGAGAAGAGCCCCCACCCTCCCCAGGGTCCACTGAACTTACTTGCATCCAGGGCAGCAGGTGGGAGGCGAGAGAGGGTGAGAGTTAGCAAAGGGCTGGGAATGGGGGGCTAGGGCAAAGAGAGAGTGAAACCAGGAGTGGGGAAGGGGACTTGGAATAGCTGCATCAAGTGCCATTTGAATGGACAGATGGATGCATTGATAGATGGGAAGCCCCCAAGCAGTCCCATCGTGGTGGCGTGGGGGTGGGGAGGTGTGTGTACAGGCAGGTTGGTGGTGTGGTGGCCAGAGGCATTCGTGCAGGAGTGGGGGGTGAGGGGAGGTGCATGCATGCAGGGGCCTCACCATCTGCATTCGCCTGGCAGTGCTAGAGCCCCGCTCCGGACCCTGCTCCAGCACGTTAGGGACCCCAGGCTGCAGAGGGAAGATTAGATAGTGGGGGGGGGCGGCACAGCTCAGGTGGGCTGCTAAGACCCCACCGTAGGGCCATGTTCCTGCCCCCCCACTATTCCCCATATACTGAAGCTCTGCACCCACATGCCACCCTTTAACAGAGAAACTAACACAGAGGAACCCAGCAACCTGAGTCCTGAGCCCCTGAACCCCCAGTCTCCTCTCTGTCAATACCCCATGGTGACCTCCCTCCTACAGCCGCTTCAGCACATCGTCCAGCTCATGGCTCCACTGAGCTCCAAATCCATGGGTCACTCCAGCCTGGCTTTGCCACTACAGTGAAATCCTTCACCTTTCTCCCCAAACCTCCCCATTGTTCCTCTTCTCATCCAAACTCACCTCCATGCACCTGACTGCACCTGACTGTTCAAGCCAGAAACATAACCACCTAACCATCCTTTTTTTTATTGTTTTTTTATTTGTTTTATTTGGGTAACAGTGGGGTTTTTTTTTTCCAGGACCCGTCAGCTCCAAGTCAAGTTGTTGTCCTTCAATCTAGTTGCGGAAGGCACAGCCCACCACCCCATGTGGGAATCAAACCAGCAACCTTGTTGTTCAGAGCATGCACTCTAACCAACTGAGCCACCCGGCCACCCCCTAACCATCCTTCTTGAGACGGTTCCTCTCACCTGTACCTACTTGTCCTGCCACCCTGTCTTCAAACACACAAGGTGGTCTGGCCCTCTCCCTCACCGCTGCCTAGGTTGGAACCCTCGTATCCACTCACCCAGAGGCTCCAGCTGCCCTTCCTGGCCCCCTCCACACAAACCCCTCACCCCACATGGTCGGTCTGGCCCAACACACAGCCCTGGGGCCATGCCTTCCTCCACCTGTCTGGCCCTCAGGTGGAAGATTAAGTCATTTTCCCAGAGATACCCCTCTACACACATTTGATGAAGTAATCAGGACCGTGGGTGCTTCTCGTCATTTTCCATGGGTTTTTCCCAGAGGAGCTTCCATTCAGGGTTTTCTGTGACCACCTGAGAGGACCCACAGCCCCACACAGTAAGGGGACCTCAAACCAGCTTCCAGGACCAGGGTCCTGGGTAAGGCCTAATGCCAGGCCAGCACCCCCAGAAGCTGCAGCTAAGCCCACGTGCCTCCTCCCTGGGGTCTTCAGGTCCCCCCACTTGTCTTCCCTGGGCCTCTCCCTTAGACCCAGAGGGAAGCTGTTTGTCCTTTGCTCTATGGGAGTGGGGGGCGGTTAGCCTCAGGCCTGGCCTCATGATCTCTACGTTCTGATGAGCCACAGAACTAGAAAGTCCTGTCACCCGCTGAGACCCCAAAAGACACAACCTTCCCACAGCTCCTAATAGAGCATTTGAGGCACACACAGTAATTCCTGGCCCGACCTGCTGCTGTCCATGGAACCAGCCCCTCCCCCCACGAGGGACTCACCGGGGGCCTGTTCACCATCCAGTACATCCGCTCCTGGCATGCAATGACCAGCCTGTCCCCCTTCCTGCGCTGCTTAGCTGCCCTGGGGAGGGGTTTGTGGAGTTGGGGGACCATGGGTGCCCACCATGGCACCTCCCCCACCCACCCCTCAGGCCAGGGCCTAGGCAGGCAGCTAAAAGCCTGGGCTGTGCTGTGTCTGGTGCCATGGCTGTCGGTGCCCGGCTCAGGGCCCCTGGGCTTCCCGGGCAGTCTGGGCTCCATGCCTGCTGGGCTTGGGGTCTCACCGCAGCTGTTCTCTTGCCTGCATCACCACCAGGTCCCACATGTGGTTGATCTTCCTGTGCAGCTGATCATAACGTTCCTGGGGGTGGTGTCGAGGTCTCCAGTGGGTTACCCCTTTCTATGCCAAGCTCTGGGGTGTGGACCCCCCTCCCCTTCCCACTGAGACCACGCTGGGTGTGGCCTGTGTGTGCATGTCTGCAATATCCTGGGGCTTAGGCTGTGTGCTGCCGGGAAAAATATGAGGCCCCGGGGACATGAGTGGGGCTTGGATTCCTCCGACCGAACCCAGCCTGGGGTGGGGGTCCCACCTTCTCGTGGTCGACAAGGGCCCCGTGCTTTCGGATGTTCTTCTTGGCCAAGTAGATGGCTGTGAGAACAGGGGGAAAGACTGCAGAGGAGCAAGCTCTGCCCCCCCCGCTTTCCCCCGTGGCATCACCCAGAGGCCACCAGTCCTAGGAGCTTGTCCCAGGCTAGCCCACCCCTCCTCACTCACCATAGTCGAGCTCAGCAGCTGGCCACAGGGTGCTCGTCCAGAAATAAGGTGTCTGGTGCCATGTAGGGACAAGGGTGTCTGGGACCTCCTAGGCTTTCCCCACCCCAGGAGTTGCCCCCACCCTCTCATCTACCTTGGGAGGAAATTGGCTGGCGGGTGGGGTGAGAGGGGGTGCCTGAGGATCTGCCTGTCAGCCTATGGCCTAGAGGCTCAGCTGATGAATGGCTGTTCCCTCCACCTGGAAGTGACCTCCACTCACCCCTTGGGTCCCTGTGCAGGGACTGCCTCCCTGATTGTGAGCTCCAGGGAGGGGTGGGGTGGGGCCTGCCCAAGCTCCAGGACAGTCACAGCCTGTGCTGGGAGGCAGGCCTGGCCTGGGAGGGCAGGAAGGAAGTGCAGGAATCCCACTGTCAGGCCCCACCCAGCTTCCTTCTTCAGGGGTGGGGCCTAAGGACCTGGGAAGCGGGCAGAATCCTCCACGGTCCTACCCCTAGTGGAGGACTTGCTGTGGCCCCACAGACACTGAAGGCCTCTCCCCCTGAACTCGATCCTTCTACCACAAAAAAGCATGCAGTCCAGGCCTTTTGTGGAGGGGGTGGTAGACCACCAGGCCCACCCTGACATCACACATTTTGCTCCAGCCCCAGCTCCGCCCCTACCCGGAGTCTGCACTAGTTGTGCTGCTGGGTGGGGGGTTCCCACCTGCTCCTAGTTGAGCCTGACCTGGAACCTGTAGAGCATTTCATCTGGCCTGAGCACGAGGCTGCCGGGGTCCTGCAGCGGGTACAGGTAGCCATGCCGTAGGAGGAGGGTGCCCAGGTGCAGGGCCTCTGAGGGGGTGCGAGGTGGTGAGTTCTCAGCTGGGGAGAACTGAGCAGGGTCTCTGGGATAAGCTCCCCTTCCCAAGCAGACTTGGCTTGGCTCCAGAAGGCTCAGCCTAGGCCACCAGCACAGGGACCTTAGGGCAGGGTGGGGACCAGGATGGGCAGCGGGCTGACCCCCTTACCCTCCTCTGAGATGCAGTACTTGTGGATCAGCCACTCCATGATGTCATTGCCTGCGTAACACGGGTTGGGTGGGGGAGGCCGAGGCCAGGCCTGCCACCGCCCCCCTACCCCTTCACCCCCTGGCCCTCCAGCCTCACCAGTCACTGCGTGGGGAATGACTGTGGTGAGCAGTCGCTGGCTCAGCATCTTCACGCCCTGGTCAGGGTCCTGCATGCTCACGACCACCCGCTCCATCTGGGCGAAGAGGGCCATGAGGGGCTGCCCCCGCCGGCCTCCCCCCACCCCAGATCCTGATTGCACGGACCTGGCCCGGATGCCCGGATCAGTGCGCGCAGAGATTAAACCGCACAGATGGTGGGATTTCAGGCTGTGCTCGCAGAAGGGGCGGGGCGGAGGCAAGGGGAGACACCCACCCCAGCGCCGGGGGTCTCTGCCGCCTCACCCCGCCCCACACGGTGCCAGGGCCCCCAGGCCCGCGTCCATACTCGCGCGTTCACGCAAAGTCCACACTAGCGTGCGTCCGCACCCGCACCCACTCCTCTCCTGCCCCTCCCAGCCTCAAGGCCAGAAAATTCCGGGGACGGCGGGACCCCCACACCGCACCCACCTTGCTCAGGTGCGGCATTTGCTCACGAGGGCGCCCGCCGGGGGGCGCGAGGCCCGCGGCCATGGCTACGGGGCGAGGCTGGCGTGGCGGGGTTATTGGCGTCGGAGCCGTCCCGCCCCGCCCCGCCCCGCGCCTGAGTTAACCCTCCCCGACCTGGGCTTGGTCCCAGGTCCCGTTCCGAGTCTGGGAGCGGGGCGGCGCCCGACGGGCCACTCCGAGGAGTCTCCCCTCAAGTCACGAGAAACTAAGGTCCGTGCCCACGGAGACTTGCCGGGGGGCCGGGTACCCGTAGGAGGGGGCCTGAGGCGGTACGTGGAGATGCCTACCCTGGGGCGGAGTGCTTAGAGAGAGGCCGTGTGAGGGAATACAGGAAAGGGGGGCTCAGGGAGGGTGGTGAGGACTCAGGGAGAGGATAGGAGCCCAGGGAAGGGGAGGGGGCTCTATGAGGAGAGGGTCTCCAGGAGAGAGGGGACTTGTGGGGAAGGTGGGCTGGGGTGGGGGACAATGGTTTGGGGTCTACTGTAAGCCCTGCCCCCATACTCACCTCATGAGTGGTGCCCTCAGGCTGTGCCAGTACTGGGGGTGCAGGGGGTTGTGGAGTCAGGGTGAGGGGTCTGACTATCCTGGGAGTGTGTCCCAAGACACTAAGGGAAGGGTCTAGGAAGAAGGCGGACTCAGGCTCGTGTTCCATCTCCTCCTCCACGCAGACCTAGGCCTTTGATCCAGCTCACCCCTGTTCCCTGCCCTCGCTGACCCCCATCTTCCCACCCCCGGGGTTTGTTCAGGCATCAAGAAGCCCCCTCAGCACTCCACCACCCTGGTCCTGTTTTGGATCAGTGTCATTTTCTCTCCAAGGACAGGGGCCTTCCGGATCGTCTGGGTCCCCAGAGCCTTCAGAGACCCCACCCCACCCCCGCCACACTCACACAGCCCAGTCAATAAAAACACTGAGTAATGGCTGTGTGTGTCTCCGGATTGCACCTCACTGTGTGGGTGGGACCCCAGCACTGTGCTGGTGACTGAACCTCTGGGGTGCAGACACACACACCCCAGCCCCCAAGGCAGGGGATGAGGGTGTTCTAGGAATCCCCTCTGCCCAGACAGAAGCTCCGCGGTGGAGAGCAGGGGGAAGGTGGGGGACTGTCCGGCCTCAGGTGCGGCCTGCACTGCCTGCCGATAACGAGAGCCTAGGGACATGAAAGGGACGCACCTGCTCCACTCGGTGCCCCCAGTCCCACTGGCCCCGCCCAGAGAGCTTCCCCGGAGACCCCTCAGACTCCCACTGGCGCCGCTGGGGTGGGGCAGCCCTGATGGCCAGAGAGGGGTGCAGTCGGGTGGGCGGTTGGGACCCTGACTGCGGCCGTGTGCGTCCGTGTCCGCGGCGGCTGTGCAGGGTCCGGGTGCGCCCGCGGCGGGGACGACCGGGTGCAGGCGCCGTGCGGGCGACACGCGCGTCTCTGCGGGGCTGCGCGGGGTCCGCGGAGCGGCTGNTGGGAGCGCGTCCGCCAGCTCGCGGCGCAGGACGAGACGGCGCCTCTCAGCGGGGCGGGGAGCGGGCCGGCGCGACCTCTGGGACCCGCAGCCTGGGCGCGGGGGGCGCTCCCGGCCGGGATGAGCTCACCGCAGTCGCGCCGGGGCTGAGCGCCGAGCCGGGCGGCAGCTCCTCGGCGGCTCCGCGGCGCGGCCGGGCCGCGGGCCACCATGCTGGGCCTGGACGCGTGCGAGTTGGGGGCGCAGCTGCTGGAACTGCTCCGGTTGGCGCTGTGCGCCCGAGGTGAGCCAGCCGGGTTACGGCCAGGGCGGCCACGTGGGCGGGGGGGCTCCGGCGGGGCGGGGGCAGTTTTAGCCCGGGGCGGGGACCGGCCCCTTCCCCCGTGGAAACTTTGGGGGCGCGCGCGTGGGGACCTTGTGGCGCCGTCCCCCTGCAGGGTTCTGGCGGGGATGGGGGGGCTTCGTCCAGGCTAAACACTCAGGGAAAGGAGCCAAGAGTGGGCGGGTCTGTTTGTGAAGCCACAGTGACAGAGGGACCCTCTCCCCTTGGGAACCTGCCCCAGAGATCCCCTCTCCCTTGGGTGGGGCTGGAGCTCCCTCAGGGTGTGTGATGATTCCTGAGAGGACAGGAGTGCAGTGGGCAGGGACTCAGACAACCCTGTCCCAAGACACTATGGGAAGGGCTTGGAGAGACCCCCCCCTACCCCAGCCTACCTTGGGAAAGGGCTCTAGGAGACTGGGAGGTGGCCCCAAAGGATAAGCTGAAGGATTTGAGAGAGCCAACCCTCACCCCCGAGGAGCACTATGAAAAGAACCCCTAGGACTGTGGGAAGGTGTTCAGAGACCCTAGTCCCTGAGCAGGTTGGTAGGGGCCAGAGGCATCTGAGAGCCTTATGGGAATATGGGAAGAGTCCCCAGGGCACTGGGGGACCCAGAAGACTGTGAGGGCAGAGCCTTTGCTTCAGGGACGCCCTGGGAGGTTGCCACTCAATGGTGGTGGCCCCCAGCCCTTGGGGCCATCCTCAATTTGAGGTCTTCATTCCAGCCATCTTTGGCCTCAGAGTCAGGGAGGGGCCCTGGCTGGGCCAGGGGAAGGCAGCTGATGCCGCGAGGGATGTCACTTGGCTCTTGGGAGACTTCTCCACACCCCCAAGACCCTTCCTAAAGGGGACCCCACCCCTCTCCCTGAGCCCCCACGTACCCTTCCCTCTCTGAACTCACACCCCCTTCCCTAATCCCACACCCCCTCCCTCCCTGTGCCCCTACTGGCTTCCTCTTAAGTTCCATTGGGCAGTGGGATGTACAGCTAACCAGATGGGGGAGGCTCCGGTTTGACAAGGAAATGCCAGGGTCAGCTGGCAGTAGTTGCTCACTCACCTCCCCAACTCCCAGTCCTCCTGACAGACAAGGAGGGGGGGCAGCTGCCACCAGATGAGGTGCTGGATGAAGCTGTCCCTGGGTACCAAGCCCCTGGGAGGAAGAGCCTCCTAGAGATCCAGCAGCTGGACCCGGATGATGAGAGCCTGGCCAAGTACAAGCGGGTGCTGCTAGGGCCCCTACCGCTGGCCATGGGTATGCACAGGCCCTGGGAGTGGCAGGGCGGGGCAGGGTGGCGGGTGCATCCTGTAGACTTCCAGTTTCTCCTCAGACCCGAGCCTGCCCAACGTGCAGGTGATGAGGCTGACACTGATGTCCGAGCAGGCTCCAGGGCCCATGACCATGGACCTCACAGGTAACCCCCTCTGCAAACCACAGACTGATTTTTGTGCTTTGAGACCTCTTAGGCCCCCGTGCCCACACCCGAGTCCTTAGATCTGTCATGTAGACTGCATAGGTACTGCCTTCCCCGCCAAGGGGCCCCTGGGCAGGGTCTCAGCCATCACAGCAGTTCATTCCTCAGCTGCAATTTCCCTAACAGGTGAGCTAGCTGCGCTGAAAAACCAGGTGTTCGTTCTAAAGGAGGGTGTTGATTACAAAGTCAAGATTACCTTCAAGGTGAGGATAGCTGTACTGGGGGACACCTGCCAGCCGCAGGCTCAGTCCCCCAGAGAGACCCCTTAACACCCACTGTCCTTCAGGTCAATAAGGAGATTGTCAGTGGTCTCAAGTGTCTGCATCACACCTATCGCGGGGGCCTGCGAGGTGAGGGCCATGGGGAAGGGGCAGCCTGGGGGGCCGCCAGGTGGGGGCCAGAGGGATAGAGGATGACCCTGACTCCCTCCCCTGCCCCCAGTGGACAAGGCCGTGTACATGGTGGGCAGCTATGGTCCAAGCACCCAGGAGTACGAGTTCATCACCCCGGTGGAGGAGGCACCGCGGGGCGCCCTGGTGAGGGGTGCCTATGTGGTCACATCCTTCTTCACTGATGACGACAGGGCAGACCACCTTTCCTGGGAGTGGGGCCTCCACATCTGCCAAGACTGGAAGAGCTGAGCGCCACTCCCCTGACCCCTGTCCCGGGAACTGTCTTCCCACTTGGAGTCCTTGTTTCCCCTGCCTCTGCCAGTTGCTGCACAGGGATCCCCGAGCATTCTCCAGCCCCCTCTGTCAGTGACTAGACCCCCCACGCCCTTTGCCCTGCCTTGGGACACCCCCTCCCCAGGCCTGGTGCTGTGCCCTGAATAGTCCTATTAAACGTTGCCCTGTCTTGGTGTCCTCAGTGTCGCTTCTGTCTGCCTCCCCTCCCCCGGGGAGTGGGGGGGGGAGCCTGGTGGCCTTATCTTCCCTGTGACCAGGCCTGGGTGCCACGTGGCGGCTGTTGCTTGGCCCCCAGCCCCCTTATCTGCCCCCGCCCCGCGAGCCCTGGCACTGCCATGGACAGCCAGCTCCTGCTTGTGCTGCTACTGCTGCTGCTCGGGGTCTCAGGCCCACAGGCACAAGAGCCCAAGACAAGGGGTCCCTCGGAGGAGCCCTCAGAGGAGGAGATCTCTGAGGAGGATGGGGTCTTGGTGCTGAACCGACATACCCTGGGCCTGGCCCTGAGTGAGCACCCTGCCCTGTTGGTGGAGTTCTGTGAGTGCGCAGGGTCAGCGGGGCGGGGAGGGGAGGGGAGGCCCCTGCAGGGGCTACCCAGTGGGTTCAAACCCCCACCCCGAGGACCTGGGGGCTTATGCACTTCAGGGGCCCTCGTGGGGCTCCATCGGAGGGCACCTGAGGTAGAGCCCTGGGGCTGAGCTGGGCCTGGGGGGTCTAGCCTAAGCAGGTGGGAGGGGAGGCACAGGTGGCACTTTCTGTAAAGGGCCAGATCCAACTCAGGCTTGCATATTTTTGTGTGGCTTTTTAACAACCCTTTAACATGTAAAAGCCACTGAGCTGGCAGGCATCAGCAGACAGTGAGTGGCATATGGCTGGGAGCCCTGCCTCAAGGAGCAACCACCAGATTCTTCTCACACTCGGTGGATGGTGCTGGGGGCTGCACCCCCAGCTGGAGGCCGTCAGTAGTCTCATCTCTGGTGCTTGGGCTTGGTGTGGCTGAGGCTCCAGTGGGCCCCTGAAGGAAGGAGGTGCTGACAGGACATGCTCCATGCTGGACCTGACTGGCCCCCAGTGTCTGCCAGCTCTGGCCAGGCAGGAGCAGGGGCTGCAGCTGGGGCAGGGGAGGCCAAGGGCACTCATGGCTTTGTCCCTCAGATGCCCCATGGTGTGGGCACTGCAAGGCACTGGCCCCCGAGTACAGCAAGGCGGCTGCCCTGCTGGCGGCAGAGTCAGCCCAAACTAGGCTGGCCAAGGTGGACGGGCCAGCGGAGCCAGAGCTGACCGAGGAGTTTGCTGTAACAGAATACCCCACGCTCAAGTTCTTCCGTGACGGGAACCGCACGCACCCCGAGGAGTACACTGGTGCGGGGGCGAAGGGGGCAGGCATGTGTGTGTGGGATGGGGTGAAGCAGGGGCTAGACCCGCTGAGGGGACTCTCCACAGGCCCCCGGGAGGCCAAGGGCATTGCTGAGTGGCTGAGGCGGCGGGTGGGGTCCAGCGCCACCCGGCTGGAGGATGAGGAGAGCGCCCAAGCACTGATAGATGCCCAGGACGTCGTGGTCATCGGCTTCTTCCAAGTGAGCTAGGGGCACGGAGGGCCAGGCCTTGGGAGCAGAGTCTATGGCCCCAGCTGGCCTCACAGGTGTGGGCCCTTTAGGACCTGCAGGACGAGGATGTGGCGACCTTCCTGGCCCTGTCCCAGGATGCTCTGGACATGACCTTTGGCCTCACTGACCGGCCGCAGCTCTTTCAGAAGTTTGGCCTCACCAAGGACACCGTGGTCCTCTTCAAGAAGGTGGGTCCGTGCTGAGGTCAGGGCCGAGACAGGGGTCAGGGTCAGCGCCATGGCTCCTGCTGACCCACCTGATGTTGTCCAGTTTGATGAGGGGCGGGCAGACTTCCCAGTGGACGAAGAGCTGGGCCTGGACCAGGGGGATCTGTCCTACTTCCTCCTCACCCACAGCATGCACCTGGTCACGGAGTTCAACAGTGAGGTGAGTTGTGCTGCAGGTGCAAGTGCAGGTGCAGGTGCAGGTGTGCGTGCGGGGTGAGAGTGGGGGGAGTAAGAGGCTGACCACGGGAGCTGGCCCCCACAAGTCTGGCCTGTCCCTGCAGACATCCCCTAAGATCTTTGCGGCCAAGGTCCTCAACCACCTGCTGCTGTTTATCAACCAGACATTGGCCCCACACCAGGAGCTGCTGGCGGGCTTCAGGGAGGCGGCTCCCCCATTCCGGGGGCAGGTACTGGCTGGCTGAGGGGGATGGGTGGTGGCAAAGCCAGTGCCCAGCATGGATTCCCTGCTGGCAGGTGCTGTTCGTGGTGGTGGATGTGGGTGCCAACAACGACCACGTGCTCCAGTACTTTGGGATGATGGCTGAAGAGGCCCCCACCCTGCGCTTCATCAACATGGAGACCACCAAAAAGTACACACCTGTGGACAGTGGGCCGGTCACTGCAGCCTCAGTCACCGCCTTCTGCCACGCTGTCCTCGGTGGCAAGGTCAAGGTCTGTGCTGGGTAGCCCACCCAGGGCGTGGGGTGGGAGCAGCGGCTCTCAGGAGAGGTCCCCAGCAAAGCGCCATGCCCGGCTTTCCCCAGCCCTATCTCCTGAGCCAGGAAGTCCCCCCCGACTGGGACCAGCGTCCAGTCAAGACCCTTGTGGGCAAGAATTTTGAGCAGGTGGCTTTTGACGAAACCAAGAATGTGTTTATCAAGTTCTGTGAGTGTGGAGTGTGGGGGAACAGTGGGTGGATGGGTGGCCCTGCTGGCCTGCCAACGCCCCCCTTGCTTCATCCTAGATGCCCCGTGGTGCACGCACTGCAAGGAGATGGCCCCTGCCTGGGAGGCGCTGGCCGAGAAGTACAAGGACCATGAGGACATCGTCATCGCCGAGCTGGATGCAACGGCCAACGAGCTGGAGGCTTTCGCAGTGCATGGCTTCCCCACCCTCAAGTACTTCCCAGCAGGGCCAGGTCGCAAGGTAAGGCAGGACCCCACCTTCCTTGATGATGGGGCATGGCCCAGAGGGTGTGGCCTCAGAGGGCTGGCCCTGGGATGGGGCGTGGACTCAGTGCAA
This sequence comes from Hipposideros armiger, assembly GCF_001890085.2. NCBI lineage: Eukaryota > Metazoa > Chordata > Mammalia > Chiroptera > Hipposideridae > Hipposideros > Hipposideros armiger. Next base: position 1,733,188 of record NW_017731476.1, read on the forward strand.
GTCCTAGTATAGGGCGTGACCTGGCCTTAGAGGGCGTGGCCTGGGTGGGGCATGTCCTCCACACCCTTCTGTCTCTCCTCAGGTGATTGAATACAGAAGCGCCAGGGACCTGGAGACCTTCTCCAAATTCCTGGATAACGGGGGCGAGCTGCCCACAGAGGAGCCCACCAAGGAGTCCTCAGCCCCCTTCCCGGTGAGTGCCTCTGTCCAAGGTGCCAGGCCTCTGGACAAGTCCTCTGGAAGCATGGCTATGGGACTGACTGGGCAGGGGTGGGCTCAGGGTACAGCTTCCAGCTGGGCCTCTGTGACCCCTTCCAGGAGACGCCAGGCAATTCCACCTCGGAGCCCAAGGAAGAGCTGTAGCTGTCCCCACATCAGGGTAGGGGAGCTGTCGCCTTTGGGGCCTGGGAGACTGGGCCCTGAATAAAGAGCTATGGTCCTAGACTGTGTGAGGTTCTTGAGCACGGCTGGCCCCCTGGCCCTTGGCTTTGGCCAAACCTCAGCCTCCTGGGGCCCGTTCCATGTTGGATGGGGCCCAGCCCTTCCTTGCCCCTAGCCCACCTCAGTGGATCCCTGGCTCGGGTATGGGTCTGGTCCCCACCTGGGCAAGAAAGGGGGGCATGCTGTTGTTGCCAGCTTCAGGCCCTCCCTCTCCAGAGCTCTGCTGGCATGGCTCCATAAGACATCCCACCCTGAGACCCTCAGAGGCCAGTGTGACCTCCTTTGCTGCCGAGGCCTGACAGGGGCTGTGAGGAGCCAGGCCACATGAGCCAGGAACTGGCCGAGGATGGCATACCCACCTGCCAGGCCCCACCCACAGAAGACCGGTACACTTCACAGCCAGGGAAGGTTCAAAAATGGTTTTATTTCATTATTATCCAAGTACCTTTGAAAAGATAATTGTACAAGTCAGCGCATGAAAAATGGGCTTGGGGTAGCCCCCTGCTGGCCCTAACCTAAGAAATGTACATATTTACATGGGCCCTTAGAAAGGAGGGGCCCGGACCCGCTGAGCAGGGGCTGTGGAAGCTGAGGGGGAGAGGGAGCACCCTGGTGCCCCGTCGCCGGGTCCACACAGTGGCAGGCAAGAGACAAGCTGTGTCGAAGGCACTCGGTGACATGTACAATTTAGAGGCCCCCCAGGGCCCCCTGTACCCCAGGGCCCCCTGTACCCCAGGCCTGGGCTGGGCCTGACCAGGGCAGGGCATGGTGGGAGAGTCCAGGAGTGAGAAGCAGATCCTGTGGTATGAGCACCCTGGCTGCAGGGAGGTGTAGGGGTGGGCCCATGGTTAGCAGCAGGGGGCCGCTGGGGAGGGTCGTCCTGCTGGCCCCATGGTGGGATCCCTGCTGGGCAGACTCTCAGAGTACAGCTGCAGAGCAAAGTGGACGGGCCCCTCCTCGTCAGCAGAACGGACGCCTATGGACCACTCAGCAGGATCCCCGCTCACCTGGACACAGATGGACCGAAGGGCTGGGCGGCTGTGTGGCAGGCAGCCCCTGGCCTTACGCCGGAGCTGTGTGTTTGCACACGTGCGGGCACCTGGCGTGGCATGGCCCTTCCTGGCTCTCGGGGTGGCTCTCCCCACGCCAGCTGACACGGGCCCCGCGTGGTGCGGAGGCCAGGCCTGCCGGTCAGTCCACCTTCTCCACCTTGCCAATGATCTTCTCCTCAAAGACAGGCAGGACGGCCTCGTCTTCCCGAACCTCCTCAAACACCACTCCACAGTCAAACTCATCACTCACTTTCTTGAAGTAGTATCTGGGGGGAGAGGGGAAGGGAGGGGGTGGGAGATGAGGGCCTATCCACTCCTCTCCTACCCACACCCCCACACCCTTGGGGTCTTCGACCGCCTAGCCTGGTGGCCCCATGCTCCCCCACGTGCACAGCACTTGGCAACCAGGCTCCAGACACATGCAGGGCACACAAACTGGCTCTTCCTGGTACCCATTTGCCAGACAGTTGACAGTGAACAGTGCACTGACCACGTATAGGGTCCCCTGCCCTGGCTTCTAAGGTGCTGTGGGGGAGAAAGGGGCAAGTTTGGGGTTTGTTTCCTAAGGGCTGAGCCTGTCATCTCCATTGGGGTGATGTGCCCCCACTAAGGCCCAAGTAGAGGCCAGTGGAACCCAGACCCTCCTCCAGCAGCCACACCCTCCAAAGGGCACTTTCTTGCCCCTCGGTGGATAGAGGCAACAGTGGGCTGACCCCAGCTGAGACCCAGCTGCCCCCTGCTCCTCCTACAGTGTTCACGCAGGAGTCTCAGGGGCTGGTCTCAGGCTGGCAGGGCCAAGCAGCCCAGAGCAGGCCCTGGGAACGGAGCCTGGAGCCTTGGAAGGGGAGCCCTGGCTTCTGCATCCAGTAAAGATGGCTGAGTTAGGGGGCTGGAGACAAGGCCAACCCAGGGTAAATCAGTATGGGGACCGCCAGACCACTGTGTTTGGGCCTGTTCCCCCACCTTTAAGCCAACGACCGTCCAGGCCCCTCAGGCAGCCTGGAGGCCTCAGTCACCTGGCACTGGAGCCCCAAGGCCACCCACACCTCACACGCCCAGGGGCTCCCGCTAACAGCTCGGGGTTGGGTAAGTGGGTAAGGAGGGAACAGGGATCAGATAGAATGAGAACAGGGTGGGAACAGGACACACAGCACTACCTTCTGGGCAGGGCGCCTGCTTACCACAGACCCCAGCCCCTCACTCTTACCTGTAGTTGCCTTTCTTGGTCAGCAGCTCCTTGAACTGCCCCAGGGTGACAGCACGGCCCCTCACCAGGGTCCGGTAGGGGATGGGCTCCCCACAGAAGTAGTAAGCCACGACGATGCTGTCACATGTCTGGGTGGTCCCACCGCCCGCCTTCCTCTGTGATTTCATCCTGGGGGCAAAGACGTAGCAGTGATTGCTGGGCTCAGGGTTCCCCAGGGCACCCCACAATATGCCTCAGGCCTCGGGTTCCCCAGTAAACGACGGGGCAGGGCCTGCAGGGGTGAGCTGTAACTCACTCAGCAATGTCAGGCATCCATACCCCACCTGAACAGCACCATCTAGTTCCTGGGGGCTTCGCCCCACACACTGGCTCAACACTGGGTTCCAGTTCTGCAGCAAACCCACACACCGAGACACACAGTGTGGACTCCCGCTTATCTCTCACCCCTGCCTGCCCCACACCTGGTGCCTCGGCTTGCCTGCCGCCCTCCTCCGCCTACGGGAAAGCCCCAGGTCTCACTGTGGCCTGAGCTGGCTGGCAGGCAGGCAGCACCCCAACACAGATGGCAGGAAAAGTGGGCAGGCAGCTTCTCAGGGCTGGAACCCACGGTGGATCCGTCCACCTCGCTTTCAAGGCGGCTGGGCCATTGAAACCAATACAGCCCCTGCCTCCAGCTGTCCTCCACTACTTGCCTACAGCCTCAAAACTTCAGAAACATCTGCAGGCCAGGGATTGGCCAAATAGAACTGTGATGAATATTGAAACGGGCCTGCTCCACAGCGGAGAGCTCATCCAAAGAGTAGAGGCAGTGACCAGCCAGGCTCAAGAGAGGGTGTGAGGTCCACACCATCTCCTGCCCATACTGCATAGGACCCTCACGCTGATGCGCTGAGCAGCCACTCTTTCTGGGACAGGCGGGACTCCCTCTGTCCCCCAGGGTCCCTGCTCCCTGTGGCTGTACCGGAGCTGTCTGGGTACATGTGGGCACAGCCCTTGCCCCCGCTAGCTAGGCGAGACAGAAGTTTCCTGTGCCAGTGTCATGCCAGGAAGGCCACCTGAACTCACAGCGGGCTCCTCTCTCCCTGGGCACCCTCCCCGCCGCCCCTTGGTGCACACCGTGCAGTCACCTCATCTGAGTGGCTGTCATCAATAGAGCCAGGCTCCCTGGCTCCTGCTTTCCTTCCCTTAGTCCTGCAACCTGAAACCCCACTTGTCCGGGGAGCCCACGTGGGTGGTCCTGAGTGGGCCTGTTCTCTACAGAAGGGAGGCAGGGTCCCTGAGAAGTGACCTGGTAGGGGAGCTCTGAGCCGGCGGACATTGTCTGGAGGAAGCCTGGTGAGAGCTGAGGTGGGGGACCCCCTTCTACTTTGTCTCAACCGGAAAAGCAGCGATGAGGGGGTGGCTGGCATTGTCTGCATGTGGCTTGCAGGTCCCTAAATGATCACCCTGCTCCACGTGTACCTGGGGAGCAGATACATCCCACATGAGCACAAAGCCAGGCTGTCTGTGCACACAGCGTCTGGGCACACACGCCCCACAGGTACTGACGCCTTCAGTTGGCAGCGTCAGGGGAACGATCGCTGCAGCCCCGACCCTGTCAAGTCCCGAGGCCTGGCTGGAAAGCTCGGGAAAGTGAAAGCAGGTGGGGACGTGTGGTCAGAGTGGAGGAGGCAGAGCAGACCTCCTTTCTGGACTGTTGGTCATTTGTCGCCACGTGGACGGTCAGCGTCCCCTTTGACGGAGAGACAGGAAGGAAAGGCCTGTGGACAGCTTGCAGCCCCAGCTCTTCCAGTGCGGTGCCCAGGCTCCCGCCCTGGGAACAGCTGCTGTGCCTCGGGGCCTGGCCCGCAGCGAGGGCTGGGTGGGCGGTGCGGGAGGACCCGTGGGGGGCGCACGTACTCTGTCTCGGAGAGCTCCATGTCGGACACCGCTGGCACCACGCTCAGCACAGGCGTGCACGCCGGCCTGACGCAAGAGCGCCCCCGCTGGATGACCTCCTGCACATACCTAGGGAACAACCGCATCAGTGAGCCACCCGGGCCTGGGGCCGGGCCGCCTCCACTCCAAGGTGACAACCAGGTGACAGACAGCAGGCGGAGCAGGGACTTCCCAAGAGGGGCCATCACCACCACGCAAGGCTCTCACTGGCAAGACACCAAACCCCTTCCTGGGTGGTGGGTCTGCCAGGATCAGTCAAGAACTAGATGTTGGCTTCATCATTCGAGTTCCCAGATGCCTTGTCTGGTCAGAGCCCTCAGGCTCCCTGGAACATACATGGGGAAGCCCTCATCTGAGGTGCTGGGATCCCGTCACTTCATCCACATTCAGAGGACCGACCTCTGGCCTCCTCCCCGTGGGCGCGGCTCTTCCCACTCGGTGCTCTGACATGGGTCCGGGTCCTGGAGCGTGGTCACTGCTCTGCTGGCAGTAGCCAGAGTCCTGTCCTGGGGCTCACTGCCCAGCGGCTCCTCTCCAAGTGGCTGTCCACCCTGGGCATGGGCTGTGTGGCCCTGAGAGTGAGTTCTGCTCTGACCGACTTAGGTGGGAGTCACCCCACGAGGAACGCGGGGAGGCCCAGGACCCCCACTGCCGCCTCCAGGCCTTTGCTCTGTGGTCATTTACAAAAAGCCCTGGACCAATGACACGTGCAGATGCCAGAGCTACTGGCTGAAACCCCTAAGGCAGCTCACCCCCAAAACACGAGTCACAGAGAACCACTGGCCAGACAGAACACGCTATTGTGAGGGGTCTGCTGGGTACTGTTGAGAAGAGGGGACACGAGCCCTGCCCCCAAAAGCCCGAGGCAAACAGAAGTCCCAGACGCCCCCGGCAGAATTAGTCCCCGCCCTTGTCCTAGCCAAGTTGCCCTCCACTGCCCTGTCGGCCGCCAGGTCACAGGCCTCCCTCAGAGCCACCTGGCTCTATGCTGACCGAACAAGGTCACGAGGTAAGACAGTTAGCTGTAAACATGGTCGCCTTCAATAACCCGGGGACACATTCAGGCTTCCACCTGTGCCCAATGGGATGGACGCTGGGGAGAGTCTACACCCTGACATCGGCTTCCCCAGAGTAAGGCCCCCAACACAGTAAGGCCTCTGGGTCGGACACCAAAGGACTGAAGACTTGGTGAGGGGAGCCAGTAACGTCTGAGAAACTGGCAGCTTTGAAGCCCTGGTAAGAACTAGATTCCAGGCCCCTCAGAGACCCTGACTGCCCGGGAATTCCAATGAACCAGCACATCTGAGGCAAGTGACCTCAAGGCCCAGCTGAAAGGGTCAGGGAAGCCACACTTTGGCCTGGACAGAAGACCTGCCATCCACACGGGGGTGGTCCCCCTGCTCCCCAGGGGGAGAGAAAAGGGCCTGGCCTGAGGCCACAGTGGCAGCAGGCACCATTCAGGACTCCTCTTTGTGTGGCTGTGAATGGAGGCGGCCAGGATTCCCAGGACCACCCCTTCTGAGCTCAGCCTGCACAGCAGCTACTGGTGACCCAGCTGTGTGACCTCCAGCAGTTGCATGCCACAGAGGGGACCCCGCAGCCTCCCACAATGACCAGGGCAAGCGCACGCTCACATAGCAGAACAGGTGTGATCAGGGGAAGACACATTCTCCTTCCCAGGAAAGGGTAATGACCACCTGCCCTGCTAGCCCTTGGTCAACAGCAGGGCTGTGTGGAACGAAGAACCCAGTACTGCTGGTGGGCGCCCAGCGTGGTTCTATGTGTGAACCTCAGGCCTCGGGGAGCTCCACCCCAAAGTGGAGCAGTGGAGCAACGGAGCCACGGCCCTTGGAGGGTCCCTGATGGGCGCTGGCCCTCCTCTGACCCCTGGATCTGTACCTCTGCTTTGACGGCAGCTTGCTGGCTCTCTTCTCTTCCTCCTCCAGACGCCGCCGGGCTTCCTCCAGCTGTGTCAGAGGGTTGGGGGCCGGGTTGGGGGGCATTGTGGGGTCTTGAATGAAGAGGTGAGAGGGCTGAACAGAGTTGCGGAGCTGGGCGCTGACCCAGGGATGCACAGCCCCAGGACGCTCGATGGACAAGGGCCTGGAGCTCTCGTGGGCCTGCTGCTTCTTCACCCCAGAAGACCTGGGGAGCAAGAGAACAGACGTGGCAGCAACTGAACCCCCGGCCATAGGCCGGCACCAGGGGCTGGGCAGAGCCAGCAGAGGCACGTGCAGCCCTGACACCTGGGGCAGGCATGTCCTTGGGCTCGTGGCCATGAGAACCCATGTGAACCTCAGCAATTTCCTCCTCTACCCCATAACACCAACGTTCCTTTCTTGCACACTTCTTTTTTTGTAACTTATTTCTAACAGCTTTACTGAAATATAAATGATATCCTATACAAAGGCTTTTAAAAAAGTATTTACTATTTTAAAAATTATCTTGATACTGGGCCAGCCGAGTGGCACGTTGGTTAAGAGCTGGCTTGGGACGCCAGAGGGCCCTGGTTCGGATCCCATATATGAGGGCCAGTGACACTGCCCTCTGCAGCTAAGATGCTGAACAATAGCTCGACCTGGAGCTGGGCTGCCGTGAGTCTCCGGCGACCGTGTAGGCTGCAGCCCCTGCTACAGTGGGCTGCCATGGGCTACGGCGTGTAGCCAGCAGCCAGCGTGAGCGGCCAGCAGCTGCCGTGAGCGGCCATCCAGAAGCTGGTGACTGATCTGCCTTGCCTGGGAAGAGCGCAATGATGGTGCCAACTTGGGCCAGTGAAGCAACGTCCTCCACAACTAGACTGAAGAACAAAAGGACAGCAACTTGTCTGTTCCCCTTCCCCCAATTCCCTAATAAAAATCTTTTTAAAAAAAAGTTTTGATATTAAGTGCTCTTTATGAAAAACCTGAAATATGTAGGAAATTCAAAGAAAAAATATAAATAATCCATATAATTTCGAAATAGCCAATCTCAGAATATTCGTCTATTTCCCTTGCCACTAAAAATACGTAACACGCTTTGCATAATTGTAAACGTAATTTTTCCTGATTGTTCCCCTTGATGTGGTATCAGCTTTTCCCTTTGGTTAAATACTAAGAACAGGGGCCGGCTGAGTGGTGCAATGGTTAAGAACTGGCTTGGGATGCCAGAGGGCCCCGGTTCGGATCCCACATATGAGGGCCAGTGACACTGCCCTCTGCAGCTAAGATGCTGAACAATAGCTCGACCTGGAGCTGGGCTGCCGTGAGTCTCCGGCGACCGTGTAGGCTGCAGCCCCTGCTACAGTGGGCTGCCATGGGCTACGGCGTGTAGCCAGCAGCCAGCGTGAGCCGGCCAGCAGCTGCCGTGAGCGGCCGTCCAGAAGCTGGTGACTGATCTGCCTCGCCCGGGAAGAGCACAATGATGGTACCAACTTGGGCCAGTGAAGCAACATCCTCCACAACTAGACTGAAGAACAAAACGACAACAACTTGTCTGTTCCCCTTCCCCCAATTCCCCAGCGCTGTTCCCATCCCCCCAATTCCCCAATAAAAATCTTAAAAAAAAACAACCAGAAAGTGTACTTTAAAAATAAATAAATAAATAAATAAATAAATACTAAGAACATATTTTACACTTAAACCACATGCCATCACTCAACTACTAGATGGGATGTGAGTGAAAACGCCAGCCTTAGTTACAGCTGGAAAGCGGGTCTCAGTACCAGGAGCAGAGATGAGGAAACTCAAGAGGTCCCCCTAGAAAGTGGGTTGGCCCAGTGCTCTCGTGACGTGAGAACTGCCCAAGGAAAGGTATCCTGGAGAAAGTGGGCTCCTGCTAAAAAGTCCCACAAGGCCAGCCCCAGGGGGACCTCAGCCCCGTCTCCCTGCCCCCGACTCTGCCCCTTCCAGTTTCCTATACCCCCATCTCCCCAACCCTCTCATCTCTCCACCCCACACTCTCTGTCCCCTACCCCACCCCTTCATCTCCCTGCCCTCCAGCTGACCTGTCTTATGTAAGAACAAGGGCACAGGCCCCCTGGCCCCTGGACTCCAGGGAGGCCAGAGAGGGGCTGGTGGGGACCCTGAAGACCATAAATTTAAAGAGCCTACCTAACGGCAAGAGCCTCCAGAACCTGGGAGGCTCTTTCTGGAAATGCCTCTTACTCTTCAGCCACAGAAACCCTGTTTGGGGTGGGAAGACCAGCTGGGACAGACCCAATCCTTGTGAAAACCCACAAGACAGAAATACAGAGAGACCAAGAATCGACCTCACCCCAAGCAGAGCAGGAGAGGGGCCCCTCAAGAGGCCCCCTCACCAGGACAGACTGTGTGGCTGCAAAGGGGTCTGGATACCGGTGAAGGGCTTTCCCCCAAGGTCAGGTAAGTCTGAGGCTGAGGAAGGAGGGTCAGTCCACCCACTGATAGGCAGATGCCCCCAGGCCCCTGGGTGTCACCCGCCTCTGGTCCAGCCCCATCTAAGCCAGCCCTGTCCACCCTATAATGGACCGACCGTGGAGGGCAGTGGACATATCTGGGGGGCCTGGCTCCACACTCCCCAAGAAGTCTCTGGCCCGTGGGATAGCCCAGAGCTCAGAGGGACGCAGGTTAAACAAGACCCTCCCCCGCCAAGCCTGGGGGACGACCAGGTGCACACACACAAGACTTCTCCCACAGCCCCAACAGCAGTGCCGGTTAGGTGCCTGCCTCACTTCCGCGGTGCCTTAGGTCATTATCACATGTAAGTGTCGCCATCCCAGAAATAACCTTGTGAGAGCAGCTGTGACAGCAGGCTCCCTCCTCACCACTGGGGCAGTAGGAAAAGGAGCTCACAGAGAGAGAGAGGCATGGTCACTTCAGACTGACCTCACCGGCAGGCACTCCTGCCCAGGACACTGAAGCTGCGTCCAGGACCCTCCACTGCACACCACCATAGGCTCACATAGGGAAGGTATCAATAAGCTCACACTGCAATGGGCTGGACCTGATTCCTCTAAATTCTTGCTCCCACTCTACATGGTTTGCAGTTAGACGCTGGGTGGGGCCGTGCCACGCCACGCAGGACCCTGGCAAAGCAGCTCTGAGGCCACACGGGCCAGTCCCGACCCGGTTCTGCTTACCCATGGCCGGCCTTCCGGTGCCGGCTGATCTCCTTCTCCCCCTCGATAATCCACTGCATGATCTTCTGCTTTTTCTCTGCGTCCTCTGATGGGCCTGGCACCTCGGCGTTGGCGCTCTTCCCCGACTCGGTCTTCTTGGCACTTCGTTTGGAGGTCGTGCCAGCCTTCCCGCTGCAAAAGCAAGACTTGGGAGTCACCCACTGCCTTTACCAGGCTTGTCACTGGCCGGCTGGCCACCAGGGCTCCGCCCCCTGAAGGCTCCCTGAATGTGGAGGCCTTGACAAAGTGGCATGCTCTACAGGCTTTGTCCCAGCTCTGTGGGGTTGTCTGGGTTTGTTTCAGGTGGCTCCATGGCAGGGGATGAAGGAAGGAGTGCAGGCAGCACAGGCTGGGGAAGGCTAGAGCCAAGGGTCAGCTGCAGCACTGGCCCAGACCAGGTCACCTGCCTGGTGGAGAATGCAGGGCCTGGCCACTCCTCCTCCCCGACACCGCCCTCTGAAATGAATCCTTTTCCAGCCCCACTTCCCGACTGGAGCCCTGGCCAGCCTGGCAACCCAAGCAGAAGCCTGTCGCCTGAGCGCTTGGCCACCACAGCCTGCAGCCTCTGCAGCCGACCTTGGTTTAAAGACTTTCAAAGGGGAATTCTGGCCTAAAAAACCAGGAAAGACTCCACAGGAGACATGACCTCTCGTTGGGACCCCTTCCTCTCTGGGAAGGTGTCCCTCACGGACACAGGCCCAGGGACAAGGAACCCACAGCCCTGATCTGGAAGCACAGCTCAGGCCACTGCCAACACTCACCTGTAAGCCAGGCTGTCGCTAGCATTGGGGGCAGCGCCCACGCTCTCCAGGTGGCTGCGGGGCTTGCCTGTGTGGCTGTGCGGCTCCAGGCCCCACGCAAAGCTGTTCTGGATACGGCGGGCAGTCTCGGCCTCGGCCTGCTCCTTGGGCCGGGCCACTCCATGGTGGCTGTGGTGGTGGCTGTGCCTGTGGACGTGCAGACCGACCGCTTCCAACTTCGCCCCCGATTTGGGCACGTGCTTCCCGTGGCCCAGGGTCGTACCCACCAGCACTCCCGACATCTTGGGCACATGTGCGCTGTCGGGGGAGCGGTGGCCTGGCCCTGGGGACTGGCAGCCGGGGGTCCGCATGACGCGCTGCACATGTTCGTCCAGGATGCTCTCGGGGTTCTCCTCGTGCGCGTCGCGCAGCCCTGAGCAGCCCACGTCTGAGTAGCGGGGCGGGAAGTGGTGCCAGGCAGGGGCCGAAGGCAGCTTGTGACTAGTCCCCGGGGGGGCAGAGGACAGATCTCCTTCCTCGCCTTCTTCCTCCTGTAGGGACAAGGCCACAGGTCACCTCTTGGCACTGGGCACACCAAGGAAACATCACTTGGGGAGACAAACAACAAATAACAAATAAAAAGCGGACAAACAGGGAGCTTGGCCAGGTGTGTCCTGGGGGTCAGGAGCCCCGGAGCCCAGGATGAGGCAGGGCCAGGAGAGGTGCGGAGGTTGGGGGCTGGGGGTAGGGTGGAGGCTGCCTGACTCCTGGATGGCTCCTGGAGCATTTTCTGTCCCTGCTGACCCCGAGCACGAGTGGCTGGGCTCTCAGTGGGCTGTGCTGCAGGACAGGCCCAGGAGGGATGAGGACAGGGTGCTGTCCTCACCCACACATGTCAAAGGGCATGCGACCGCCATGCACCCACGATTCAGGGACCGCGCCAGTGACGGTCGGGACCACCCAGCAGCCTCTGCCCTGGTTTAGTTTTCTTTTACATTTCTCAATAAAGATTTCTGTTTTCTTTCAGTTGAATTTTCTTATTCCTCAATTTTATGGCCATAGTTTCCATTATATTTTCAAAGTCAGTATCACCCTTGTACAGAAGAACATGTTTTTGTTTATTTATCTTGCTATGTGTTTTTTTTTTTTTAAGATTTTTATTGGGGAATTGGGGGGATGGGCACAGCGCTGGGGAATTGAGGGAAGGGGAACAGACAAGTTGCTGTCGTTTTGTTCTTCAGTCTAGTTGTGGAGGACGTTGCTTCACTGGCCCAATTTGGCAGTGTCACTGGCCCTCACATGTGGGATCCGAACCGGGGCCCTCTGGTGTCCCAAGCCAGTTCTTAACCATCGCGCCACTCGGCCGGCCCGCTATGTGTTTCTTGATAAATTCTCACTAATTGAATTTTATTCAATATTCTAAGAGTTACCGTAATAATTGTATCTGTAAACATAAACATTTAATCACTTTAACTCCAGCAGATACACCTCATATTTATTTTTTCATCTTATTGAATTGTCCAAACCAGAATAATGTTGAGTAAATTTGGTAAAAAGTGAGAAGGGGAGGGGGGGGGAACTACGCTATTCCTGCACTTCAATCTCAACATATCTCCAAAACTTTAGCACAAAATTTCTCACTGATGCACCAGTATGTAAATGTCATTAGAACAGGCAATCAGCTGTGGGCTCCTCAATCCGTGTTCAGGGTAGAAAATGGCACCAAAGAGAACAGAGGGCGAGCGAAGGGGACAGACAGACGGAAGGAAAATGCACCTCCTCCTGGCGCAGCCGGGAGCCACACTGGCGAGAGCCTCAGAGCCCTGGGCTCTTGTGCCCCATCCGTGCTCCCATCCCAACCTGTATGCACTTCCAGGCTGACAGACCAGGGACTCAGGGACTCTTGGCTGGAAATTTCCCAGGACACAGACACTACCGAAGCCATTTACCGCCCTAAGGCAGCAGCCAGCAAGACGGAACTCTGAATCCCTGAGGGGGGGGGGGCAAACTGGGGGCTGAGACCCAGTTTTCCTTAATAACTCTGCATACATGTACATAGGGATTCAATCTTAGGGTTTTGAAATGTTACAGATTTACTTAACTGTGCAGTGAATAGTTTTTGTTTTTTTTGCTTTTATTTTCTAAATTTTACAACGAAAGGAAGTTATTTAAAAATTCTGCAGTTAGTACTTTCACTGATAGCATGATTTAGGTAGATTACAAAATCAGACATGGTAACAGAGATTGACTGCACTGCCAGCTTCCCAGCAGTGTGCCACACCCAAGGACTAAGGGACACCTGTGGGAGCAAACCGGCTGGAGCAGCTGCAGGCCTGAGCACATGACCTAAAATGCTGGCACTCGTGTCCGGAGGCCACCGCAGGCCACTGCACTTTGGCAGCCCACCTGGGCCTGAGGCCACGTGCCTGCCAATTAGGTCCTGAGCTGATAATGGAGACATGGAAGGGACCATTCATTTGAAAATGTCTGTCAAAGAACACCACTGGGTTTTAGCTGCTGGTCCAGCCCCTCTCCTGAGAGCTGGAGGTGGCTCCAGGCACAGCCGCCCTGCACCTGCCAGGGACACCACGGAGAGAAAATATCTAAGACGCAGAAGTCAGAAAAGCACACTGATTACCCACAACCACAGCTGCCTTCACAGTATCTCGCCCAAAATGTTGCCCTGCCAGGACCCCCGGCACGCACAGCCACTGAGTCACAACTGAAAACCTGACAGAACAATTATGATAGCTCCATTCTGTAGCAAAAAAGGTGGTAAATTCATCCCTACGCTTCTTTTACGCAGTGTTATGCATATTATTTCATGAGCACATGTAGTTTAAGGGTTGTTAACTGTGACATTCTCAGGGCAACCCTCACACCAAAAAAGCCAATGATGCCCATGGAAATGCTGTGCTAAACAAATGATGCCAGCTTTGTCCCAACACACAAACCGGGATTGAGCTCCTGCTAAAACACTCCACACTGCATGGCAACTGTTCCCAATATTTGTTTGTTCAGAGAAGGCTACTAAAATGCGGAAGTGGTGCTCCTAACCATTCCTTCAATTACATATTGAATCATTCCATAAGGCCTCTGATGGACCCGGAAAAAGAGCTGGCCGTGGTGAATGCGCCCCTGGTGTCCTCGGCTCCCACCAGACGGCCTGGCTGTGCCCCAGCTCCTGGGAGCTGCTCCCTCCAGGTCAATGGAGTCTCACCCCTGCCTTCACTAGGACCCAGCATGGCGGGCACCCTGTCAAGTGACCTTGTGCAGATCACTGAACCGTGGGAACTGTGGAGGACAGCTAGTCAGCACGTGCGAAGCCCTCAAGCTGGCACCTATTCTGTCCAAGTGAAGGTCGCCCAGTCACCATGGGGGAGGGAGAGGAGAGAATGCTGGTAAGAAAAATTTACGCATGTGTGTGCACGAGTGCTTAAAAATACTTTCATGCGATTTCCTTCCTGGAGAGCACCACCATCTGGCTATTTCTCTCACTCTAGGTCTGCCTTCCTGGTACCCACCATGACTCCCAAGCTCTGACAAGCTGTTTGAAATCTGCCTGCTGTCTCGATGTGAGGGAAAGACGGGGGTAGCCAGGCCCCTTGGTTGGAAGCTCAGTGTCATAAGGGAGCTCTGGAACTCAGGACAGCAGCTGCAGGGTGCAGCCAAAAGGACTCCTTGCATAGGGTGTCAGGGTGGGCAAGGAAGGAGGCTGTCCGGTGCGACCATCTGCCATACCCCACGTCTACAATTACGGCAGGTCTCCAGATTTCAGGTGCACACAACTCACCTGCAGAAACGTAAAGTTAGAGAGCAGGCCCTTCCCAAGGGGTTCTGATGGGGTCTGAGGAGGGCTCAGGTTCCGTATTTTAAACAGAAACATCAGGTGACCAGGGGAGAAAGAAACATCACAAACATCAAGAAACATCACAATTGTGATTTTCGGGTATTGGGCATGAAATACTGAGAAGAGAATGGAATACACCCATGAACTTGGTGGTGACCATTTACCTCGGGCAGGGGGAATTCCTACCTGCTAAGAGCAAAGCAAAGGCCTGTCTGCCAGTGACAGCAACGCCCCTGGCATTCAGGAGGGACAAGTTTCAGTGGCCTCAGTGAATGAAGTTCAACAAGCTAGGACGTGCGAGGGGCCTGGGGCAGGCCTCCTCCAGGAGCATGGCTGTTACTGACGTCGCAGCACTGAGGCCCCTGAATGCGTGGAAATGAATCTGGTAGGATGACACCGGGACAACACGAGCACAAAGGTATCTCTGCAGCACTTATGGCAGAAAGGTATCAAAGCAAATGAATTACAAATATGATGCAGTTTCTTAGCATTCAACATTTCATCCAATGAGGCTACAGGTCAGAAGACAAGATAAACAGAAGCCAAACCCAAGGCCACTCTGCACTCTAAGGTGACAAGGGGGAGCTACCAGGCCCTCCTGCCACATGCATGTGGGACGGGACCCGGCGGTACTCGGAAAGGGCCTCTACCAGCACGTGAGGGAAATTTCAGCTCCACATGTCAGGGGGCATGCGGGACGCGGGGGACAAGGCCAATGAGGTAAGTGTGCTCAAGCATAGGGTTAGGCGCTCAGCCTGGAGGGGCTCAGCACAGAGAAGTGAGCCCAGGGCACAAAGGGGAGGACAGAAGGAAGGGGGTTGGGCCTGGAGTGCACAGAGAGGCTGGTTGGTCTGCACTATGGATGAGTCCTGTGTGAAATCTACCCGAGCAGAGCCGGTGTGGCCTCAGTGTGGCGAATGCTGGGAGTTGTCTTGGCTATCATCTTAACTATCTTCCCACAAGAAGTTGGAGCAGAAACCCCACCTAGGGACCTCTTTCCGGGGACACGGCCCAGGCTGGCATCGAGGTGCGGGGGGCTTGAGAGGGGGATGGCGTCACAGGGGCACATGCCTTGGCCAGCCATCGAGATGGGCCAAAGCATGTCAGGAGCCGGTGAGTGGTCAAGCACAGAGAAGGGGACTCTGGAAGACCCTGGAGGGAGCCCTTCGGGGCCTGAAGCTGTAACAGAATAACTCAGAAACCACGATGGGCATGGAGTCCCTGACTCAGGCCTACTCACCATCCTCACGCGCTTCAGCCGCTCCTCCAGCTTCTCCTCGGCCTCCCGCGTCCGCTGAACGGCCTCTAGGCGGTGGATGAGCTCCGCGGCAAACTTCTGGGGCTCCACACGAATTTCCTTTGGCATTCGGTAAGTACGCTGCAAGGAGACACCACTGATTAGCCAGCCACGCGCAGCTTTGAACTACCGTCCTCTATGCCAAGGTGGCACACAGCATTTTCTGGATGAGAGGAGACAACATGTGAAATCTGCATTTTATTTTAAAGCGTTTTACTCTTTCCCCCTTCTACCTGGGAATCTATTTCCTCCCTGCCCCTCTTTCTTGTCAGACTACATCTCTCCTTCACCCAACACTGATCCAAGGGTGGGAACGGAGCACCGACTCCCGTGGCCACAGAATCAGAGACACTGAGAAGGGCAGACCTTGGTCTCCAGGGGTAAGGTCATCAGGGCAGCGGCCTTGAGCGTGTCCTACCAAGGGCCTTGCAGCCTGACCCAAAGAAGGGCTTCTGACACGAATGGCCAGGCTGAGACCCAGTGAGGCCTGGGGCCTGGGCAGGTACTGCCGCAAAGACCACAGAGAAGGGGGCTGCGGGAGACACAGCCCACTGCACACTCAGAGGACCGGCCTGCACCTGCAGTTCCTGCCCCGCACACAAGAGGGCAGCAGCCCCTGGTGCTCAGGTGTGCACAGCCCAGGCTCCACTGCAGGGATGGGGACATAGAATTCAGGGTACAGGAAAAAGTCAGGGCTATGGAGGACTTTCCTATCTAGAGAATATACTTTTTTTTTTTTTTTAAGATTTTAAAATTTTTTATTGAGGAATTGGGGGGATGGGAACAGCGCTGGGGAATTAGGGGAAGGGGAACAGACAAGTTGCTGTTGTTTTGTTCTTCAATCTAGTTGTGGAGAACGTTGCTTCACTGGCCCAAGTTGGCACCATCATTGCGCTCTTCCC
>NW_017731476.1:1751908-1753415 GCF_001890085.2 Hipposideros armiger
GGCTGTGCTGTGATCCTAAGAAACCACCACTTTCCCTGCATAGAAACACTTAGGAGCCAGCGGCATGCGTCTCCCTCAGATGCTACAAGCACCACAGGTGGAGCCTCTAATGTAAGTTTTTCTTATCTTCGCCTAAAAGTCTTTCCCGTTCAAAGTCAATGTGTCAATATAAGGAAAGCTAATCACTCCGCTCATCGACAAAGGAACTCTCTGCAGGTAGAGACAGGCTGTGCCCGGCTCATTTGGCACTGGGTTCGGTGAGCCCCACAATCAGGAGAACCGCTATCACCTTTTTATTTTTAGCCAAGAGGTGAAGTTGAGGCAGCTTTGCCATCAGGATGCCCCCGTGGTGACTCTGACCATTCAGCCACAGAAAGGCCAGTGCCTGCTTTTATCTTGATCATGGTGGCACTCTCGGTAACTTGTGATGGGAGTGCCCAGAGGCACCGGCAGGCTTTCCAACAGTCACAGTCAGGCGCTAGGCAGGGGCCAGGCCTGAGTGTGAAGCCTGGGAGGAAGGCTTGCGGCTGCTCTCCCACCTCAGGGCTTGACACAATGGCAGAAGACCACATGGTAGGCACCACAGAAGGGTACTGCCCGCTCTTCTGAGTTGACCTGCGGACTGGGCCCTCGCTGCCCCGTATAGCCTGCAGGGCGTGATCGAGTGGCCACGTGCTACACCTGCACGTGAGCCGAGCTCCCAGGAAGCCAGGCAGGCACCTTTCCCACTGGCCAGTGCAACACCAGCCCAGTCAGAATGGGGAAAAACGGATGGGCACAGACCCAAGAGGGCTAAAGACGGAGTAGGGGTGGGGGGGCGAAGGCCGTGCAGTGGCACTTACGGGAATGTGAGGTAGAGGCACCCGCCCGTTGACCTGGACGCTCTCCTGCACCTCCCGGCGGTGCTGCTTGCGGATCCTGTACGGTGGGATTCCGTCCCTGCCCAGAAGAGAGAGAGACACGGTATGAGCGCACACAAACGGCCCCACAGAGCTTAGTGGTGCTGGCTATACCACACCAGGCCTGGTAACTTAGAAAGGTTTCTCCATGTTGAAAGTGGGGAAGGAATATGCAACAGGGCCTGCATGTGACCACAAACCTAAAATATTTACGACTGGTCCTTTACAGAAAACATGTGCTCACCCCTACTTTGTCACCAGGCAGGACACAGTGTGCCAACCTGGGAGGGGCGCCCTACCGGGACCAGAAGTATCTGAGGCTGCAAGATGGGCAGCCAACACAACCCAGGTCCTGTGAAAAGAGATTTCCAGGTTCCAATATTCTGCTTTCTTCCGGGATGATTTGGTCAGGCAGTGTAATCTCTGAGAGATGCTTAAATTAGTTTTCTTTTTTTTTTTTTTTAAAGATTTTTATTGGTGAATTGGGGGGGATGGGAACAGTGCTGGGGAATTAGGGGAAGGGGGACAGACAAGTTGCTGTCGTTTTGTTCTTCAGTCTAGTTGTGGAGGATGTTGCTTCACTGGCCCAAGTTGGCACCATCATTGTG
>NW_017731476.1:1753540-1755497 GCF_001890085.2 Hipposideros armiger
TGTTCAGCATCTTAGCTGTAGAGGGCAGTGTCACTGGCCCTCCTATGTGGGATTCAAACCGGGGCCCTCTGGCGTCCCAAGCCAGTTCTTAACCATCGCGCCACTCGGCCGGCCCTAGAGAATATACTTTTGCAATGTATTTTACAGGGCTACACTGTATAACTTTTTGGGGGGAGGGTAGCTTTATTTTGAAGTAATTTCAAATTCCAAACAGTTGCAAGAACAGCAGAACTGTCCAACCTTCACACGGATTCCCCACTGTGGACATCTCTCTCACACTGTCACTCTGTCACACACGCAGACACAATGCACATGCGTGCACACATGGACACGCACATTTTTCTTCGAGACAGTCAGGAACAAACTGCACCTGTGATACCTATTTACTGCTATACTTGAGAGTGTGTTTAACAAAACCAAGAGCATTCTTGTACCTAACAAAGGACAATTTTCAGAAAATAAGAAACAACCCTGATATAATATTACCTAATTAGCAGATCTTATGCCAATGTCACCAGCTGTTCCAATAATGTCCTTTACAGCATAATATATTAGAAATCTAAGCCACCGAGGTCTAAGTGAAGGTAGGGCCTGGAGAAACCTCGGGTGAGGCAGGAGGGCAGACAGCGGAGGGGGAAGTGGCCTGAGGACAGGGTGGCACATGGGACTCCTCTCTGACCTCTGTGGGTGGACAGTGGCTATTCAGAACCCCAGGCTTCTTCAGATGTGGAGTAAGGTGAGGAGGGAAACCTTGGCGAGGGCAGGGGGCCGGAGTGGAGGCAGTGCCCCCACTACCCTCCTGTTAGTGGGCTCTGGGCTCAGTCTCAACTCCACCTACCCGTTTCTCATTTACAAAACAATAGTAAAGACAGTACCGTATCTCAGAAACTTGTAGGGTTAGATTATGTGAAGGACTCAGAGACAAACAGCCATGTATAGGGCTGATACTGACCACAATGGATTCAGAAGTGGCCACAGAAATGTCTGAGGGGCCTAGAGAGGGAAGGGGGCCAAGGGAAGCCCAGAACACAGACCAACACTTCAGGGTGGAAAAAGTTGGTGGGGAAGGCCTGATGGTGCCCAACACTGGACAACGGTTTGTCCTGGGTTAAAGAAACCAGGCCCAAGCAGGGGCGGTCAAGGTGACCAGTGCTTCCAGAAGGTCCTGGAAGAAGAGCCTGGGAGAGAAAGTGGGCGTGGGTGGCCAGCCCCAGAGGAATGGGCAGTGGGAAGATCCTGCAGGGGAGTCTTTTGGGGGTGGGATGTCTGAGCAGACAGTTCTTACGCAGGAGGGCCCAGCAGGTCCTCCCCTGAAGTCACATTTTCCCGTTGTGAGAAAATATTCTGTGAGGGGCTATTTGGGACGATGTAAATATCCTGTTCCTCATCAAACTCTCAATTCATTCATCATGTGAGCGTAGACGCAGAAGTCAACTTCACTGCCACAAACTGTGATGCTGCAGCTGTCTGGGCCTTGGAGGGCGCCCCTCCCAGTGGTGCCTGTGTGCCCTCGCTCCTTTCATTCCTGGGACACAGGCAGCCAGGCTCCTCTTCTGCACCCCCCACCCAGCCCTGGTCTTGAGTTGAAACCTCCACTGAGCAGAGCTGAGATGACACGCGCGCATCGCTGCCTCAACTCAGGCCCAGAGTGCTCCAGACAACACGAGTGAGGCTGGGTGCTCCCCAGGAGGTCACCTACAACACACACATGCATATGCACACACACGTACACACAGTCCATCCACAGCGTCTGGCTTCCGCTTTTCCCTAAGCAGACACCAGACTCCATCAGTGTCTGGTTTAGGCCAAATCTGTGCCAAGGCTTGGCTGGGAGGTGACAAAATGCTTGACCATCCTTTTCTCAGAAGGACAGATTACCACCCTTTCTTCTCAACCATAAACAATCACTTTTCTTATTTGGAAATGAAAGTGTGTGCAGAGACTCTAGGAATCCTGA
>NW_017731476.1:1757187-1761728 GCF_001890085.2 Hipposideros armiger
TTCAGCATCTTAGCTGTAGAGGGCAGTGTCACTGGCCCTCATATGTGGGATCCGAACCGGGGCCCTCTGGCATCCCAAGCGAGTTCTTAACCATCGCGCTACTCAGCCGGCCCTTAAATTAGTTTTCTTGACATAAGGTTTAACAATGAACCCTTTTGAAGAGTATAATAAAAATCTAAGTCAAATTATGTATTGTCTTTAAGATAACTGAATGCACTTACTCAAGATGTCTGATTTAACACATAATCCCCTGCATGTATGCAGTCCCCCCAAAACTCTCCAGGCCTCTCCCAGCCACTTAACAGCTACTCTGGGGAGCACAGCAACTGCCAGGAGCCAGTGTGTGTGAAAATGGTCGCCAGAACAGAACGGCTAGAAGATGACGAGGCTCCTCTGGGTCCCCACTACCTTCCCGCTAGAGGAGCCTGAGGTGGGCCTCCCTGCTCTCCGGAGCATACAGTGAGCATCTGTATGGGATCCTGACCCCCTGAACCCCTTCCCAAGCACTGCCCCCTGGGGAGGCCACACTGCCAACGCAGTGCTGCTCTTACTGGACAGTGGATGCAAAATGCAGCCACAACGATGCTGCTCTCACTTGAACTGCTGGGCGGCCTAATGGAGCCACCACATGCCCCTCAGTGCCCAGCACATGGCACTTGGTGTGTCCTGGCCCCGGCCCCAGGCAGCTGTACACCCACCAGCTCAGTGGTTTCGTGGGTGGGCAGGGCTGCGACCTTGTCCTCGGAGCCCTGGCCTGGGCAGAAAGGGCATGCTTTGGTTCAGAGCAGGGCAGAGACAGGCTGCGAAGGGCTCTTGCTCCTATCACTGCCTCAGTGTCCCTGGCTGTCAGGGCACCTCCTGGGTGCTTTTGGCTCTGGGATCGAGTGGGGACAGGGGCGCTCAAGAGGACAGCTGTCAAGGAACAAGTGAATCCAATGCATTGAAAACATCTTTACGTGGTCCTGGGGTTTTGCTCAGGTGTCCTGAACCACAAATTGTTTGTTTCTCATATATTTTAATGGGTCACTTATCAGGCACTGTCCTCAGACACCTATTTTCCAAAGTCCACAAACCAGTAGGCTAGTCCGTCATGTCTGTCATGTGGCTGAGATGCTGTGTGCAGCTGCCCCCAATAGAAATAATTTAGATAAAACACACAAATCCTATATTTTGCCTCTGACGTATATTCAAATATGTCACAATTTTACATTCTAAATTCTTGACTATTCCTATATTTCTGACTCTCAGTGTAAACCAAGATGAAAAGAACATTAGGGAAAAAAATATTTTGAAGATTTTTCAATCTTCCCTTTATTTTCTTGGAGAGAATGAAGAGACTTCTCAAGAAAATGGAAAACTGTGTGCGTAGATTTACTTCCATTGTAGTAACAGGGTTTCGGGAAGAGAAAAACCAGGTGCCGTAAATGCACTGTCTCCTGCTGCCAGCCCTTGTGGGGGTTGGTGGGGCTGTAGCTCTGTGGCACCGTTTTACACGACACTTTATATTCATGGCAGGTACCGTTTCAAACCCCGGAAATTTCAAATAAGCAAGTTGCTAAAAACATGTCAACATTTTATCTTAAAGATTCAAAATAAAGGAGATAGAAATGGTTCAGGAGAAATTCCACATCCAGAAGCTCAACCTGAAGGGAACGGTCTGTCTGGTGATGTCACCACAGGATCAGCAAAGGGGAACAGAGAAAGGGCCCAAGGCTTGCAACGATGCTGGAGGGCTGTGGGGGGGGGGGGGGGGGGAGAGGGGAGGCTGGCTAAACCTGGTTCAGAGCAGCTTGTGATCACGTGCCCTGTACACTAAAATTCAGGTGTCAGAAAAATGCTTAAAGACACAGGCAAATAAAAGGCACAAACTCTAAAAACCACACATCGAGGGGAACCACAATCTAAAAACGTTTACTCACCTACAAAAAGATGGATTTAGTAGCCCTTATTTTCCTTCTTATTTAAATCTACCTGACTGTTCAAACTTTTCACATGAAGAAACCAGTTGGATGGGGAAGAAGTCTCCCCGTGACCCACTGACAGCTTCTGCCCCTGCCCGGCTGGAAGTCCTGGCTGTGCCCCTGTGCGGTCTCAGTCTCATGGGGAAAAGACGCCGGTGGACGGTGGTCAGTGGGCTCACACCTGCTCACTGTCACAGCCAAAGGCTTCCCAGGCCTGATGCTGGAAGGGGCCCTGGAGTAAGCCGCCAGCCCAAGGCCCTGACCCTAGGCACAAACTTTCCATCAGTGCCAGTCAGACAGTGAGTGGCAAAAAGACTGAAAGCTGGGCAAGTCTGACACCATGGGCAGCTAGGTACCCAAATGACCTCAGCGGGCAGGACGGACAATGCCCTGATCTAGCAAGAGAGCGTTTGACACCATCAAGCTTCTAATGTGCACTTGGGTCCCAATAAGCCACCTACCAAAGCGAAGGAGGTGTCAGAAAACGAACGCTCTCCCACAGTGAGGGCTTCCCTGGCGAGGACAATGAAAGGTCTGCTGTCACCACTAAGGGACACGGAGGTCAACATGGCTCTGTAGTCACACAGACCTCTCGGCCATGTGCAGCCTGGGCGGTGGCCTCTCCTGGAAACATCCAGGCACCAGGGCAGCACAGAATCAGCTGCACCAATTTCCCCTCTTGCCCCCATCTCCCCGTCCCCCCACAGTGAGCGGATGACAGGGACTGCTCACCTGTATGACAATTTCTCAATTTAAAACAGTGACACGTACAGAACAGCGTTGGCAGGAAACGCGCCTGCACAGCAGCGCGGCTTTTCAGGGATGGAGCTCGGGTCATCCCTCCCCGGCAGGCAGCTGCGCTATTGGCTGCCAACCACTGCTGACGTTTAAAGTGAACCCCAGACTATATAAAACCAAAAGAAAATCAGAGCCAAAGCACTCTGGTCCGGGCAGCTCTGGGGTGTTTCAACTTTTCCCCATGGTTTCCCCTCTTTTAAAGGTTCCTGTAGCCTTGGCCTTGAAGAGCTGCAACTAACGCAAAACTCCGTCCTAGTTTACATTAGAATTTTTAACAAGGCTTCCAGCAATGCAGCTGGTCGGCCTGTCAGACGCACTCACACCAAGCTAGGGGGAGGACCACGGATCACCTTCCATGATGACAAAGCCCCAGGTAGGACTGGCCTGGGCTGCCATGCTCCGCAGGGGCAGCACTCGCCCAGGCAGGGGGCACTCACACGCTGCTGTCGGTGAGGGACAGACTGTCCGCATCGCTAGACAGGCTCTGCTGCTCGCTGTCATTGGTGCTGGTGGCCGGGGCGAGGGCGTAGCCGGAGTTGACGTAGTAGGGGTTGACAGGCTCCCGCCAGGATCCATACCTGTGAACAAGCAGAGCACATCAGCAGCAGCCCCAAAACATCCTCTCACATTAATCCGTGTTTTCAGAATCAACTGGGTACCCTCATCTATGAACTATTGTACAAATGCAAACAATTCAGGAAAAAGAGCAGAAAGGGGCTGGCCCCTTCATCCTGCCTCCCACCCCCCTGCTCTTCCCAAGGGGGTTGGGTAAGCCCTGGGCAGCTTCCAGATTTTTCCCCTGCATTTAGGCAGATGGGTGAGTGAACACACAGATTATCACGTGGGTTTGTATTTTTAGGCACGTAACTAGAAATGGGGCATTGCTGCTCTGCTCTTTCTTCTTTTAAAGAGCAGACTTCTTTACTGCAAAGCACCCCCAACCTCCTGGGTATTGCAGTGGCAGCATTGACTCTGGTGCCCACGACCTCATGTAGTCCTCACGAGAGCCTGATGACACAGTGGGCCACAACCCCTTCATGGGGGTCGCAGAGCCCGCTGGGGCTCCTGTGCACAGGTCTGAGGGGGGAGGCAGGGGAGGTAAGTGTGGGTCTAACAGAGACTGTCACGCTGCCCTCCGTGCCACTTCCTACTAGGAACAGTGACTGCACATGCTGCCCGGGTGGGATGCACCTCCACCTGTCACATGATTGGCCAGAAAATGACACTTTATTTTAGTTTGCATTTCCCTGATTAACAGGCTGGAATTTGGGGTGGCATTTAAATTCCTTCCTCTGTAAGTTACCTGTTCTTGCCTTTTGTCCATTTTCTACTGGGCTGTTTATGAGTTTCTTAGTGATTTATATAAATCTTTAAATATTCTTACTATTAACCTCTGGTTATTTATGCAACAAATATTTATCCCTAAATGCCACTTTTTTTTTTTAACTTTGTTTATGTTGATTTGGGTCATACAAAAGTTTTTTATTCCTAAGAAATCTGATCTGTCAATCTCTTCCTTTATAGATTATTTTTCTATCTTACATAGGTAGGCTTTCCTCATTCCAAGATTATAAATGTATTCTTCTACTTATCTTCAAACACTTCTATAGTTTTTTTTTAATTTAGATCTTTGCCTGAAATGCATGTATGTGTAAAATCTACCTCACCTTCTTGCACTAAAATTGAGAACCAGGGCCGGCCGAGTGGCGCGATGGTTAAGAACTCGCTTGGGATGCCAGAGGGCCCCGGTTCGGATCCCACATATGAGGGCCAGTGACACTG
>NW_017731476.1:1763138-1790277 GCF_001890085.2 Hipposideros armiger
ACCCAGCTCCAGGTTGAGCTGTTGTTCAGCATCTTAGCTGTAGAGGGCAGTGTCACTGGCCCTCATGTGGGATCTGAACCGGGGCCCTGATGCTCAGAGCTGGCGTCCCAAGCAACTCTTAACCAATGCACCACTCGGCCAGCCCTCTGATTACTTTTAATGCCTCTCCGCATTGGATCTGAACGTCCCTCACACACATGCATCTGTGTCGGTAACTAGGCTCTTCCATCTATCTATCTACAAGTCAGCTTTCCTGAATCTCACTGCTGTGCCACGGCGGTGTATTCTGACCCCACCTCCTCTTCCCAAAGACTGCCCTTGAATAGCCATGTCAGGTCTCCACAGGTCACACTGAAAGTGGAAAAGGACTAAGGTTTTCTGACGGCCCCGGTGCCTGTGTCAGAGGCTGGGGTCCCTCCCCATGCTGCATGCTTGGCGATGTGTGCACTGGGCCCAGTCACAGCCCCCAGAGCCCCAGCCCCTGAATTGACTGCTAAGCATAGTACTCCAGCACTCACCATACTCATGAACGACAGTTCACACTGACTGCCAGGACCTGGGACGAATCACCTTGTCCCTTGGATTTCAGGGTCCTTGGTGTGGAAAGGGTGGACATCAGATTGTTTCTAAGGCACCCAATGCCTGATGAACAGAACCTTCTGGAAGCCCCGATTCATATCATACACACACTCAGGAGAAGGCGCTTTAATAAGACGGCAAGACCGGGCACCTTGGTATCCTGGTCGCCCATCACGTCACACAAGACGTGTGGGGCTGGGAGTAAGGCCCACAGAGCTTGGCCATCTCTCATGGGGGCCTCAGCTGGGCAGCACCTGAAGCCACAAACCAAAACAGTGCCAACCTTGGTCAGTGCTCCTCCTGTTCCAGCCATCAAGGCCACATAACTCCCCCATCCCAGCTCAGGGAGCAGGTGCTCGTCATTCTGGAGCCACAGGGCAGGGAAGACTCCCAGGGGGTTAGTCACTGTCCAACACCACGCCCAGCTTTCCTGACCCACCCACTGTAGCCTGAGGGCGTCTTTGGAGGCCACTAACCAAAGGAGGGCAGTGGTAGGGCAACGAAGGCTCTCGGGAATGTGCTGCGTCCAAAGGTTTACAGGAAGGACGGGACATCTTCAGAGATGCGGATAGTATGTCCCTGGGTCCTGTCTGTTTCCATGTCCTTGTCTAGATTGTATATGACGCAGAGCAGACAAGATGGTGTGCAACTGTGACGTCACACATTTTTTGCTTTAAGTATCATAAACTATTACTTTAAATGACAATGCTATTCTTCTGGTATTTCAAAAATAAAACCACCAGTATCATCACCCTAACAACTACTGTACTGAAATTCAGATTACAGGCTAAGTGCTGAATTGTTTTTCAGTTTCCCTGTTACATTTAAGGAATTTTAAACTTTGGGAACTTTCTCTAAACATCCATTTGGTCACACAAAACAAAGAATTCAAGCTAAAGAGAAAAGGGCGCCACAGCCCCCCTAGCACAGAGGCCCAAGCCCACGCATTGCCCTGACGCACTGACAAGTCGCACACACCCACCGCTTCCCTCCCCCACTGGGCAGGAACCATGTCCAGCATGGCCAAGCTTCAGCCGTGGCTGCGTCTGAGCCTGCCTTCCTTCTCCCAACAGGCCCCAGGTGTGTCTTTCACACATACAGAAAATCCATCTTTAAGGTGATAAGTAGGGAAAACACGGACTCTTAATTCTCTAGTCTCCCATGCAGCGCGAATCCCCACTATGTACATATGTATGCTCCAAGTTCAGAGGAGAAAGGGGAGAGAGAGGAAGAGAGGAGGAAGCACCACCAGTCACCTGTCTACCTTTTTAAAGTTCTAGAGAGCAGAGCTGGCTCTGGAGACAGGTCAGTGCTCACCTCCTGCCATGGCACACAGGCCTTTGCTGCAGGCTGACGTGATGAAGGGAATCCTGGGGCTCCGGGACTAGGCAGGAGGAAGTGTACGTGCATGTGTGTGCACATGCGCCAGTGTGCACACACACATCCCCACACGGACACGGCACAGCACGCACGGCGAACTCCCCAAGGGGAGCGACTAGGGAAACGGTCAACTCCTCTGCAGCTTTCACAGTTCTCAGACTACAACCTTAGGGTACACACTCAAACATGCCCCCTGGCCTCATCCCACCTCTCTGGTACCTGCTGTCTGGCTGCTATCAGCGGGACTTTTGTCTTCCATCTTTTTACACCTAACCTTTATAGGTTCTCTTACTTCTGTGTCTTTTGTCGAGGTCCAGTTTGACAGTTTTTTCTTTTGATTACATCTCCTTGTCCTGGTGTACTGAGTGGGGTTTCTGAGAATGGGGCCACCATCTTAGCTTGCTTTCTGTTCATCAGGTCTGTTCCATTTTCCTTTGTTCTTTCTTGCCTTCTTTTTGAATATTTTTAATGTTCCATCTGCTCCCTCTAATCAAGTAACCCTTTTACTAGCCTTTCAGTGGTCCCCGTAAAGATTACAGTAGGTACCCTTGATGTATCAAGAGTCCAAATAAGTGTACTGACCTCTTCCCAGGCAACGCAAGGTCAGAATCAATTCCATTCACCTCCCATACACACTGATGTGCTACCAGCATCCTGTATTTTAATTCTATATAAGTCTTAAATCCCCCCACAAGACATCATTAGTATGGTGTTACCTGCTGACAGTCACCTCGAGCTACCCCCCGAGTTGCCTTTTTTTTCTCTGCCTCAGGAGTTTTTCTACCTGAGAGCATTTTTCTTCTGCCTGAAGAACATCCTTAAGTAGCTCCTTCAGTTAAGGGGCTGTTAGTGTGACAACTTTCTCCATGTTTGTTGGTCTGAAACTGTCTTGATTTCCCCTTCATCCCTGAAGGACACTTTCACTGGGTTGCAATTCTAGGTTGGTGGTTATTTTCAATGTCGATGGAACCTTGTGCACTGCTGGTGGGAATGTAACGTGGGGCGGCCACTATGGAACAGTGAGGCAGTTCTGAAAAATTAAAACAGAACTACCATATGGATCCAGTAATTCTACTCCTTGGTATGTATTCAAAAGAATGGAAAACAGGGTCTCAAAGAGACATCTGTATACCTGGACACTTTGAACATGTCACTTGTCGGCTTCTCCATCTTTTGCTCCTTGGAAGGTGACAAGATTCCAGCCCAGCCCGCCTGCCCCACTGTGGCCGCTGGAACCAGGTTCTCAGGCTCGCTGGCAGCTCCTCCCCCAACTCTCAGTGCTCAGGCCAGAGCCACACAACTCTCCCTTACCTGTCACTCACAGGGGCTCTGCTCTCGCTGCAGGCCCAGGGCAGCAGGCAGTCCAACCCATACAATACCCATCACTAATCCAAGGCCACGCTCAGATATTCTCCGCTGTCCCAGTAATGCCTTTAGAGCTGTTTTTATTTTCTAAGATCCAGGCCATAACTACACATTGACTGTCACGTGTCTTTGGTCTCCTGTAACCTGGGTGGCTCCTTAGGCTTCCAGATCATGACTTTCTCAAGAGTCCAGGCCGGTTATTCTGTAGAACATCCCGTTGTTTCCTTGCTGAGATTCACATCAGGCGTCTTTTGGCAGTAACATGAAAGAAGTGACACTGTATCACACCAAGAACATCATCATGTTGGTTGGTCCCCATGTTGGTGGCAAACCGAGTGCCTTCCAAGTTTTTCCACTCTTATTTTTTTTACTTTGCAAGTAATAGGTAATTCATGGGGAGCTACTTGGAGATTGTGTACATACTCTATTAACACCCGGTGATTTTCTAGTGCCATTATTTGAGCTGCATCTATCAGTTGGCACTTTGCTATAAAGACTTTCCCTCTACCCGCATTTATTTATATCAGTGTGAAGTCTCGCATTTTTATTTATCCAGTAGATCATAATTCATTCCTTTCGTTTCTGCTCATGGCCCCATCGGTCTGTGAACACCCCCTCTCTCACCCTCTGGCATGGCATCCCAACTCATCCGGCACTCCCTGCACCAGATCTGACAGATTTTCGCCAACGTGTCTGTTAACTATTGGGTTGTCGGAAAAGTCATGACGTATTTTTCTATGTTTTTCATTGCAAAAATGCGTCATGACTTTTCCAACAACCCAATATACATTCTCTGCATCCCCACAGCTTTCTCTCATTTTTTTTTCATCCCATTTGTGTGTCCTGGAGCACCTGGCTATTTTTCACTCAATATCTGGTTATTCTGGGCAGAGGGCCAAGTACTGAGCTGGCAGCCTAGGATGATGCTTTCCTCTCCAGAGCGTATGCATTTGACCTTGGCCATGGCTGAGGCACTAGAAGTCCCCCGCAGCTTAATCTAATGTCAGAACCAGCAAGCTTCTGGGCTGGGCTGCAGGTGCTTGGAGGGCTGTGTATTTCGGGCTCCCACCTCCTCTGAGGGTGGGGTGGGGTGAACCACCAGGCAGTTCAGGGCGACTCTCCTGCTGAAAATAGCTAGAAACACTGGGAACTATATATATTTTTAAATCTGACTGAAGCCCCTGGAGTGCTAGCCGAGCAGGAAGGATGGCAATCCAGGTTAGGGAGAAGGTTCAGAACCCAGGGAGACAAGCTGGAAAGTGTGGCTGACTCCTGGGCTCCAGGGGGCCGAGTGAGGGCTACCTGGGAGGAAGGTGCCCCATAGTTGTGTTGGGATCCCACAAGGCAGCCTGGTTTTCAGCTCGTCTTTGCTGTGCTCTGACTGAGCCCCCCAACATGTGCACTCCCCCAGCTCCTCACCTGGACACCAACCCTCTGGGCACACATGAGGTAGGGTCCTGTGTATCTATCTCCCCAGCTCTGCATGCACCTCTTACAGCATGTCCGCTCCTCAGGAGTCCTCATCACACCTCTCCAGCCAGCTTAGTCCCAGAGACCCCAGTCAGGTCAGAGGATGGAAATCTGTACACAGAATTGCTGGCTCTTGTGAAATCCTTTGGCTTTCTGGCATCCAGAGAGTGTACCAAGGATGGGTGCGTTAGTCAGAACACTGCTGTCAGCAAGACGCGAAAACACCCCCTCCAAGCAACACAGGTAGAAAGGGGCTGCCACAGAAGGTATGTGGGTGGGTCTGGGATACCTGACAAGCCCACGGCCAGCCCCTTCCTGAGCATTGGCCTCATTCTCGCAGACCAGCTCCTGTCCGAGCCTACAGTCTACATCTGACCCCAGTTACGGGACCGGCCTCAGAGACGTTCCCATCATAGCACCCCCTTCCCTACCCCAGTGTCCAAGGAAGGGGCTCCGGCAGAGTCCAGGAGGGCAGGGGATGGTCACTGGGCAGATAAACTCCATGGACGCCACCACTACTGGTTTCCAGAAAGGTAAAGCGAGGGGTGTGGCTTGGACTCTGGCATGTACTGCCCTGCACCCCAGAAGAGGGGGCACACATGGCCTTCATCACCTCAGGAACAAGGGGGAACAGTCATAAACGATGCAAGAGGGTTGAATGCAGGTGCACAGCCAAGGACCTGAGTGCACAGCAGGCCCATGCAGCAGGATCCACTGACCAGGACACTGCACTGACCAGCAGCCTCCATGGCCAAGTTCCTGGGCGTGTCATGATCAGCACAAGTGCACAGCCACCTCACCGCGGACTCCAGGGACATCGACTGTACCTTCCTGTTTGATCCTCCTGGGAAGGAGGGTGGAAAGGAGCTCAGGAAATGAGTACTCATTGGCAGGAGACTCGGGCTCAAGGTACCACTTAGCAGGTGGTCATCTGGTGCGGTCTGCAGGGACCTCCCCCCCCATGGCCGCGTCATGACAAGCAGCTTCCCGCCTGACTCGTCAATGGTACCCAGCCAGACATTACGGGTAAACAGAAGCTTGACAAAAACAACTGGAAATAATGTCAGTGGAAGCTTACAGCATGTGATTACAGTCACCAACTATACATTAGCCTAAGATAACACAACTTCACTTGATAGCTATTTTGACGAGACAAGTAATAATTTATACTAGAAACACAGTGACGCGTCAACGTTATTCATTTTATCTCCACAAAACCACCCAGGGGCAGGGGCATCCCGGCTGACCTCAGACCCTGCAGAGTCGTCATCAATCTGCCCCCAAGGCAGGCAAAGACCAGCAGTGCATCACTAACCATCTCCGACCGGAAGCAGCTTCCAATGGCACTGCCCCTACCCAGAGTCTGGTCCTTCCAGAGACGGAACTGACAGCCTACAAGCGAACACGGGCCCACACCTGTCACGGCCCAGGAGGCAAACAGCTGAGCTCTGCCCAAGCCTTGGTAAAGCAGATACTGCTGTACCCTCGGTCCTCAGAGCCCAGATCCCCTAGATGAGGGAACATAAACGGCTTCTGTAAAAACAGTGTTGTGGAGTGTGGCACAAAATAAACACATATAATGAAAGTATAGTGTGGTGAGCTCTGACATATGTCTACACCCACAAAACCACCACCAAGACCAAGATAATGACCATATCCATCACCCCAAAGTTTCCTACGCTCCCTTGTCATTCCTCTGTCCAGTCTCCTTCCACCTCCACAACTGTCACCAGAGTGTTGCTGTTTTGAGAATTCTGTATAAATGGCACCGCACAGGGAGTACGTGCTCCCTTTCGTCAGCTTCTTCCACTTAGCACATGGATTCTGAGATCCGTGCAGGCCGCTGCCTGTACCAGCAGGCATCCCTTCTGTGCTGGGTTGGCTTCTGTGAGGCTTGTTTCTCCACTCACCTGGCTATGGCCACCTGGGTTGTCCCTAGAGTTGAAGGGTGACGTCTCCCACAGTGACAGCCCTTCACAGCTGGCAGGACCGGTACCCTCCCCAGCACCCTCCCCACCCTCTCATTTTTCCAACGGGAGAACGTGAGAGTCTAGACCCAAACCTGGGGTAGGGCTCCCAGACCAGAGCTCTTTTCCACTGCCCTCAAGGAGGCGCAACCGAGCAAGAAGGTCATCACCTAAACCGGGAGAGACACTGCCAGCCCTGGGACCAGCCTGACCCTTCTGAGAAGAAAGGAGGGGCCTACTTCTCAACAAAGCAACTCCCTCTGAAGGCTGTCTTCTCACAGGACAAAGGCTTCAAAACCAGAGAGTAACGACCAAGACAAAGGTTCCAGAATGGTCAGGACGAGCATCGCCTCATTCCGAATCGGCCTCTGTACAAAACGCAAGCCCAACCCACAGAGAAGATGCGCTTCTGGTTGTTTCAGAGCAGCAGTGATGTTGCCGACGTTCACACACACATACTATCACTTACAAAACAAATAACTTACCTTCACATCCAAAGGTCAAAAAGTTTATACTAAAAAATGTAATACCGTGGGTTGGCCGAGTGGCACGGTGATTAAGAGCTGGCTTGGGACGCCAGCTCTGAGCAGCAGGGCCCCGGTTAAATCCCACATTAGGGCCAGTGACACTGCCCTCTACAGCTAAGATGGTGAACAACAGCTTGACCTGGAGCTGGGCTGCCGTGAGTCGCTGGCGACGGCATAGGCTGCAGCCCCTGCTGCAGTGGGCTGCCATAAGCTACCGTGAGTGGCTGGCGGCCAGCGTGAGCGGCCGGCAGCCTGCAACCGATCTGCCACACCTGGGAAGAGCGCAATGATAATAATACCAACATGGGCCAGTGAAGCAATATCCTCCACAACTAGACTGAAGAACAAAAGGACAGCAAATTGTCTGTCCCTCTTCCCCGATTCCCCAACGTGGTTCCCCTCCCCTAATTCCCCAATAAAATCTTTAAAAAATAAAAAATTGATACCGTGTTTACCCGAAAATAAGACCTAACCAGAAAATTAGCCCTAGCATGATTTTTCAGGATGCCTGTAATATAAGCCCTACCCCAAACATAAGCCCCAATTAAAATCGTCAGCCAGACATGACTGTTTGAATAAATAAATGTACATTTCTGTACATGAATAAATGTAGATTGTTGGAGCAAAAATTAATATAAGACCCAGTCTTATTTTCGGGGAAATATGGTAGAAATCAGGCAAATGTCAGCTATAAAAATCTCTATATTATGTCCTTCCTACAAAATCAGGAATTTGTCCTTTATGTAAACAATCAGCCAAGGTCAATAAATAGCCCCCTCCATCAAGTCCCTCACACACCCCCTCTCATACATCCATCATGAGTTCTAGATAAGACACTTGGGGTCACCACTGCGGACAGGAACAAGTGATATCAGAGGCTGAACAGACAACTTCCACTTACCCTGAGACCACAGGGCGCTCCCTGCCTCTTTGATAAGGCTCAGAGATAACTCAGGACAGAAGGAGATGAAAGGCTGAGGAAATGAGTCATCTGGTGGCACCAGGCTCGGAGCTTCCTGCCCAACCTTCATGTCACCCATATCCTGAGGGCACCCTGTGGCTTCACACTCCTGCAGATGTTTTATTTATTTTTATTATACGGGTGGGGCACCCTGCCCACCACTGTGAATGAACTCTAAATTGCACAATACATCAAAAGCCCATTATCAAGATCAAACGTGTGTTCTGTGGGACAGACCCAGTGCAGGCTGGCGAGATGGCCGCTGGGTGGCCACTCACATTTGCCCCCCCACCCCCAGAGGCGGACAGCAGAGAATCCTGGCTCTAGAGCAGCCCTGGGGGCTACCACTTGCCAGCTACTGACCCTGGGCAAGCCACCAGCCTCCCCTGGAAAGTGGGTGACAATGGTCACTTCTTCATAAGGGTTCCGAGTGTCAAGGAACACACGACGCGCTTGCCAGCACATGATGCAGAAAGCCCTCAACACAGACTGGTAATTACGGGGTCCCTCGTATCATGTGGAAGAGGAACTGGGTGGAAAAGGCTGCAGGTCACAGTTAAATCCCACAATTCGAACTTGCTTTCTGTGAGACTCAATACAAATGCATGGAACAATATATATAAAGGTCGCTGAAAATTATAAAGGACTATATAGAAATCACTTATGGAGCTCACTAGTGGGAGCTCAGATATGGGGAGTTGACAAAACTAGAGAAACTGACAAAACGTTTCTCTCTGCTCAGTAAACACTGCACATTTAAATCAGCTTTACCCTGCTCACTGCCGGCTTCTTAAATATCAGCAGAGGTCTCTTCAGGGCCTGGACTTATGCAAACGTTTCTGTTCAGAGTTTTAGGCTCACATGCATCTGATAAAGAGGAACTTTATATGGTAGTGTTTAAAAAGTGGGAACAGGGCCGGCTGGGTGGCTCAGTTCGTTAGAGCGCAAGCTCTGAGCAACAGGGTTGCTGGTTTGATTCCCATATGGGCCAGTGAGCTGCACCCAAGCTGAGCTGCCGCTGAGCTGGTGAGAGTGCGTGCTCTTAACAAGGTTGCCGGTTCAACTCCTGCATGGGATGGTGGGTCTGTGCCCCCCAGCGACGAAGATTAAACACAGCACCTTGAGCTGAGCAGCCACAAGCTGCCAACGGGCGGCTGGATGGCTCAGTTGGTTAAAGCTTGTGCTCTTAACAAGGTTGCCGGTTCAACTCCCACATGGGATGGTGGGCTACGCCTCCCAGCAACTAAGATTGAAAGTGGCAACTAGACTTGGAGCTGAGCTTGCACCCTGTACCCTCCACAACTAAGACTGAAGGACAACAACTTGACTTGGAGTTGATGGGTCCTGGAAAAACACAATTCCCCAATTCCCTCAACACTGTTCCCTTCCCCAATTCCCCAGTAAAAATCTTAACAAAACAAACAAACAAAAAAAGTGGGAACAAAAAAATGTTTTAAAGAATATGCCATCATGATTTTTAATGAATTGTTCTAGTTGCAATGATGGGAGTCAGCCAGTCCGGCACTGCCCTCCCCTGGAGACCCCAGCCCCTCACTCCAGCCTTGACACTTCCAATAAAAACTCTAAGGAATTCACCAGTTCCAAAGAAGAAGTGCAATCATACTTCACCAACTCAAATAGTCACAGTTGCAATAAATATTTAGAAGTGGCAACTCCCAACAAACGACAGGTAATTTTGAGTACTTTACTGAGATGCTACCTGTGTCTACCCCTCTGAGGTCTTTCAGACATGAGCTAGAGAGCCGCAGGCGACTCTAGACATGGGTCCTTGCTGATTTCACAATGGCAAATCGCGTGTCAGACTCACAATCTCTTTTATACAGGTGAGACAAAGAGGTTTAGAGTGGTTAAGTCCAGCATCCCACAAAACTCTGGTAAGACCAGTTCTCAGTGTGGAAGCTATAAGACCAAAACAGTACCTTTTGAATTGCTTATTAAAAATTAAGGAAGAGGGTCGGCCGATTGGCGCGTTGGTTAAGAGCTGGCTTGGGACGCCAGAGGGCCCCGGTTCGGATCCCACATATGAGGGCCAGTGACACTGCACTCCACAGCTAAAATGCTGAACAACAGCTCAACCTGGAGCTGGGCTGCTGTGAGTCTCCGGCGACGGCAGATAGGTTGCCATGGGCTACCGTGTGTAGCCAGCAGCCAGAGTGAGCGGCCAGCAGCCGCTGTGCGCGGCCATCCAGAAGCCGGTGACTGATCTGACTTGCCCAGGAAGAGCATAATGATGGTGCCAACTTGGGCCAGTGAAGCAACATCCTCCACAACTAGACTGAAGAACAAGAGGATAGCAACTTGTCTGTTCCCCTTCCCCCAGTTCCCAATAAAAAAAGTCTTAAAAAAAAAAATTAAGGAAGACACTTATGAATCTTGTCAAGGTCAACATTCTGTTCATAAAACATTATAATTTGTTCCCTTGAAGTAACTCAGAAGTCACTAATTCCAAGCCTCGGGTCGCCCTCTCTATTTCATATCAATAGGTAATTCTCAAGACCTTCTCTAAACCAACAGTGGCAGCCCTGACACTCGCTTGCGGGAAGCTCGTGTCTGGTTTCCTTGATCCTGAACCTCTGTGCATGGGGTGAAAACCTGAGGGACAAACAGAAAACCTTTGGGTATTTTGCTTCTATAAGATTTGATTTTTCTGCTTGTGAGTTTTCTTTCACAGTGTTTCAAAAGGATTTTCTTTTTAAAGAAGTGTCACTTTATCCTCATGAACTTAACAGGATCCCCTCATGAGAAAGCTGAAGTACATATTATAGGATCTATCAAATGTTTTTACATGTACACAGAATGCAGAGCGATAACTGGAACAGGGAAGAACAAGCAGCCTGGGCTGCTTTTACGTGCCAATCTTTTTGTTCGCCATGGAAGCGTTTTATCTTTAAAGCATCTCCAATACAGCTCCACACGGCAGCACCACAGAACTTTACATTCCAAAGTGAATGGAATTGCAAAGTGAATGGAAGCAAGGTGTAAGTCTGACATTCTTTCAGTCTGTTCCCTCCATCCTTGGGATCTGCAACAAGTTGTTTCTCTGCCGTGGGCCTCACCCCAGAAGTCATCAGGCCCTGCCCAATACTGCTCTTTCCACACTGCTGCAGATTGCAGAGGCCGTCTGGAGGGTGCGGGTGGGCAGGGCTCCAGCACAGGTGCACATATGGGGGCGGGCCTTTGTTTTCGGTTCCCCCAGCAACAGTCAGTGATATAGGCTCAATGTTTAGCCTGCTGAAGAGAGATGGATGCTGAGCACAGCACCTCCATTTGGTGGCATGTGTATGTGTCCTGATATGCACGAGACACGTGGAGCTGAAACTACATGCTATGTGTTTGCTGGGTGATGTTATATCCACCATGGCCCTGAGTTCACGCCTCATTCTGGCCAGTTACAGTTATGTTCACCCTCTTCCCCAGGGAACTTGGTCACGAATCCATCCAGTCACCTTTGTCACATGGGGAACGGGGCAAGAATACTTACAAGGACACATTGTAATTTTTATTTGACACAAATTGCCGTATACCAGAAGCAATGTGTAACACTGAGCATTGTCATGATGATGATTTATGGCACACTTTAAAACACACCTTCTCTCAACCGTAGCTCACACCCGACTGACTGCACTGAACAAATTGAAACTTGTCATACACTGTTACTAAGGTTTGACGGGACGCTTCCAGTATTGAAGATCCCTGCCTTTCCACTGGATGATAGCAGCCGCATTCACCGTATTTTGTAATCACAACGGAAATGCTCCCTGTCACACATCACTTCTGGTATGGCAATTTCTGTCCAATAAAAACATTACAGTGTGTCCTCATCTACCTTATTCACTGGACCTGGTACCATGCGACTTCTGGCTCTTCCCCAAAGTCAAAATGACCATGAAAGGTAATCATTTTGAATCGATTCAGGACATGGAGGCAGCCACGACAGCACAACTAAAGACACTCACGGAAGAGTACTTCCAGAACTGCTTCAGAAAGTGGTAAGAGTGATGAGAGTTAAGTGTGTTCAAAGTGAGGGGGAGTATTTTAAGGGAGATTAATGGCACTGTGTCTTTACTGTAATAAAATCTTAACATTCATCATATTTTTTTTATCACACCTCGTACACAGAACTGCAGAGAAATTAGTGAAATTAGTGAACTGAAGTGACATTAGTGAGCTGGTAGACAGAGCTGGAAAATACCCACACTGTAGCTTAGTGAGGAAGAGAAGGACGAAAAGCATGAAAAGCCTTAGAAAGAAGAAAGGTCTAACAAATGAGTAACTACAATCCCAGGAGGAAAGGAGAGAGAGAATAGAGTAGAAGCAAGATGGGAAGAGCTAATAACTGATAACTTGCCAAAATTCACCAAAATCAAGCCACAGATTCAAAAAGCATATCAAACCTCAAGCAAGATAAACACACACAATATAAAACGTCAGCAGTTTACTAAAAAAAGGGGAGAAATCTTAACGTTGGCATCAAAAAATGACCAATTATCTTCAAACATGAAGCAGTAAGGCTGACACTTGACTTCTCCACAGAAATAGTGGTGGCCAGAAGATGCTGGAAGGATATCAGTAAAGCACTGAGAGGAAGCTGCCCAACTATAGCTCCACACCCATCAGGAGCAGTCTTCACGTGTTAAAGGAAAACAGAGATATTTCAGGCTGTCAAAAACTAAGAGCTAATCACCAGCAAATCTACACCAACAGAAATACTAAAGAGAGTTCCACCCGTAGAAGAAAAATGATCCCAAATAGGAGCTTAAGAGAAGCAGGAAGGAATAAAAAGAAACAGAATGGGTAAATACTGAATAAATCTAAATGACTATTTACTATATAAAAATGATATCTTGTAGGATTTAAAATGCATATACAAATAATCAACAAATGCGAAAAGAACAAAGGGGTAGGTAATTAATGTACATTTAACCTTAAGTCTTTGCATTTTCTGGTGAGTGGTAAAAGAACCAACTTAATTATACTTGAATTGGTCAAGGATACACGTTGTAATCTCTACAGTAACCACTTAAAAAGCAGTACATAGAGGCCGGCCGAGTGGCTTAGTTGGTTAAGAGCTCGCTCAAGAGTGTGAGCTCTGAGCAACAGCGGTTCGATGCCCAGCCCGAGCTGAGCTGCCGCTGAGCTGCCAACAGGTAGCAGGATGGCTCAGCTAAAAAAAAAAAAAAAAAGTCAGAAAAAGCAGTACATAAATGTACTAGAAGGGGAAATCTGAATAAAAATATTCAATTAATCCAAAAGAAAGCAGGAAAGGAGTGATAAGAGGTGGAACAAATAGAACAGAAATATTAAGAAATAGCTTTAAATCCAAATATATTAGTAATTATGTCAAATGTAAGTCAGCTAAATATGCCAATGAAAAGTAGATAATCTGGATTTTAAAAAAATAACCATATCCATCTTATAAGAGAAATAGCTTAAATATAAGAATATAGAAAAGTTGAAGATAGAAGATTGGAAAACAGTTAAATCACACACATACTAATAAACGAAAGTTGAGGTAGCCATACCAATATCAAAGTAGATTTTAAAGCAAGAAGGATTATTAGATATAAAGAGACATTTCATAATAATAAAGAGGTCAATACACAAGATGTGTGTGTGTGTGTATAAAACAACTCAAAATTTGTATGCCTGTAAACTATGAATTCAAAACACATAAAGCAAAACCTGACAGAAACAAAGGAAGAAACAAACATCCACAATCACAATGGGAGATTCTAACAATACATTCAGCCTCAACATTCAATAGTAGTGGCACTATGGAAATATAGGCCATAGCTTGTTTCTGTGCAGTGAATAAGAGGAATCACAATCTCTCACTGAGTCTGATATTTTTTTTAATTACCTACTTCTTTATCAGAAGTGGGAGGCCAAAAAAGGTAAAACCAACACACAGGTGGCTACTGGCATGACTATAAACCAGGACGAACTCAGCAGCTTAACCTTTTCATGGCGGTAATTAATTTCAAGTGTGTTTTCCAAAATGTGTCAAAAATCCACAGAAAATTACAGTATTTATATTTTTAAGTAAATACAGTTAAGGTGCTACATTTTATTAAAAATAAATGATTACTGGGGCCGGCCGAGTGGCTCAGTTGGTTAAGAGCTTGCTCAAGAGTTTGAGCTCTGAGCAACAGTGGTGCGAGTCCCAGCCCAAGCTGAGCAGCCGCTGAGCTGCCAACAGGTGGCAGGATGGCTCAGCTAAAAAAATAAATAAATAAATAAATGACTACTTTAAAGTATAAAAATTTCCTATTGTTATTCATTCGTGAAAAACACAAAGATATAGAAAAATGTACATCTGCTTTCCTAAACTTCCTTTCTGGAACACTGAGCTCGTGGGATAAAGTCAAACAGCATGGAAATATCATTGGACTATAGACGAATTTCACAGAGAAACAAAGACAGGGCCCGAGAGGATGATGTGAACTCTGCGGCTCAAGTGCACAAAGCCATCCAAGTTCAAGTCTACAAGTCTTGGAAGTACTAAGAGCCAGAGTCACTCCAGTTCAAGGCACATGGACCCAGAGCAGCCCAGCTTGCCACCATCTTAAGCCAAGGGACACGTGTGTCCTCTTTGAAGGCATTGTATGGAGGCCAGCCTCCATCCCAGGAAGGGAATGAAGAGATTTACTGAGTTGTTTCCTCAGATCAAACCCTTTCTGAAATTAACAGGCTCCAAGAGGACCCTGGGTGGCTCATAAAACCGTGCATTTGTACTGACATGACAAAGGGGAAAAATAAAGCAATGCTGATTTTCTTCTACACACACAGGCATGCAGACTCAAGCTGGTCATGGATTGAGGAAAGAATTATTAGTCGGCCTTCCTTTCCTCAATGAACTACCACTATTGAGCCAAATCCCGTATTTTCAATAACTGCAGGGTATGAATAACTGTGAGTATGAATCAGATTCAGATCTCTGCAACGCTGACTGGCGCACACACCTGATAACAGGCTGGGCACCAGGCGGCTGACCTATGGGTATGGCTCAGTTCCAAGCACTGCACAGGAATGCACGCTTGCGCGCAGGCTGGCCAAGCACACGACCCCACTCTCTCCAGAAACAGCTGCTGCACATCAGAGCCACGGGCGGTACAGTCCACACGAAGGGCCTTGGTCAACATTTGCTGGTCTGCTCTCTGCCGGCGCTTCCCTTTCATAACCAAACTGACACAAAGGCCCAGGCAAAGGGGCCTCTCTATTCCAGAATGTTTCAGTCTGATGGCTAACTACGGATAATTTCCTGGACTTTGTTGAAACCTGTCAAAGACCATGGAGTTTTATATGACTAAAGCAGAGAAAACGTATTTTTAGGCTCTCCTGTAACTAGTTTTAAACATTTTAATGGTCAGTCCTAGCCAATGACAGGAATAAAAGCTGCACATGGCCTGCTGGTGCTGCCGTGTCAGAATCCACTGTAGGCACGTTGGTGCTATAGGAGAGACCTGGGCTGACTCCAGGTGTGGTGGGAAGTCCCAGCAGCACTGGAAGAAAGGACGGTGTGATGAGACCTGTACTTAGAACAGGGGCTATGGGGAGAAGTGTCCAAGGCAGAGACCCAGCCAGAAAGTTCTGCGGTGATCTGGGAGGAGATGATGGGAGCCAGAGTGCACACTGAAAGCAGAGGGACTCAACACACGTGGGGGTGGGGGGAGAATCTGAACCTGCTGCTACACTGAGCGTGGGGTCAGCAAAGCAGGGATTGGGGGGTTTGGGCTGACCCACTTCTAGACAGAAGAATGACGACAAGAGGAACAGCTTTGGGGTGGAGAATTAATATGTCTCGTTTTAAGAAAATGATTAGGGCAGGCCGAGTGGCTCGTTAAGAGTTGGCTTGAGAGCACAAGCTCTGAGCAGCAGGGCTGCCGGTTCAGATCCCACATGGGCCAGTGACACTGCGCCCTCTACAGCTAAGATGGTGAAAACAGCTTGACCTGGAGTTGGGCTGCCATGAGTTGCCGGCAACGGCGTAGGCTGCAGTGGGGCTGCAGGGGGCTGACGTAAGCTACCGTGAGTGGCTGGCAGCTGGCGTGAGCTGCTGTGAACCACCGTGAGCGGCCGTCCAATGGCCAGCGACCGATCTGCCTCAGCCGGGAAGAACGCAATGATCACAATACCAACATGGGCCAGTGAAGCAACATCCTTCACAACTGGACTGAAGAACAAAAGGACAGCAACTTGGACCGGCCAAATGGTGCGTTGGTTAAGAGTTGGCTTGGGACGCCAGCTCTGAGCAGCAGGGCCCCAGTTCGGATCCCACGAGGGCCAGTGACACTGTGCCCTCTACAGCTAAGGTGGTGAACAACAGCTCAACCTGGAGCTGGGTTGCCGTGAGTCGCTGGCGACAGTGTAGGCTGCAGCCCCTGCTGCAGTGGGCTGCCATAAGCTACAGTGAGTGGTCAACAGCAAGCGTGAGCTGCCGTGAGCCATCTTGAGCAGCCATCCAATGGCTGGTGAGTGACTGCCTCACCTGGGAAGAGTGCAATGATGATGCCAACATGGGCCAGTGAAGCGACGTCCTCCACAACTAGACTGAAGAACAAAAGGACAGCAACTTGTCTGTTCCCCTTCCCCGATTCCCCAACGCTGTTCCCTCCCCCAATTACCCAATAAAATCTTTTTTAAAAAAAGAATGATTATTAAAATGTGAATATGTCATTCTGCACCCTATCTTTGAAACCATTTATAACCCAGATGCTAACTTCACCAACATCTAGCAAACTACTAAGTTCAGTTGATGAAGATGATGAAGAAGAACGAAAAGAACCACAGCAAAAGCCAAAATGTAATGAACACCTGCTGTGTGCAGGTACCGCCTGGTCTAAGCACCCCCCAGGTGTTATCTCATGGAACCTCCATGACAACCTCATTTGGCCAACTCCTTACTTCATCCTCCCCACTTTACAGGTAAGTACAGAAGGTGTAGCTACTTCCCCAAAGTCACACAACCCAAAGGCTTACTCCACAAGGCACCACCTAGTGGAAAAATCATCAAGTGAGGGTCATCAAGTTAAACCACCAAGCTTAATATTCTCCCCACCCACCCAACAAAGTGAGTGAGGAGATTCCTAAGTCTGGTCTTGAGAATCCCAGTGACATACTAAGCCTTGTCTGGAAATGTCTCCAGTCACCTACTTTGGGAACATCTGTTCAGTTAAAAGAAAGAATTCATCTAGTTGGACAAGTCACCCATCTGGGAGATGACAAGGGAACAGCAGTGGGGCCATGCTCTCTCCCTAAGCTTTGTGCCCCCCATTTAGAGTAACTACAAGCACAGCAGTAGAAAAAGTGGGGGTTGGCTATAGGGAGAGCCAGGCTTTAAAAGTGAGCTACCTTCCATCACAAATGGCCTACAAATCGACAGTGAAGAGAAGGTGCCAGAGGGCAAATCAAATAGGCTCACTGTTAAGAAGACAAGTGTGTCCGGGGACACCCATAGCCACCCACCTCAGCACAGCCTGGGCATGCTCCACCCTGGGCACGCTCCATCCACCCTGCCGACATGGAGCCCTCCTGCAGCCGACGTCCTTCACCAGAGCCACACCGCCCGAACCCACCCCCTCCACTCAACTCCAACCAGAAACCCCAAATCAATCTTACTTTTCTGCCCTCCATATGAATTGAACACATTCTTTTTACATTTCTTCTCTTGACTTTTTAAGCCATTACCAGAAATACTGTCAATAAACCAAGAAACAGGTCACAGAGTTCCTCAAACTCTGAAGGGACCCTGGAAAGCAAGGGCTGCTCACTCACCCTTTAAAGGATCCCTAAGTCGCCGAGTCGCTCCTGCTGTGAACAGCTTCCATGGTCCAGTCTCTGGCCACAGTCATGATAACAAGGCCTGGGCCACAGCGCCTCACTGGGCTGGCCCACCAGGAAGATACGAGAACATAGCCTTTGAGACCCTGTCTTTGGGGAATTTCTCAGCCAATGAGGGAGGTAAGGACAATAAACAGAAATGGAAAGCCTTCACTTAGGTGAGACATCAAAACCAGCGGCGATCACAAAACGCGGGTGGCTGAAGAGCTGAGGAAGATGGACTGGCATCCAGCCTGACAGAGCCCAGCCTCAAAGGGCTCCCAGGCCAACCTTTTGACAGTAAAACCTGAACCTGCCAACCAATGTCTTACAGCCCCCGGGGCCTCAAGCCAAATCATTAAGTAAGTAAATAGCCAAAACACCTGCATCATCAGAGGACCCTTCGCCAATTCACACCCATTAAAAGGATAGGTGAGAACCAACCACAGTTACCGTATGTTCAAAGTTCCACTGATAATGTGCAGTAACAACTGGAAAGTCTCCCACACAGAGAACGGAGAGCAGTAAGGGAACTTGTCATCCCTTGGCCCAAGGGCTCAAAGTGACCCCAGGGGAGTAGGATACATGCAGAAAAAGGTCAAGGACATCACTGTTTTCTCAGCTTTGACAGAGACCTAAGTCAAAGACTCATTTACCTGTTCTGAAGTCGGCTGTATGAAAAACAGCACACATAAAGCCAAATGAGGACCCACACTAGGCCTCCTATCAGGGACCCAGGAGCGCATGCCCAGCACCATCAGCCAGCGGCCCCATGGTATAGAACTCACGGAACCGGGAGCTCCAAGTTCAGGGGGCCCTCAGATATGGCTCTCCTGACATGCCCTCCATGCAGAATCAACACTTAGAGAAGCACCTGCCGCCCCCATGAAATGCATCCCCTGTCCACGGGATTCACGTGCTTCCTCCTCTTTGTAGCAAGTGCTCACGTGCTGCCTAGTCAGCACCCAGCATGCTTTTCCCTTTTCCGTTAACCCCCACCTTCTTTGGAAGACCATCATCCCCCACTGGGGAGCAGCAATGCTATCTGGGTGGGGCACCCCACTTTCCTTCCAGGGTGACCTACTTTGTGTAAGCCAGGAGCACAGTCTCAGGCCCTTGAACAGTGATTATGCTGTGAGGGGCAGGACACGGCAGCACCCAGCGTCCCCAGTCACTCAGAGAAAACTGCAGGACCCTCCTTCAATGCTGAGGGGAGCGTCTGTTTACAAAATGAGGGAGCCTGGAGCCAAGGTAGATGGGGAGCCACCTCTGACACGAGGGCGCTAACTTGAGTGCAGAGCTGGCCACAGGAAGGTGGCGGCCAAAAAGCATTAAGAAATGGGGCAGTTTCTTACAAAACTAAATGTGTTCTCAACCATACGATGCAACAACCACGTTCCTTGGTATTTACCAAGAGGAG
This sequence comes from Hipposideros armiger, assembly GCF_001890085.2. Lineage (NCBI taxonomy): Eukaryota > Metazoa > Chordata > Mammalia > Chiroptera > Hipposideridae > Hipposideros > Hipposideros armiger. The sequence goes on from NW_017731476.1 coordinate 1,782,648, forward strand.
ACGAAAACTTATATCCACACAGAAACCTGCACATGGATATTTATAGCAGCTTTATTCATAATTGCCAAAACTTGGAAGCAGCAAAGACATCCTTCAGTAGGTGATGGATAAGTAAACCTGTGGTCCATCCAGACAATGGAATATTATTAGGCACTAAAAAGAAATGAGCTATTACGGCCGGCCGAGTGGCTCAGTTGGTTAAGAGCTCGCTCAAGAGTTTGAGCTCTGAGCAACAGCGGTTTGAGTCCCGGCCCGAGCTGAGCAGCTGCTGAGCTGCCAACAGGTGGCAGGATGGCTCAGCTAAAAAAAAAAAAAAAAAAAAAAAGGAAAAGAAATGAGCTATTGAGTCATGAAAAGACACAGAGGAAACTAAAACGCACCTTACTGAGTGAAAGATGCCAATCTGAAAAGGCTGCATACTGTCTGAAAAGGCTGCATACTGTATGATTCCAACCACAGGATGCTCTGAAAGAGGCAAAACTATGGAGACAAGAAAAAGATCAGTGGTTGCCAGGGGCTCAAGTGGAGGAAAGAATTAATAGATGGAGCACAGGATGTTTAGGGCAGGGTATCATACTCTGTATGATACCTTAATGGTGGATACATGTCATTAAACATTTGTCCAAACCCACGGAATGTACACCTCCAAGACTGAACCCCAATGCCAACTATGGACTGTGGATAAATTCATTAGTTGCAAATATACTGCTCTGATGAGGGATGCTGCATTACTATGGGAGAGGCTGGGCATGTGTGGGGCCCGGGTGTATAACGGGAAACCTCTGTATCTTCCTCTCAATTTTGCTGGTAACCTAAAACTGCTCTAAAAAAATAAAGTGTTGAAAAGAAAAATGGCTGGAATCCAGATCAAACCACATCTGAAGTGGGCCCTGCCTCTCTGGACCTTTCATTTATCTGAGTCAGCCAATCCCATTCACAGTTGAAGCCAGGATGGGCTGGGTCCTATGTGACTTACAACCCCGTTCCTCCTAACTGCACGCTCTGCAGGACAAGTAAAATGTGCTGGACTCCATCCTGTCAGTGCTCATGGATAATGACCCGACATCGGAGGTCCTCCACCCACAAAACTACCACAGGCAACCTCGGGTGAAAGGGTGTTGGATAGAAGACATGACGCCTGAACTCCACGCTCCTTCTGCCACCAGCAGCTCCAAGATAGGCAAGTTCAAACCAAAATGTGCCACATTCCTTACAGCTGAACGCTATCACACAGGCGAAGCCAATGTATTCTATTAATTTGATAACAAGGGTTACTTATTACAAACAGAACAAACCCAAGAAAGAAAAGGCCGAGATGCTGTTTAAGACCCATGAACTGAAAAGTGTACAGACTGGGGCTGGTTCGGAGAGGGAGGGGCAGCACTCAGGAATTTTTTAAAATTAGAAATCAGAATTGAGCTCAATTTTTTCTCTAAAGCCCAGGCCTCAAATTTAATCCCATCTTAAAACTGTTCTAATCAAATATGAAAACTTTCAGGTGAGGTTTCAAAAACTGTCAGTTACTAGCCTTACTTAACAGGATCATTTTATGGCATATTCTGTTTGAAAAAAGCTTGCTAAATCACTAGAGTTTAGCTAAAGACAGTGAACAAAAAAGGCACACAAAAAATTACCTCAAACAGTGAACCATATCACTTAAATTAAAGGACATTTAAACCTTAGAAATGTTTAATCCTATGTTTATTAGCAAGTAGCCAATTTCTCTACCACAGTAAGCTTGAAAGTGACTGGGGTTTTTAATAACCCTACGGGGCATTCTCAGCATCTGTGGATGTGTTTTCAGACTTGATCAAATCAGTGGGTGACACAAATTCCAGGCTTTCCAAGTTTCACTGGCAGGAGTCTCCAGGACTAACTACAGGCAAATGAGTGGGGAACCCAAGTGCCCAGCTGATGTCTGCTAACATCAGCAGGAGGCTCCAACCCACTGCCAAATACATCTCCAGTAACCACAGAAGGGATTACCAAGAAAAAAGAATGAAGAAACCGGTTTCCACAGCTGTCACAGCTTCTTGATGGCATCAATTCACACCTCTGAAACTGCCTATGTGCCTCCACAGAAAGGCTGCAATCACAACCTCAGGATAGGAACTGACTACACAATAGCAATAACTCATTTCGTTGGCAGGGAGAGAAGGTCCCATCCTAGAAATGCAACCACAGCCACAGAAATTCCCCAAGTGCTCAGACAACCTGCTGCATGGCAGCCTCCTCACCATCACTTCAACCTCTAGGAAGAATCTCAGAAGATCATTATAAAAAACAATGATCCAGAATTCTCTAAGTATTGATGCATTTAAATGTCCATACCTCCCTTTACTAAGCTAAAAGGATTAGGTCTGCCAGGTAAATCCACCTTCTATAAAAGAGGATCCAAACCTCAATGCTAAAGAGTCAAGTGTCAATGTCATGACTTCTAAGAAGTCTAATGTACCTGATGACTTACAAAGCCATATATTTCAGTCTGTTCTTGGTTAAAGTATCCTCAACACACAAATATTAAAAACATCTAATGACAAGTGTGAAGGTATCATGAGAACTAACCCCCCAGCTCACCCACGACAGCAGGGTAGCCCCACTTGAGGCTGAGAGGCAAGACCACGCCTCACCCACGCCTTTCCTTGCTAGTTCTCCAGCTCTCAGAGGTGAGCAGAGAACGACACCTCGTGGCCGACTCACCTGAATTCTCTGCCTTCGCTGTACCGTCTACTTGAGGAGGCCCGGGGGGCGGCCGTCTCCAGGAGCAGCTTCTGCGTGAGCCTGCCAGGGGGAGCAGGGTCTCTGCCGTCATCTTCGTCTACGTCTTGGTCACATTTCCATTCCTCATCTTCGTTCAGAGTGGGCAGATATCCAGGTATGCCCTTCCCTGTCCCCGACCCAGAGCTCTGGTCACTACAGAGCTTCGGGCTCTCCGAGCCTGTCCTCGTGTATTCCAAATAAATATCGGACTTGAGGAATGAGGGGTAGGTGTTCTCCTCCATGGTGGACTGGATTTCCGTCTGGGCCTGGTCAAACATGGCGGGATCAATCAGCTGCTTCATGATGCAGTCCTTGATGAAGCTCTTGGTGGCCGGCTTGGTTTGCCTGGACACGATACCATTGTTATCGAGGATGTACTTCCGGTAAATAGCCTTGGCCAGCTTCAGCCTCTTCTCCTCGTTGGAGTCACAGGGCTCCAGTTTCCTGAAGCCACTGCAGGCAAACCAAAAGTCCAGCAGGTCAGCACAGTCCTCCTGCTTCAGGAAAGTCCTAAACAGGTTTATCCCATCTTGATCGTCTAGTAAGGAGTGCAATGACTCCGCCCACTTCAAGTACGGTGGGGTGGGTGAAGCGCTGCCCTCAGGCTCGTACCCCAGGTCCAGATCTGAGCGCCTTGGAGTGGCTGTTGAAGTCTCACCTTTAATCCCAACACCTTTCCCGGAGCAGAAGCTGTGGCTGACGGGCCTGGGGTCTGTGGACACCAGTTCACCCTCCTCACCAGGCACTGGGGGTCTGGGGGCATCTTCGGTGAAACTTGTTCCGAGGTCCAAGGGGAAACCCTGCTCTTGAATATTCATTTTGAGACTGCGTCAATGAACAATGAGCGCTGCACCCTAATACATCAGTACTTATAGCTCCAAAGGGAATCAATCTGTCCTGTTGAAACCATTAAGAGGACAAGGATTAGGAAAGGTGGGTCCATGGCAACATGACCACAGAGGTTTTTCTAAAGACAAGACTCGCAATGATGCCCTCCCACTCGAACTCAACGCCAGAAATTCAGTTTAGATTTGCAATCTTTCATCACAAGGTTGTGCTATATTAAAACAATTTTTGAAACTTGTACAACTCCGGTGCTAAGAAATGAATGCCCAGAGCACAGAGAGCACCGCTCCCCTCCAGTGTCATTCCGCACAGACCAGCAGCCTTGGGACCTCCCATCTCAGCTACAGAGCTGAGTGCCCAGCCCTTCTCTGCATGCTCCAGGGAGGCAGGAGGACTGGGAGAAAGAAAGGTGCTTCCAGTCTTCCTAGTTGTTCCAACTTGGGTGAGAGCCGATCCCTCACATGTGAGATGAGGATGACCAGTCCACCTGCTCCACAGGTTCACTGTGATACTCAGATACGGAAAGGACAGCACATCACGCACTATTAGACGGATGGTCGCATCTGCTCCCCACATTCTGCAGGGCCACGGCCACCGTGCTTTCTGCCTACCCCCCGACTTCACACTGGGTATGCCTGCCTTGCATGTGCAAACACACAGTGAGTTGTTCTAACTCTCAACACACACCTAAAAGAGCAGTTAATTGTGGGTCACTTTCAGCATCTTCAAGCAAGTGATCAAAAGACACCACCCACGTGCACGCGCAAGGGAGCCTTCTCACATCACCAATCGGAAAGCTGCACTTGACCTTTAAAACCTCGCTTGGAAGGAAAGTGTCCTCCTGACGGCAAATGGCAATTGAGTACTCTGAGGAACAGAGAAGGTGTGGAAAAAAATGAAATCCAACACAATTATACCTTTTAGCTAAGGAAGCACACAGCTCACATGATTTAACTACGTAAGCTGAAAACCAAGTCACCCACCCTTTTAGAGGTCATGGAACCATCGGTTTTGTTGTGGCTGCTACCAGCCTGCCTTGGGTGTGAGGGAGGACTGTCCTGGATCAGGACTCTGCCATGGTCTTCGGTCCTCCCTGCCACTTCTAACAGGGCGCACAGAGCCCACAAGCTCGGGCGATGCCTCCCAACCTGACCAAGGGGGTGATCGCTGCACGGCCTGCTATGATGGAAGTGGTCTGCCTAGAAGTGGGCTGAAGAGAAGCATGTCAGGTCCAAAGTGCCTGGAGCACTGAGCAAGCCAGAGGAAGCAAAATAAAACCCTAAAATCTGGTACCAACACAAAGGGGAGCGCTCCCTGGCCGCCACTCCACACTCTGGGCCCTGGCCTACATGTAATCCAACCCCTCCCCCCACATCTGCATTCTCACACCACATACAACTTTACCTACCAGCAGCTGCTGATGGCTAGAAGGGAGAAACATCCAAAGATAGAGGCTGGGTCACAATTATGTGCACCAAATGACATTTCTGCAGCTAATGACTTCTTATGAAAACTACTGGGTAGGCTGTAATCTCAGCCTCAGCAGGAACAGCCTGTTTCTTAAGGTCAAGGCCGGTGGGCTATGGCACCCTGCTGCTCATGGACCACTTCAACTGCAAACTCACTTTCTTTGAGCACCATCAACATGGAATGAGTGCCTGTGATGTCTTAGCTCCACACCAGCTTGTGAATGTCTAATGTCCTCTTGGCCGGGACACCATCTCAGGAAAGGGGGCCCCCGTGCCTGGGGCCACCTGAGCCTGACCCTTAGAGATATTCTGTAGTTCACTGGCCTTGAGAAAGAGCTAAGTCACTGTGGTCGAACGGGAGTCTAATTATGAATCAATGTCACTTTCTCTTAAGGTGCTTATGACTTTTATGTACATTATTTGTGGCAGCCTGATTTAAACATTTTCTGCAGGACCCATAACACCTAGCACAAGGTCTGGCAACTAACGGGCACGAATAAATATTTAACTCATTGACATAAAGGAAAATGACACTTCCTACAGATGCCAAACTTTTTACCTCTTCACAGATGCTGAACTACTGTGCACTGGAAACAGCAGTAAATTCAAGACCTAGCCCTTTATTACCAAACTGGCTGTCTTCAAAGACTTACATTTTAATTCATGTGTGAACAACTCTCCCTAATCATTTTAAACTATTTCTCATTGCTCAGAAGAAACATTTCTTATAATTCATATCTGGTTTTGGCTGTCAACTGACAGAAGACCTTTGGTGTCCCTGGAAGCACACGACCATCTCCCCAGATCACTGACGTTATTGAAATGTGCTCCAATTCCCACAACCTCCGGGTTCCCACAGAGAAGTATTATACATCAAACATCTAGTGTACACACACATACATACCACACAGAAAGCAGTTACATTAATTCAGGTCTGGCCAACAGCGTGTAATCACCATCAATAAAAGGATTCCATAAAAGGAATCTACAACTGATACCACATTTAAAATCTCCTTTAGTCACTGCCAAGATATAACCCCTGGGTACCACGGCAGCCAGCTCAATGCTATAGATGTGTATGTTTATTAGACTCAAATACAACTTTTGAACTTTTGATTTATGTGGAGCGTGGAAGTAATACAGCCTGACTCTGAGATTTTCCCGGCTGTCCATTAATGAAACTCTTGAAGGGTTAAGGGTTACAGTTTTACATGTAAACCATTCCCCCATGACTTAAATGCTTAGTGACCAATGTAACCCCAAAAAGTCCACTTAGCTTTTCTGAAAACTATAAATCCAAGAAACACCAACACTAGCTGAAAAGCAAACAGAAAACACTGTACTTTATATGCTTTCCCATCTTTGTTCCTGAATAGAAGTTCTTAAAAGTGAAACCCTGATATTGCTATCTTGTCAAGTTTGGACTGTGTGTTCTCCAAAACAGGGCCTGTGGATCCAAGTATGCCTGAGATTTTCCTTGAAGAAGCAGAGAACATCAGTGTGAGCAAAAAAGAGGGGCCGAGATGCACAATAAGAACTTTTCATAAATTATCTGAGAGATGAGCTGCGAAACATCCCCCAGAGAACTGATTTATTTTTCTCCACTGTCCTCTGTGCTAAAAGTTTCACTGTCCTGGCTGTACAGCTCTGGTTTCATGGGGGACTGAACTCCCAAGTGTGGTGTGCAGGTAGAATTTAAGACCCACCCCCAAGCGATAGTTTGGGGGACAAAGCATCAATCTGGAAGAGTACAGCCACTCAGATAAGACTGGACCCAGTCTAAGGCACCTCTGACACAGAGGAAGTGCCTCCCTTGAGTTTCAGACTCACTCAGTCCTACTTATGGCTGGGGGTAGCAGAAAAGGACGTGCCACTGTCCAACCTCTTTCCAGAATCTCTGCACACAATGTCTGGCCCCAGCAGCTATTCTGCACCCCACCCACACCCTGAAACATGCCCAAGGCCCACAGACCACAGCATGCACCCAACACCATCCAATCCCACACACGGGCTGCAGCCCCCAGCCTCCTCTAGGAGGACCCCCACCCCACCCCTTCTCAGAATCCTAGGTCTTCCTTACACCCTTCCACTCACCTAGCGCAAGGGTCTGCCCTTTCTGAAACAAACCCGGCACTCTTCACCCCAATATCAATGGCCCTTGCCTTCTATATCCCCTGCTAGCACCCATTCTGTGACACACCTGCTCCTACAGCCTCGGTCCCCACACACCTTCCTCGCACATCACCGCAGTCTGCACACCCTCCATGCACAGCCTGAGCACTCCCGCACGCCTCCCCTCACACATTCCCGGCCCGCACAGCCTCCCCTCACACGTCCTCTGAATCCGCACAGCCTCTCCTCACCGCCCTCAGAGCCCGCACAGCCTCCCTTCACACGCTCCCAACCCGCACCCGCCTAGCCCCTCTTCCGGGTCCCGCGCCCGGCCCGGCCTACGCGGCCTACAATGGGCGGACGCACTGGCCCGCGCCCCTCAGGAATGCGCGCCCTACCCGCACTACTCACCCGCGCGCGGCGGCGGCGGCAGGGCCCCGGGC
>NW_017731476.1:1790548-1821421 GCF_001890085.2 Hipposideros armiger
CGGCCGGTCCTGCGGCGGCGGCCGCGATCGCTTCCCCGAGCGGGGAGCCGGAGCCCAGAGCGCCGAAGCCCAGGCCGGAGCGCCCCCGCCGGCGCCGCCCGGAAGTGCGGGGGCGGGGCCGGGGTGGGGGGTGGAGCCCCGAGCGAGGGAAGGGCCGACAACTTGGGGCGGGACCGGGACTTGGGGTTGGCAGAGAACGTGGGGGCGAGGCCGAAAACGTGAGGGCGGGGCCGGGAGTGGGAGCCAGGCAGAGAGCGCAAGACGGAGCCAGAGCGCAGGGATAAGGCGAAGAGCGTGGGGGTAGGGCTTCGAACGTGGGGGTGAGGCCTGGAACGTGGAGGCGGGGCTAGGGCACATGGTTGAGGCCTAGAGCGTGGGGGCGGGGCCGAGAGCGTGGGGCGGGGCCGAGAGTGTGGGACCCGGGCCGAGAGAGTGCGAGAGGGACCCGAAGCGCCTGGAAGGGCTAAGAGCATGGGAGTGGAGTCTCGAACGTGGGAGCGGAGCCTAGGACGTGGAGGCGGGGCCTGGGCGTAGGGATGGGCCCTGAGTTTTGAGGCGGGGCCAAAAGCGTCCAGGCCGACCTGGGACGAGAGGCGGAGCCCAAACGAGTGGGGTGGGCGTGGTTATATATGCTAATGTGGCGGGGCCGTGGGCGGGGGGCGGAGCAAGGACGTTGTCTACGGGGACCCGGGAGGGGGCATTGGGAAACTGTGCAGGTCTCTCTGAATTGTGGAGTCCGGGAGAGTGGCGTCGGGGAGTCACCCCCGCGAGGGTCCCTGAAAAACTGGTCACCAAGGAGGCTTGGACCAGTGCACCAAGCGGATGACCGGCCCCCAGTATGGACACCGGGGCGCATGCCAAGTTGCAGCCCTTTTTTCTGGTGTCCACCCGCTTAGGGCTTCCGAGGTCGGCACCCACCGGCCCTGCCCGCGCCCAGCCGGCCTCCCACACCCTCGAAGCGAGCAGCTCGTGCCCGGGTGGACAAGGTGTCCAGAGGGACTGTAGACCTAGGAGCTGGCTGGCCCTGGACAGGAAGACCTTCGCAGGACAGCCACCAGCTGCCCAGGACACTGAAGGGAGCAGATGTCCAGGAGTTGGGCAGTTTGAAAGGCAGAGAGAGCTAAGCTGACCGGGAGCTGAGCCCTGGTGATATCTAGCCCCTGTCTCCCCTTCTCCATGCCCACTGCTACCCAGCTGGCCAGGACCCGGACAGAGAAGGTGGTCTGGGGCTCCACCCTCCCTGAGTCCCCAGGCAATCTGGACTCAGACAGGGCTAGGGCACACAGTAGGCAGTAAGCATCCCATAAATACTGGCAGGAGCCCCAACCTCCAAAGAGCTGTGGGTTGAGACTGGCTGAGGCCCTACCCCCGTCTGGGCCCACCTGCCTCCATTTCTCCCAGGCACCATCCAGGTTCTGGACAAGGGCCTCTTTCCCACCAGTGCCTGTGGGTCCCACTTGCCTACACCATCTGGAGAGCAAGAACTTTGGGGTGACCCGATCCCTGCACCTACCACCTCTTTCCCCCCCACTGTCACCAGGCAGCCCTTGCCTGACCTGCAAACCCAGCTGGCCAACTGTGTTCCAAGCCCACCACCAACCCTTCCCCAAGGGAAGCATGTCGGTACCAGGAATTGATTAATGTCCGTAAGGAATTGCTTCTGCCACCAGCCACGACCACCCAGGACCCTATCCTCTGCACAGCATTGCTGGGCCTGGCACCTGGAGAAATGCTCCTGGCAGCCCCCAGCAGACAGCCATACCCCCAGTCTACAGACAACGAAGCTATGACTCAGGCTACATAAGAACCTGCTCACCTCCTATCCCAGGGCTCCCCAACACCTCATCCATCCACACCTTCCCTAACAACCCTCACATAGCCTGCTCTCTGGTACCCACAGTCTTACCCAGGCCCTTCTCTGCTGGTGTCTCCTCCATGCTACCCTCCCCTGGGTGTGTCTGGTCACTTGCCCACTTCATGCATCCGTGATGCTGTCCCCGGAATCCCCCAGGTCACCTCTAACATCACCACATCTCCTCCTGGACACTGCTCACCCTTGCTACCCATCCTCACCCTACATAGCTTCCAGGCAGGGGCAGAAGTTCCAGCTTGGGGTTTCCTTGACCCATTAGCCAACCTCCCACCCAGCTGCCCACCAGTGGTACCTGCCTCTCCCAGAGCTCAGCATAGCATCCAGTGCCCAGGATTTTGTAGGAAGGGGGAGCAGTGAGGGATATGGGCCACTAGAAGCATCCCAGCCTGCCAAGGGCCCAGGCCATCTCCTAGGGTCATCACCATGCCAAGGGTCAGGCTGGGCAGGGTTTGGGGCTGTAGGTGAGAACAGCACATCACAGGAGCTGCACTTCTGAACCCACACTGGCCCCACTAGGGTCCTGAAGGCAGGTGTCACCCTTACCAGAGTCCAGCTAGGATGGCCCCCAGCCCCAGAGTCCTGGGCACGTGAGATGCCCCTGCAGCCCCTCCCCTCCCCTGTTTAGCTTCAGAGGCTTAGAGGCGATAGAGTGGGTGGACTTCATGGCACAGCAAGGTTTCTGCGGGGTTTGGGAGTCCTGGGTGGACTGGACAGACATTGGCCCTCAGGCTGCCACCCCTCTCCCAGAAATGGGCCCCCAACGCTTGCCTTGATTCTGTAGAGCTGCTGCTGCGGCCAGGCCAGGCTCCTGGGGTTGTGTCCATGTCCATCCTCCTCCTGGCCCATGGTGGCAGGTGTCCCCAGGCCCTGGTATCACAACAGGGCCCTCGGGCCTCCAGCTCCTCGGGGCCCCAGCCCTGCAGGAACAGGACGGGAGTCAGAAAGCATGGAGGAAATTCAACAGCCCTCTATGGTGGGTTATGGCTGAGGGCATGGAGGGGAGATTATCTGAGCTGGGTGGGGGTTGGGGGAGACCAGGGGCAGAAGCTCTGAGAAAACTCTGAAGAGAGGGAGGCAGGGAGGGCAGCACTGGGACCTGCAGTGGTGCAGAGGTGACCTGGCAGGGGACGGACGGCATCAGCCACCCAGAGCTGAGACCAGACACAACTGCAGGAGCCTCACTTCTGAACAGGTGAGCTCCATGGTAGAGCACCCCTTTTGCATTACAGAGGTTCTTTAAAATGAACCCCCCTTCCCTGGGAGCAGAAGTTTGCCACTAGAGGCTTTGATTTGATTAACTGTAGATGACATTTGTTCAGGCTTCCCAGGAACTAAACGAAAAATTTAGGAGTAGAAATGAAATTATTGTCTTCAATTTAGACATATAAGGAATACTTTGAAATAAAGTGAGCTTTGAAGGCTTACATGTGTTCTTGCACTTGGCTGAGGAAGAGAACTTATTAAAAGGATTCCAAAAGCATCACCCCAGATGCACCAAGGAGGTATGTTGAGGAATGTGGGGCGTGACCAGAGGCGGGATGGTGAAAACCAACAATAGAAAACTAGCTGCAGAGATGGGACACTGTGCAGATCCCCATCATCCTCCTGGGAGGAGAGGACAAAGAGGAAGCGTATTGATTCCGGCTTCCAGAGGGAGACGGGAGACTCAGACTGAGCCTCTTCCAGGCTGTCCATTCCCTGCCCCCTTTGCCGAGTCCCCAGGTAAGGGGGTGGGGATGAGCAGGCAGATGATGCCTCATAGAGGGCCTTGGCTCATCCAGTTCTGAGGGGACAGGAATGGACTTCCCTTTGAAAGAGAAGCTCCAGCCGCACTGGCCAGCTACCTTCATGACCACAGCCCAACCCCGGACTCCATCTCTCCTCCCTGGATGTCCTTTTTCCATCAGTTCTGAGCTCAACAGGGAGAACCAGGTGTTGTTGGAGCCCCCATCCCAAGCCTAACAAAGGATGTGGAGCCATCGCACCAAGGTGTCAAGATGTAACACCAAGGAGAGAAGCTAGGAGCCCACACACAGAGGATACCCATTTTTGTGACTATAGAACGTGTGCATATAAAGGCAAGAGGACTAAAGAACTATCTCCCAGGGCCTTAATACTGGGTTATAGCTGGAGAGCAGAATTGGGAATGGGAGCCATTCTCTTCCATATGCATTCAGGAAGAAGTTCTTTGTGATATCACTATTATGATCACATGGAGACCGCAAAGCTTTACAGCAAGCACCACCTTTCAATCAAAGGTCAGAGTGAGACCAGTGAGGGTGAGGACCCTGTAGGATGGGACAGAGATGACCCGTTGGGCAGTGGCGGGCAAGGTGGCAGCTCATCCTGTGACTGCTGCAGTTGTCCCAAGTCGAGTCCCAGGACCAACGAGAAGGTGCTGCCTTGAGTTTCCTGGGCTGACTCTGGGCTGGGGTCCCCCTGCCTCTTTTCTCCTGTGTTTAGCGCCTTTCTTTCTTCACACCTATGGGGCAGGTATGTTGTCCAGTCTGGCATTTTGCACCCCTTTTGCTGTGTGGAGTTTTCTCACACAGGGCTCTTCAGCTAAAACTGCCTGAGGCAGACCCCCCAGGAGTGATGCTGGCCCCAACACCAAGCTGGAAACTTAGGGGTACAGGAATAGGGGCTTTGCCTCAAACAAGCTGGCTCCAGTGTCAGCTCAATGTCCGCTGCCACATGCATGGTATGTGGCATGACAGTCCCCTTCTAACCCTGCTGCTATTGTTGTCCTGTCCTAATGGTGCCTGCTTGTCCTATGTCCCCTGCATGAACAACTCACCAGTAGACCTGACACAGCCCTCCACATTCCTATGGGCCCCCATGAGTGAAGGGTCAGGCCCCAAGGCCAACAGAAAAGTAGTGGCATGGCAGCAGGAAGGTGGGCTTCATGGGTAACCCACTCCATCCCAGGGTGCTCTCTACTTACACGCCCCCCAACTTGGGTCTCACCCTCAGTGCCCTGAGAGGGGTCCTGTCATTCCAGGCTGAGGGGCACAGCTGGGACATCTTCCTGCACTGCCTTTCTGGAGGACTGTGACCCTAGGATGTATCCAGGGGTCCAGAAGATGGTCAAGTAGGCCCAGGGCTGGAGGGTGAGTATTGAGGGTTCAAGGTCCCCATAAGCCACAGGAGACTGGGAGGGAGGAGGAGAGAATAGCCTGCCTACCACCAACCCAGTGCCTCCCAACTTTGGAGCCTTAGGGACATTGGGGGTGAGCAAGGGCTGGCCTAGATCCTGCCTCCCTGGAGACTTGACCTTCTGCCTGTGCCTTGGGCCAGCCGGTGGCTCTGGACAAGGCAGGCACCTCTTTGAGCCTCCTCGGCAAAATGAGGGTCCTACCCTGGCCCCACCAGCCCTAGAGGTCCCCGTGCAACCCTCCATGAATGGGCTCTGGCCATGGGGTATGGGGCCCATGGCTGGCTGTGGCCCAGGTCAAGTGTCTCAGACATCAGCAGAAGAAAAGGCTGCTGGCCTCCGCTGACCCCCAGCACCATTTTCCCAGGAATGGTGATGTCTGAGTGGAGGGGCCATGTGCCTGAGAGGCCTGGCAAGATTTCTAGAAACAGCAGGTGAAGTCCCTCCTTCCCGGGGGGTCGCAGGTCACCTCCCCTTCTGATCTTGGGCATACCTTCCCTCCTGCCATACTGACTCTCACACTGGGTGGGCTTTCCCCTTTGTCCTCGCTGTTCCCTCACATGGAATGCCCTTCCCCATCCTGACCACTCCATCCCCAAAGGCCTTCCCCAGTGCGGGGAGCTCTTGTGCCCCACTGCAGGTTACCTTTTCTCTTCCACCTGATACACTTCATTCAGCCCCCCACCCTCCCCCACAAGCCTGCACAGGCCCGGGGACCAGGGAAAAACCCTTGAGCTGGTAGCTAGAAGACTTCATGATGGGAGGCAGGCCAGCTGCCCTCGCCCACAGCCCACTCCCTCCAGGTCAGCCTCCAGGCACTCCTGGCCCCTCCGCCACCCGCCCTGCACATAGCTGTCCCGCGATGTCTCTTTCGGCTGCCTAGGAGCCCTGTGGCTGCTGCGGCCAAGTTATAAGTATGTGATTATGTATGCTGGGGTCCCCCGAGCCCCTTTGTTGCAGCAGAATCTGTCCTGGCAAACAAAAGTGCACTGGATTAGCCACAGTGGATTAAAAGATTTGCTTCTCAGAGTTTACCTAATAACCTAACAATTGTGCCGACAGAGGCTTTGAACCTCTAGACACACTCACCAGGCCATCTGGGAGCCCTTGGCCTCTGTGGGCAGCGGGATGGTGGTTGGGATGATTACAGGCAGCCACTGCCAGCCCTCACACCTGGCTCTGCCTGAGTCTGGGCTCATGCTTTTGGCTCCCACAAGACCCATTTGGGCTGAACTTGGGGACAGGAGCAGACTCCAGGAGAAGGTGGAGGCCCAGGTGGGGGGAACAAGGCCTAGCCAGGACCGCCTTCTAGAGGGCCCGCTGCCTGAGGCCAGGTGTGGGTGGTACGGACCAGGCATTGTCTGTACCCAGCCGGATCCCCCAGGCGCGTCCACACGTCCATATAGCAGCGAGGACACGAGCAACATGGAGGGTGGTCATGGCGGGCAGGTGACACGCTGGGCTTCACCACGCCGCGGCGCACGGCCCCACTGCCATCACCCCACAGTGCATGTACACACACACACACACACACACACACACACATACACACACACACACAAGCATGTCCCTCTTTGATCTCCAAAGGACACTCCATTTACAAGCTCTCAATTGCAGCTGTCTTTTCGGGGCCTGTCCTCTGAAGTCCCGAGTAATGGGATTTGGCGCCTCTGATCCATCTTGGGCTGGCCGCTCCCCATTATAGGTGGACATTTTTTTTCCCTTTTTTTCCGCTTCTTTTTTCCTTTTATTTTCTTCTCGATAAAATGCTCCTGAAACTGCACTGACGTGACATGGCTTGTTGCCTAGCCCTGGGAGCGGTGACTGGGAGAGGGGCCGGTGGCCGGTGGCCATTATGCCGAGGGCCCAGCCAGTTGGGGGTCTTTGATGCCGCCTCCATGTGAAATCTGACGTGAAAGACCTACGAGAACGATTTTCAGGACCATGGTGCAGTGGATTCATTCTGCCTCGTGCTGTTTCCTTTGTCTCTCTTCCCATGACCCTTCCTTGGGACATTTGGGGAGAGCATCCCAGGGTAAGGGTGCGAGTGTGTGTGTACATGAGTGTGTGAGAGGGTGCAGAGGGCAGGGTGGGCTGAGGGCAGGGCCTCAGCCACAAGAACAAAGGGCAGCAGGGAGCACATCCACCTGTCCGCCTGTCCATCCGTCCGTCTGTCCGCCCGGCTTACCTCACCTGCCTGGTTCCGTGTGCCTGTTCGCGCCCCACCATCCCGTGGTCCGCCATGATGGGCTTGGCCGTCTGTCTGAGCACTTTCAACCACTCCAGGAAGCGGGTCCCTGCTCTTGGCCACTGTGTGGCTGGGAGGAAGAAGCGTGACTCTAGGCTGCAGCTCGGGCTCCCACCGCCGATTGGCTGAGGCAGGGACCAGATGACGGCCTCAGAACCCTATGGTAGCCATGGCAACCAGCCCCTTTAGACACCGCCACCCCTAAGCCACTCCTGACAGCGAGAGAGAAGGCGGTGCCGCTGGTGGGCCCACGCCAGGGTACCCTCAGAGGGTCGGGTCAGGCATGACTGGATGGTGGCTGCTGCTGCACCAGCTGTTAGGTGTTTTCGTGTGTGTGTGTTTCATGCATGTCCAGTGTGAAGGGTCCCTGTCCCTCTCTTGGGACATGTCCCCAGGCTGCTCCTTACCCCACCTGACCCTGTGGTAGAGGCAGGAACAGTGTCTTAGCAGCCCCTGCTGAGAGGACTTCAGGTTAGGCTTGCCCCAGGGGCTGAAGGCCAGGCCCAGTCTCATGAGAAAACAATGGATGAGGATAGTGAGAGGAAGCGCAGGGGAAACTCTTACCCCCAGGGGGGCAGAGCCAAGTTATCAATCCACCTCAGACCCCAAAGGGCCTGCCATCTCTATCTCTGCCTGCCAACCCCTTCTCCACATTCTCGTTAGTCTGTTGAAAACACAAACAGGCTCACACAGTCCCCTCTTGAGAGCCTTCAGAAGCCCCAACATGAATCTGCTGCCCACAAACCTTGTATCTCCACCCACAGGACCCTGGGACTTTGGCCTCTAAGCAGATTGTCTCCGACCCTATGGAAATTGGCCACACACCCTTGGCCTGTATCCCCAGGGTCGGTCAGCATCAGTCCCTTGGTGAGGCCATTCCCATCCCATCTCTATGTCAACCCCTGGCCTGTCCCAGTGCTCCTGGGATGAGTACCACCTGGTTAGGGCCCCTATGACAGCCACCTGAGAGTCCCAGGAGGCTACATACCATGGCCCATGCCCAGCCCACATCTGCTGAACAGAAGGTTGCATAAGGAACAGCTGGGAGCCTCGAGACCCTGGGAAGAGGCCAGGAGTGGGGCGGGCCCCTGGCGGCCCAGATGCTGCTGAGGCAGCCACTGCCAAAGCCAGAGGGATCCTGGACCCAGGGGGAGCCTGGAACACAGGTCAACAGGGGTTGCACATGAAAGGGAATAGGCTCAGGGCAGGGCAGGCTGGACCCAGAGCCACAGGGCACAGAGGCTGCTCGGGTCACCCCCTGAACTTGCTCTCCTACTTCACACTGGCCCCACCCCAAGTCATCCAATCACAGGATTGAATCCCCAGCTGCAACAACCTCCTCTGCCATGTGGGTTGCCACCCTGTCTTGTCCAGGGGTAAGGTGTGGGTTGCCACAGGCCTAGGTTAGCTGAGGGTGGTAAAGGGTCCAGGGCCTGGAGCTCCATTCTGGGGGTGAGGATGAGCTGGGGAGGGTTCTGGTGTGCCGTGGCAGAGTGACATGCCGCTGGGCTGAGGCCGCTAAGTGGGTTCATCTGGCCCAGGGCTCCAGCTTGGGGGCTGCTGGTGGGGATGGGAGGGAGAAGGGTTCAAGGGAGCCCAGAGTTAGCAGAAAATTCAAGGGGAGGCAATGGGTGGTGAAGGTGGAGATGGAGAATATCAGGGAAGGGCAGACAGTGCACATGGGTGGGCCTCACGGCAGCTCCTCTGTGCTCCCAGCACCCTGAAGGGGCCCTGGGTGGGGGCGAGGATGCCCAGGTCTCACCTGCTTTCTTCACACCTGCCACTCTGCAGCCAGTGCACACCCGAGCAGGACTCAGGTGACAGCCTCAGGGTGAAGAGTTAGGCACAGGGCCCTGCCCTTTCTGGGACTTGGGGACACCAGAATGAGAATGGACATACCGTATTTGCCGGTGTATAAGACGATTTTTTGGCCCTGAAAAATATGCCTCCAAGTGGGGGGTCGTCTTATATGCCAGGTACACTTCAGATAGACTGCCCATAGTGCTTGCCCCGTGCCATAGTGGCCTCCCGATGCCCGCCCACTTCATTCCACATACCGTTCAGGCATCAGCAGCGCTGCTGGGTGTATGCTCGGCTGTTATGCGATTTTGCTGTTATGCGATTTTACCACACTCGCAAAATCGCACACAGCCGACCATATAACAAACTCTGTATTTTGAGTGGAAATGTTAGGGGGTCGTCTTATACGCCGAGTCGTCTTATACGCCGGCAAATACGGTAACAGGGCTCCACACTGTTATCAGAGGCCTCCACTGCTCCAGCTCCAAGGGACCCACCCAGTGCACATACACAGTGATGGTCCACCCTGCATCCATGGCCCAGGCATGGCCCTTGACATTGAACCTTTGGCCTCTGCTGTCACGTAAATACATAGGCTCAGCCACTGCCTGGGACACACAGGGACCAGGGGGCTTGCCTGAGGGCTCCTAGAGGACTGGAGAGGGTCCAACCCTCACCCCTCCCCAGTTGGTGCAGGGATAGGGGTGTGGGGCAGTGCAGGGCAGGTCAGACTTCTGCAGGTTTGACCTTGGTCAAGTACAAATGACCCCCCAATTCAGGGGCCTGAGGGAATGCAGGGCCTCATCGAGGGGGTGCTGGAGGCTCTCAAAAAGACAGACACATCCACAGACGGGCAGAGGTGTGGTTGATGGGGGGAAAGAAATGAGGAAGGCAGCTCAGACAGCCTGACCAGGGCCTGGAGGCGGGGAACACATACAGGACGGGGACATGTGGCCAGATGGGCTCCCACAGCTCAGCTCCTGGTTCCACGTGTGATGTGTAAATTGTACAGTCTGTATCCCCCTCCCCACCCCTACCTCCAGAAAGACCCAGCCTGCCAGGAGCCTGTCCCAGACCTAGGTTATTTTTTTATTTGGGGGTGTGTGGGGGGGTTTGGGGGGATGAGTGTCATTCACTGAAGGCTCCTTAACCTTTGCTGAGTCAAGGATAGTTTTGAGAATTTGAGTCAACAAGCTGATACTGCCTTCCTCCAGAAAAAGGCTCATGTTTCTGAGATTCAGGGCCAAGGCCACACTCAGACTAGCACCTCAGTCCAACCTCAGGTTACCGGGAAGTGAGTGACCTGCGGAAGCCATGCCAAGCTCCTCCCACAGGCCTGCAGCACCAGGGGCCAGCTGGGGCCGCCCTTATGGTAACCCTCAGGCCCTAGGGGGAGCAGAGCCAGAGCCCTGAGTCAGTGCAGCCTGGGAGTCAGACAATCTCCCCTGGCCCATAGGTGCTGACAGGGAGACCAAGGCCCAAGTTCACCTTCCACTCTGCTCTGGCCACATGGCCTGCAGCCCCAGGTCCCTAGGGAACTCCAGGAATCTGACAAATGAACTCTACAGGTCCTGGCAGGAGCACCTATCTATCTGTGGCCTTTGTTGGGGTGGAAAGGAGGTGAGAGGGGTAACTGAGAGTGAAGGTTAATGAACTGGGGACGTCTGGGGTGCACACCACAGGGGGGACCCAGGTGACAGGCTGAGAGCTGTAAAGGGATCCGTCTGATTCAGTTCAGGGCTGAACATGGCAACTGTGACATAGACATGAACATGGGGAGGGCTAGCCCATCAGAATACCACCCATCTGGCTGGAGGCGGGAGCTAGGCTCAGATCACTGAGCTGGGCCGTGCTGACCACCAGAGCTGAGGCAGTGGCAGGCTGGGCATTGTCAGCTTTTGGTAAAATGTTTTATAAATCAAAAACTGTTCACAAAGGAGGGACATTACATGAGAAATCACTCACGGGTGGGAAGCATAAGGACACTCCTGGAGGAGAGTAACACTGTGCCCAGCTATGATGGGAGTTTGGGGCACGCCCCCCAGGGCCTGAATCCAAAGCAGGCCCTGGCCCTCAATGACCTCATGAATCATGGGATCTCCGGGGCCCTCCTGCAGCTGTTCCCATCGGCCAGATGCACACTCCCCCCGGGCTCCACCACCAGGAACACAACTCAGGTGTTGTCGCTTCCACATCGCCCCTCAGGGGAACCCGGCACCCCTCAGCCATTTTAAGAAATACACAGAAAAGCTCTGGTCCTCCAAGCAAAGCAGCACACACACCGCCCAGCTCAGACTTTACTCATGCTGTCGCCAGTGTGATAACACTGCCTCGGCTGGGCCTCCGCTGCAAGGGGAGGGGGACCTCAGAGGCAGTGAAGATAGCCCCAGGCCTCTGGGGACCCTGGGATCGCTTAGGACCTCCACAAAGCCCATCACACCCAGGAGCCGCGCAGCCAGCACACACTAGAATGGTTCACTCACTGCCCATGAGTGGCTCTCACCACCGCCCAAGACTGTGTCCATGGTGCCAAGGGGCAGAGGGGTGGGGGAGGCCATGGGACAACACAGGACGCTGAGCCTGGCTGTCAGGCACGGGTCAGTCATTCTGCAGTCACTTCCCGCTGGCTGTCTTCTGCACCACCGCTGGCTCAGACAGGGCCTGTTGCTGAAGCCGCTCAATCAGTTCCTCCAAGTAGACCTTGAACAGAGGAACGGGGTCCTACGTGGGCAAGACAGAGTCACGGTGAGGCACTTTAGGGGGGCAGAAATTCTGCTGCTGCTGGTCAAACACCCAGAGGAGGGATGCCAGCTCTGAGCAGCAGGGCCCCGGTTCGGATCCCACATGGGGGCCAGTGACACTGCCCTCTACAACTAAGATGGTGAACAACAGCTCGACTTGGAGCTGAGCTGCTGTGAGTCGCCGGCGATGGCATAGGCTGTAGCCCCTGCTGCAGTGGGTTGCCATAAGCTACCAGTGTGAGCTGCCAAGAGCCGCCATGAGCGGCCATCCAGAGGCCGGCAACCGATCTGCCTCACCCAGGAAGAGCACAATGATACCAACATGGGCCAGTAAAGCAACGTCCTCCACAACTAGACTGAAGAACAAAAAAGGACAGCAACTTGTCTGTTTCCCTTCCCCCATTCCCCAACGCTGTTCCCCTCCCCCAATTCCCCAATAAAATCTTAAAAAAAAAAAAAACACCCAGAGGAATCCGGCATGAGAGGAACGGGCCCCTCAGGTTTGGGCAAAGGGTCAAGTGAGGCTGCTGGCCCCCATCCCCAGCCCAGAGGGCAGTGACCCATCCATGAGACAGGGACTGCCTACCCTTGGGGGATGTAGGAATCAGGCGCCTGCCTCAGTGTCTCTGCCTTGGGCCCTGAGGTTGCAGATAAACCAAGCAGAGGGAACAGGGGCGGCTGGCTGTGCCATGGGTGGAGGCTCCCTGACCTGACAGCTGCCACTGACTCTACACCTTCCTAAGGGACAGACACAAGAAGGTCTTGACTCAGTACCGGCAAGACCCTGAGGGATGCTAGATGGCCAAGTAGACCATCAGTGCCAAGAGTCCAGCTCATCACTGAGGGTCTTTCTGTCCCTGAAGCTATGAAGTGGGCCAGAAGGGGCAGGAGAGGGTCAGGACCTTGAGGGTCAGGAATGTGCCATGTGGAACCCACCAGGCTGTGGTGGCAGCTTTGCACAGAGGCAGCGACTCCCCAAGTCCACCTGGTTCGGCTGCCCCTCTACCAGGCTCCTCCCAAGGCAGCGCACATGCCTCCCCCTCCCCCTCCCCCGTCTATCTGCCAGTGCTTGGCAGCTGTGCCCACCCAAGAAGGTAGGGCAGCTGGCACTCACACACGCTCACCTTCTCCTCCAGGAGTCTCTGCTTCTCCATAGCCTCATCCAGCGTCAGGCCGACCCACTCAGCCTCCTCCTCCTTGATGACAAACTCCTAGGTAGGCAGACACAGTGCACGTGGTGAGGCTGGGGCGGCCAGCCAGGAGGGCCCACGATGAGCAGGAAGTCCAGGCCCAAGCCCTCACCTTGTACTTGTCATAGATGGCTGCCCTCCTCTCGGGATCATCGGGGTGCAGTTGAGGGTCTTGGCGGGCAAGTCGCAGCAGCATGCCTCGTTTCAGGTCCATCCCAAACTTGGAGCACAGGTCCTCCTTCGGAGTCTAGCCGGACACTACGTGTGACGCCAGGTGCTGCTGGCAGGGCCCCGCCCACTCTGCCATCCAGCCTACTCAGATCCTCCACAGCAGCTGGCAGCCCCCAGGCCAGAAGAGAAGTAACAGCCAAGAGCAGGAAAGGAGGCAGCTGTGTCCACCTGGGACCTGGTAGACAACGCAACCACCCACAGGGGCTGCCCAGAAAGGGGCACCGTCCCATTCACATTTCACTGGTGACCCTCTGCCCCAGAGACTGGAGTGCTACAGTCAGTGGGTGCTGATCGACCCTCCCCTCTCTGAATGGCCATCAGACACCACTTGCCTTCAGGATATAGAAGTCGAACCCGTAGGCCTCATCGATGAGGTCCAGGGTGCGCATGGTCACGGTCACGGAGAACTTCGTGTCCAGGATCTCACTGTAGAGCTCACGCTGAAACAACTGTGGCTTCCACACCTTCTTCACCCTCTTCGAGAGCTGAGGGAGCAACAGAATCCCCGTGGGTGCAGCTGCGTCTCTTGACAGACCCAAGGGAGGCTCAGGGTCCCCTTCCTGAGACTTGGCACATGGACCGGGTTACCCACGCAGAGGTCGGCTTCTCCCCAGCTAGCCTGGCACGCCCAGACCTTGCCCAGGTTATTGGGGTATGTTCCAGACACACCAGACACAACTGTAACTCCACTGCTCCACAGGTCATCACATTCCACACCGGGGTCCAAGAGGCCAAAGGCGAAGGGAGATACCAGCCTGGGAGGCCTCCCCAAAGGGCTCGGCAGTCCCTCCAGGAATCCCACCAGAGGCAGCACAGTGTCAGGGGCAGGTTCAGGAGACCTGCCCCCAGGTGAGTGTCTCAGCCTTCCTAAGCGTGATGAGGAAGTGGTAGTGCCAGCCTTGTAAGCGTCCCAAGAAGTGACAGAAGCCAACTATGGCAAGTCCAGCTGACAGATGTCCACAGACCTCCCTCCTCCACCTCATCTCAACACACAGGCCCCCTCCCCATCCTTACACTTGATCTGGGCCACCACCCCGGAGCCTCTGCAATGGCTGTTGCTGATATGGACCACCCCATCTCAGGATGCCCCATTGGTTTTACAAGGAGGGTTCCCCAGAACGGTGCCTGTTCACTCATTAGCAACATACTTTGAGGGCCCTGTCTCCACCCAACTATAATCATCCCTGGGGCTGGTCAGTGTCCCTTGTGCTCTCCGTGTACCCGCGAAGCCCAGCAGGGCGCTCACAGCAGCAACACCCCTCCTAGGGGAAGTTCCCCTGAAGCCTGCCCTGCTCACTCACCTTGTCGTTGTTGATGTATCTGTGGCCCAGGATCCAGCCCTCGCCGCCCCAGAGCCCACGCTGGGACTCCGACGGGTAGTGAATGGGAATGGGCACGTCCTCCACGCGCTCCCGCTGCCCGTTTTTGGGGCTGATTTTGAACTTGGCCCCGTGTGGCCTGTAGTGCACAGGAGTGGGCGTCCGCTGCTCCTCCAGGGAGCGCAGGTAATGCTCGGGCAGGCGGGAGCAGATGCCCTCCCGCAGCCGGAGCTGCTTCCACAGAACCACCGGAAACTTGTGCAGGGGCATCGCGGCGAGCCTGGCGAGAGGCAGGGAACCGCAGTCACGCCGCAGTCCGGCTGGTCCCCAGACCCCCCGCGCGGCCTGGAACCCCCTCGCTGCCCCGCTCCTAATCTAGACTCCCTGCGTGGCCCCAACTGCAAAACCCAGATCTCCACCGAGCCCCAACCGTCTCTCGGAGCTCCGCGCCTCGCCGGAACCGGAAGTCGCGCTACGTCGCCTGGCCTTCTACTCGCCACTGACTGACTGCAAAGCCCGTCCGTCTAACATTCGTCCCGCCCCCTTTTCTGCCTTTAGGGACCGTGGAAAATGCCTTGGTCCCAGTTCGCCAGTGCGGCCTGTTTTCCGCGAGCAGCAGCCCAAAGAGAGCGTGGGGAGAGGGCTGCGTGCAACCTCCTTTTCTCCCAGGAGCACAGAAAACAATGTAAAAATTCTTGCCATGAAATATAACTGTAGAATATTAAATTCACCAATCACAGCTAAATCAGAGCTACATAAAAATATGTCTTTAAAGTTTTTACCCCCCAAAACACCATGTTTTCTTTTTATAAGCCAAGAGAATGCTACAGTAGCCAAGTGCAGTGTGACTGGGAGTGGGGGAGGCTAACAGGGAGGCCACATCCTGGACAGGACCCAGAAGGGAAACCCCCAGGGCCCTGACCCTGGGCCTCAGTGACTACAGCCTCCCATGGCCCTGTCCCACACCCCTCATTTCTACAGCAGCCCCCCTGCACTCTGCCTTGGGTAGGGGCAGGGCGTTGCTCCTTGGGGCAATGAGTTACCCCCTACCCTGCTTCCTCCAAAGAGGAGAGAGAAAGCCTGGGCCAGGTCTCTGGCAGACCCCTCCCCAAACACATGGTTGGGCCAATGCAAGGTACAGCCATGCTGGGAGCAACTCAGCTCCTGGGAGCATATCAAGAGGATGCTCTCCAAACAAGAGGGCAGAAACCCAGGGAGTGGCTGGGGACAGAGTTGGGGCGTGGTGTGCCCTGTGTTGCTGGCAACCACAGAGAAGCACCCACAGAGCAGCTTGGCAGTAGCAGCCCACCCCCCCAGGAAGCTCTTCTCAGGGGCCTGCAGCTCCAAAGCTGAGAGCCAAAGGGAGGGGAGAAACAAGGCATGACAGCCAGAAGCCAGCCTCCCCCATGCCATGCATGGCAGCTGGACCCTATGTTCCCCAGTGCCTATCAGCTCTCTGGTGACCACGGTCACCTCTCCCCATGACAACTGTATCAGCAGAGGGCATCCCCATGTCCTAGGTAGGCTGACATTCAGGGGCACACAGTATAAGGGAGCTAGGAAGCAGGGAGGGCACAGCTCCCAGCCTCAGTGGCTGTGGGGGCCCTATGGGAGGTGGGCTCAGGCCTCCTCTGATTCCCTGGGTCTCACATCACAGACTCACAGGGTAACAGGGTGATCAGGGAATCTTTCTCCACATCTCTAATGGTTCCCAGGCCAGCAGAACACAGAGCCTGCCCCCAAATAGTACCTGTGGTCTCCAGGCAGCCAGGCCTCAGCCCCAGGGGCCTCTGTAGACACCAGCTGGCAGCTGGCAGCTGGCAGCTGGCGGGCGCAGGGAATTGGGGGGTGTGGTCCTCTCCTCGGGAGGAGGAAGCAAAAGGGTGTGCAGGGCAATTTTATTCAGTTGGAAATCCATCTGGACAAGGGTCCCTCTCCCTTGGTCCTGCCCCTGGCTAGAGAGGCCGTCATCAAAGCTGTAGGTGTCCCCAAGCTGGCCACATTACGTCACCGTGTACAGCTCCTCCCGGTGGTTCTTACAGATCTGATAATGGCAAGTGAGCTTCTGTGAGCAGGCCCAGGGCTCAGCGTGCTTGTCACGTGGTGGCAGCAGGAATGCCGCACTCCCTGCCAGCAGCATGTGCCAGATGCTATGGGTATAGTAATAGTTGTCGCTGGTCATCATGGAGGTGTAGATGGCAATGGCCACAGTGGCCATGGCGATGCCAGGCAGGAGGTAGAAGACCCAGCGCTGCCAGGAGGTGGGGTAGCAATGGCGCCGGTGCCCACAGCGGTACACCTGGAGAGAACCGTCACATGAACACTGGCACCGGGGCTAAAGTTGCAGTTCCCAGGGGCCCACCCAGGTCTGGGCAGCAGGATCATGGGTGTGGACTACTTGGAAGGAGCTCAAGGGTACAGAGACCTGAAGGGTGCTCAGGCCCAGGCCACAGCATGAAGCCACACTGGGCCTTATGGGTGTCACTGGCAGCCCTCAACAAATATGGAGGACTCAGACCCAGGCACAGGAACATGGTCAAAATGAGGGGCCAGGGTCTCTCTCCCAGAGCGGGGGTCTATGGGGAGCCCATACTCACTTACCCACATGGAGACCATGACTACAAAGGCAAAGAGGCAAGGCCCCATCATGTTCCAGGCGCCCCTGCGATCCAGCTGCAAGGACATGGCAAACACCAGCGTGCCCAGGAGAAGCAGGACCTGAGTAAGACACAGAGATGACCACAGCGTCACAGGGGCCCCAGGCCAGGATTGTCTGTGACAGCACAAGGTCCAGGAAAAGCAAGTGGCCTGAGCATGCTGGTCATCCTACTGTCCCCCACCGCTCCCTAGCACCTCTGTCTGCCCCCTTGGAGCTGCTGGCACACTTTGTCCTGCTCTGCTGGCAGGGAGAGAGGCACCCCTCCTCCAGTTACTAAACTGTCTCCAGGTAAATTTCTGACGCACAACTTAACCAGGCAGGGCACTGAGACACATGTCTCCATAGGCCAGGCCACGCTGCAGCAGTAAAGTCCCCAAAGTGTCCTCATCACCAGGGACTCCAGGAACACAGCTCAGGGCTCCTCGGGGAAGTCTGGCCTAGAGTTGGGGCTCCAGACCTCCTCTTTGAACAGAGCCCTGGGAAATAGATAGGGTAGGGGGTCTCACCTAACCCTTCCCTCCATATCCCTTCCCTGGAATCCTCCAAGCAGCCTGCATAGTCCTCTTCCAGAGGATAACTGGTCATTACGAGAGACAGGAGGTTTCTAAGCACAATAGCCAAACCCTTTCTGGTCTCTCCCATGACATGCCGTATGCAAGGGCCTCTGCTCCATCAGAGTCCAGACCCAGGTGTCGGGAGATCACTTACATATTTCAGTGCTGCCTTCAGCCGTGCCATGCAGAGGATGGTGACCCAGATGGCCACTCCAGAGCCCAGGAAGTCGCAGTACTGCAGAGTGTCGTAGTTGAGGATACACAGCACCGCCTCCCCCGGCTGGTCACAGGCATGATAGAACTGCGGGGCGGGATGGTGAGCAGAGGCCCAGACCTCCCCACCACCCCCACCGGGGAGAAGAACATGGAGAAAAACATGGCTTACCGTGGAGAAGAACATGGTGTAGGCGTAGACGGAGGCCTCCACCAGGAGGCAGCGGTACACAGACAGGGCGATGGGAGCCAAGAACATGAGGTTGCTGAGTGTGAGCAGGAGCGTGGCCATCCTCTGCTGGGCTATGGTCTGGGCAGTGCTATTGTCCGTGCAGCTCCACCCACGCCAGCCTGTGGACCAACGCACCACCGAAGGGGCTGAAGCGAGGCAACCGAGAGCAGGCTTCGGGGGACACTTTTGAACCTCAGGGCCCATCCCTCACACAGGACCCTGAAGAGAAGCCCCTTTCTTACCCAGAAGCAGGTTGGGACAGGTGCGGACAAGTGTGGGGCATGTGTGGGGCAGGTGTGGGACAGGTATGGGCAGGCATGGGACAGATGTTGGCAGGTATGAGACAGATATGGGACACGTGTGTGGATGTAGAGCAGGTATGTGCAGAGGTCGCGCAGATATGAGCAGGTGTTGGACAGGTATGGGACACGTGGGTAAGTGTGCACAGGGGAGGCCAAGGTCAGGAGGCAGTACAGTCTCTGGGGGGTGCCTCTTTGTGCTTGCGTGGGGAATTCTGGGTGTGTGGCAGGAGTGGGGACGAGGCATTTGCCCTTGCTCTGTGGGGGTGCTCTCCAGCCTTGGCAGAGCTGGGATGGGCTCCCATAGGAAGGCACAGGGCTGGGAAGCAAAGTGCAGGAGTGTCCGGAGGCATCAGGCCTGGCCCTCACCTGCCTTGCAGCTGCAGGCCGCATACAGGTAGCCGTGTCTGCGCAGCAGAAGGCACTGGCCATAGGGTCCACAGTCATTCAAGCAGGGCACCAAGTACAAGGTGGTCTCCACAAGGACCGAGGCCTTCTCACATTCCCTGAGAGGAAGGGGCCACAGAAGGCTGGCTGCCGAGGTCTGCTGGCCAGTCCCTGCCAACGCTCCCATCAGGCTCTTGGACATATGAACCCAGAGTTGAGGCCCCCAGGCTCTGAGCCCTGTAGGACAGCAACCATGAGCTCTGCAGAAGCAAAGATGCCCCCTCTCCTTCACCCCACCCTGCATCCCAGTCTGTCTAGGGCTGTGTCCTAGACTCGTTCCCTTCCTTGTGCCCTGGATCCCAGGGCTGCCTGGGGAGGGGTGGCCAGGTGGAAAAGGGGACTCCTTTGTAACTCCCAGAAGGCAACTGACCCTGCGTGGCTTGTAGGAAGCTGAGTCATTCCCATACTCGGATGCAGGCAACCCCGTCCATGGTCCTGAATGTAATGATTCAGCCACCCTCCCCAGCCGGCAGCTCTGGGTTTCCCCCACCCCAGCCTCCAAGTTTACTTACTCAGGACTCTGAGGGCACGCAAGCTGCAGGGAGAGGTACCAGTTGTCTGACTCTGGGTAAGGGATGATGAGGTTGGCCTTGCGAGATGAGGTGCTCAAAGACAGGGAGTAGCCCTGGAAGAAAGCTGCAGGGGAGCAGGAAGACCTGGTGAGAGGTGGCCAGAGGGGCTGCTCAGGGTTGCTTCATCAGGCTGTACCTGCCCGTACCTGTGGTGCAGTTGAGTGATGAGTTGAAGCTGAGGAAGGGTGAGGCAGCATTCACGCAGACCATTACCAAGGTGTTGTTGGAAATCACACTCTGGAAGGAGCGGCCATGCAGTGTCAGCCCTAAGTTCCCAGCCTGGTGCTGGGCACTATTCTCTGTGGCTCCCACTGGCCCAGGGACTACCTGCGGCCCTCCCCCTCCAGGCCCAGGGACACTCGGCCTATGATCCCACCCGCAGTCCCATTTCTTCAGGCACAACCCTGGGCCTGATGACAGGGACCCGCTGCCTATATCAGATCTCCCTTTCTGCAAATGATGACTCTGTTCTGGCCCAATGCCTGTTGGGGTCACTGCATTGCCTGAAAAGCCACCCCAACCCAGCGTCCATGATAAAGTCAGTGAAGGAAGGCCCGAGCAGCATCGCTCAGCCTAGGTGGATCTGAGTCCTGAGCTAAGCCAGGCCACGAGGCGCTCACAAAGGTACCTTGTTGGCCCAAAGAGAGATGGTGAGGGAGCCCCCACTGTCCATGCCCGTGTTGAGGTGCAGTCGCATCACCGAAGGCAAGTCTGACTGTACCCGCACCGAGACCCTGTCCAGGGGCCTAAAGTGCACAGACACCACATCCACGTCTTCTCGCATGACCTGGTAGCTCATGAGGCAGAAGGGGCTGTCAGCCACCCTGCTGCTCCTGCCTAAGTCCTGGTAGCCAGGGCTCGGGGGCAAAAAGCCCATGGAGGACGCATTGCAACTCTGGTTGGAGCTGCTCTGCAGAAGATGCGGGAAGTTCACAATCCATGGCCTGCAGGCTGTCAAGATGACAAGGGGCTCAGCTAGAGGAAGGCCTGTGGGTCGAAGGCACAGGGCAGAGCCACCCCTACCCGGCCCGCCCCAGGCAGCCCACCTGTGAGAGCAGCTACAGTGCTGAAAGTCACTGACACATAGGGCCCTGCCAGGCTCTTGGCAGTCACTTGCAGCCATCGGTCCCAGGGTGGTGAGGGCAGCAGCAGGCGGCAGGCCCGAGTGGGGCCAGTGCAGGTGAGCACCTTCTGAAAGTTACTGGGCAGGGTGGCTGACCCCACGGTGAGACGCATGGGGCAGCCCAGGCTCCCGTTGGATGCACAGCCCTGCAGCTCCAGTTGCAGCTCCTGTGTGTACTCGGGGATGAAGATTCTGAAGCCAAAGGAGACGATCTCACTGGGGCTTCCAATGACTCCCCCTCACTGCTCATACTCAGGGTGGTGGCCCCACTTCCCAGCATGACACCAAGACCCAGGCCCCCACCTTTCTCACCCGCACTGTGAGGATGGTGGTACCACCCACTCCACCAAACCTAGAGGCTGGGCCTCCCCCAAAGCCCCTACTCACTTGAGGTAGCTGGGGTGGGAGAGGAGGGTCTGCGGAAGGGGCACGTCGGGCTCCAGGATGGAGACCTCGACCACCCGCACGACCACCATGTCAGGCTGGAAGATGTAGGCACAGGTGGGAACAAAGCCCTAGGAAGATAATGAGAGGTAGGGGAGGAAATCCGCAGGCATGCGGTGGGGCAGGACCAGAGAGCTGAGGCATGGGGGATGGAGGTGGCGGGGGAGCAGGACCAGAGAGCCCAGGCCTGGGGTGGGGAGCGGGGGAGGCAGGGTTGCAGCACCTAGACAAGGTCTGCCCTGAGAAAAACAGAGACCAGCCATTCCTGCACTGAGGTGTCCTACACCCCCATCCCTCGAGGGCAGACCCCTTACCTTCACCTCAATCTTCTGGGAGGAGGGAGGCAGGTGGGCAGCCACAAACCAGTCCCCGGGTGCTGGGTGGGAGACATTGACAGAAGTGTTGCTCTGTAACATCTTAATGAGGAAGGAGGGCTGCACGGAGGTGTTGGCAGGGAAGCTGGTGCTCAGTGGGTTGATGACCGGAGGGGCGCCGTAGCGGAAGTACCTGGGGGCAGGGATAACATGGGGCAGGCATCAAATGTGAGCCTTGGGCCTGACTCGGGCAGGCAGGCAGGCAGGTAGGCAGGCAGGTGGGTGGGCACCTACACAGTGATCTCCACATTGGTGCATGTGGGGCCACCACCCCGGGACACTTGCAGCAGCCAGCGCAGCAGCACGGTGTCCGGGGGTACTCGGAAGTGGAAGAGCCTGGCGCTGCCATACCAGCTGTAGAAAGACAGCTTCTGTGGGGACTGCGAGAACTGCTCAGATACCAGCCTGATGTCTGTGGGGAGAAGGTGCTGTCAGCCAGGCCAGGGGTGCCCTGAGGCACCCATTTCCACATGGGGTGAAAAAAGAGAAATTCAGAGGCCCTTCTGCCCCAGCATGGTCCCAGAGAGAAAGAAGGGGGAAGCCAGGGTGGGCGGGTCTGGAGTCCCTCGGCTGGCACTCCAACTTTGACCTTGGCAAAGGTCACTGTCCCCCTCCAGCCCCTGGCAGTTGTCTCTGGCAACTGGTCCCACTTGACAGGTGAGGGGGGTCAGGCCTGGAGGCTGGCTACCTGCCCGGGCCCATGACTTGGGGTACAGCTGGACTGGAGCCTGGGTCCCCCGTTACCCAGAGAGGTGGCAAGCAGAGACCCTGGTAGTGGGGGGAAGGGGACCAACCAGGGTGACCAGGGAACAGCGGGCCCCCATGCTCCCATGGGCATGTACCTATGTAGAGTGGCACAGGGATGAAGCAGGGCCCATGACAGACAGACTACCTGTGGCCAAACCTGGGGCTCCCCCATGCCCCAATCCCTGCAGTGGCTCTCAGGCCCCTCCTGGGGTGTCCAATGACTGGGGCACAACCTCCATGAGAATGTGTCCGGGTCCCACAGTATAATCGCCTACTCCATGCGTGGTTGAGGGTGTCCACCTGGAACCCTCCCTCTTGGGTCTCCCACAGAACAGGCCTATCCTGGGTACTCTGCACTCCCATAGGTGGCTGACTATACCTGGGGTCTAGCCACATGTGCCTGGGCTGGATGGCAGGGAGCCTGGCCCCAGCACCAGCTCAGGCCTCATGCCCCCTGTGACCTTGGGTGTCCCTTCCCCTCTCACCATCCCAGCTTCCTGGTGATTTGGCCAGGTGAATAGCAACTTCCTTTGGATGCCCCGCCCTTCAAAGTTAATGGAGGTTACAGTGCTTTCAGAAGAAATACTCTGGACACAGCAGGGTGCGACCTTAGTTTGCTCCTAGCTGGGTACCTCCCTCTGCCTGCTGGGAAAGTGGCCAGCTCATGCGCAGGCCCTGGGCCCCGTCAGTGTGAGCCAGGTGAGCAGGTAAGGGAGCCAGGTAAGCAGCTGGCTCTCCTGCCAGCCTCCGGACCCTGCCATGGAGGAACCTTGAGAAGATAACCCACCAGCAAAGCCAGTCTGAGCTCCAGAGGAGCCCAGCATGGGGCGCTAGGCAGGAGTCAGCTCCATGCAGGAGCTTCAGGCTTTCCAGGTGTCTGCTGGCCACCCACCAGGATGTGGCCTGAGTGCTAGGAGGCTAGGAGCAGCTGAACTAACAAACATTTCTACTGAGACTGCTGCAGCCCCCAGGATAACGTGAGTGCTGGGAGCTGAGGCAGGACAGTCCCCCACCTCAGGACCATGAGGCCTTAGAGAAACAGTCAGCCCAGAAACAGATGGGGCCCTGCAGGGGAAGTCACGCTGCAGTGTACAGCCCCCTGACCTGAGACGGACAAGGCCTTCTGGCTCCTGCCAGCCCTGGAGCATTAGTCTGTGGACACCTGGAACCCAGCTGGCCGCTGTTAAGTTTCATCAGGTACACAAGAGATCAGAGACCTGCTCAAGGTCACTTTAAGACCTGGTGGTACCCCATTCCCAGGAGTACACAGCCCTTCCAGCACCCCCCTCGCTCTGCAGCCCTACCCCCTTGCCCAAGATGCCCACACTGTTACCTTGGTGAACATACCAGGCCATTAGCACATTAGTCTGAGTTAGATATAGAAGTCACATTTCTGATATCAGGGAGTAAGGGCCACGTGTACCCCCATCCTGCTCCACAGCCCCCTCCAAAGACACAGGGTTGGGGGGAGGACAAATAAATTCCCTGAGCCTCTCCTGGAAACTTGAATGAGGACACTCTGTCTCACAACCTCCAAACCAGGACAGGCACACGATGCAGAGACCCTGCCCACCTACAGATCCCAGAAGCCACAGCCAACCTGAGGCCTGCCCCTCAGCAGGCCTGGGAGGTGAGGGGCTGCCCTAAGTTTTCCATCTCCATAAACACCGGACCCGTGACCCTGAACTCAGCACCAACTTCCAGGATGGGTAAAAAGAAGAAAATAAGGGTGGCGGTATCTAATGGAGCAACTGAATCAGGAGCCATTTCAGGGAAATTGACTCATTTCCAGATCAGAAACCAGAAGTACAGCCCTCAAAGAAACAGGAGCTTGGAGGAGCAAGATTTCAGAGAAGGGGGAGGGGCTGGAAGCAGGGAATAAAGGGGCCCAAACCCCAGGCTATGCTAGATGAGCTGCCTAACTGGGGGAGGGGAGGCAGTGTTACCTGGACCCTCACAGCCCTGCAAGCCTGGCCACATGGCCCCCCAGGGGGAGTCCTAGGCCACAGTTGTCAGGGGAACTTACTCAACACCCCCAAGTGTCCCAGCCCCAGATAGAACCAGGATGGGCAGCACCTCCTGGTCTAGACACCTTCTTGGGTGGAGATTCTCAGAGAGCAGAAATGCAAAGGGAGGGCAGCAAGTTCCCCAACAACCACTCAAGTACCAATTTCCTCAGAACTACCCTGGCGTACCAGGCTCCTCATGGCCATCTGGAAGTCCCTCCAAGAAGCAAGGCCAGCTGTTGAAAGTGACTGCGCTGGGGTTAGTGGTTACTGCGGAAGAGGTGGAGGTGACACCAACCAGGGCCCCTACTCCAGGATCTGTGAAACTTTCTCCTAATTCGGCTCCTCTCCCAGACCAGATGGGGGCTCCAGAATCCCACTGCCCAACCTTTGTTTTCAATGGGCCTCACAGCTGGAGTCCCAGCTGGACCCCTCCACCTCCATGACCCGTACGCGTAGGAAGCAGGATATGAGATGGGAGGGCGTGCCCCTAGGGCCAGTCTGGCGGAACCCGACCCTAGGGGCACAGGGCGTCCTTTCCACCCGACCGCTCGTACATGAAGCGCCCCGCAAGGAATTGACCGGCGTCTCCAACCCAGGGTGGGGAGCTGCCCCGCGCCCTCGCCAGGTGAGCGCACAGGTGCCCCCAGGTGAGTCACAATTCCGGCCCCGCCCCCGGCCGCTCCCCCCACCCCAGTCCAGCTGGCGCCCCCAGGATGGCGCCTGTCTGTACGCGCTCGCTCACCGCTCTTCCTGCTGTCGCCGGCCGCGGCAGGAGGGGGCCGAGCGAGCAGCAGCAGCAGCAGCAGTAGCAGCGGCCCCGCCACTGCCACCGCCACGACCCCGGTCCGGGTCCCAGCCCGGCCCATGGCTTCGTGCTTGGCCCGGCGCTACCCGGATCGCGTCTCCGGCCGTCTGCCCCCGCCGCCACCAGGGCAGCCGCCGCCGCCACTGCGGCTCCTGCCGCCGCCGCCGCTGCTGCCCCCGGTTCCCATCGTCCGGGCCGGTCCCAGCAGTCGGCGCCCCGGGCACTTCCGCCTGCGAGGCCCCGCCCCGCCGGGAGCCGGCTGGGGAAAGGCGCTCGTGGCACGGGGACCTCAGAGCGTCGTGCGCGGTGGGACGGGAATCACAAGCAGGACGCGGGCAGGAGTTGACTGAGAGGGGGGCGGGGGAGGGGCCGACGCGGCGCTGGTGGCCAATGCGGGGTCGGGCTTTATGGGATCGGGGCGACGCGCGCCGGGGGGTGGATGCGGTGCCGGGGACGACGTGAGGACGGACGGGGGTGAACGAGGAAACTGGGTCTGAGGGAGGTCGGACTGATGGGGAGTGCGCGCGCAGGAAGGGGGATGGATGCAGGGCCGGAATGGATGGAGGGTCACGCGGTACGCGCGGGGTACATGGGACCGAGGCCAGAATGCGGGGCGTGAATTAGGACGCGAAGGAGATGCTAGGCGGCAGGGGACGCGCAGAGTGCCCCAGGTGCTTCCTAGAGGCGCTGGGGGGTCCACGGGATGCGAGTGTAGTCTTTGGGTTCACTGAATCGTGGGCCAGGCCGCGGTGGGGCGCTGGCGGAGACGCCCCCACCGTGGGGCGAGTCAGGCACTCATTTCTGCCTCGCCAGCGCGGGTCCGGGCTGCGCACCTTACCGAGCTGGACTCCCCCGTTGTCACTCCTCAAAGTTGTTTCGAGTGTGTAAAAAACACTCTTTTATGGAAAGATGAAAAGGCACCTTGTATTTGTGGGAATTTCACATAGGTGAGTGGGGCTAACTCCTCACCCTTTACACCGGGATAGGTCCCAAACATTAAGGATTTAAGCGTAAAAAGGGACCGATCAGGGACTAGAAGAAAACTTAGGACAACTTTTTAGAGTCTTGGGGAGGCGGAGGCATTTCTAAATATGGCCCCAAACTTTAAAGAGGCAAGACTGAGAAATTCAACTAGGTGAAAACCAAAGCTTTCTGCAAAGCAAACCTGCCTAAACAAAGTAAAAAAACTAGCTGTAAGCTGGGGAGGACATGCTTGCCCTACTGTTACAAAGGGTTAATCTTAAGATTAATAATAAAGAGCACCTACAAATCAATGAGAAAATACCCCCCCTCCAATACAAAACGATCCAGGAATATTCCTGGAAAGGAAATGCTAATGAGGAGGCACAGACTCCAACCTCCCTCCTTACAATTTGAAATGCAAATTTAAAAGCACCCAGACATCTTTTTTTCCTTTCATCTACCAAATCTGCAAAGATCAAAAAGTTTGATTGAACCTGAAGGGGGAGACTGAGCCAACAGATGTCCCTGTATTTAGTGAGCCTGGGGAAACTGGGTATGCAGGAGCTTTGCCTCAGTCATTCCACTGCTGTGCATTTTCCCTGCGAAGACATTCACAGAAGTGTGAGATTGCATGTCAGCACAGCGTGCACTCATGATCATGAGGAGATGGGGCGTTCGAATTATGGGTGCCCATACTATGATTCAAACACCATTATGACAGTGCGACTGCAGGAGGAAACCAGGAAGTGTGTGTACAGGTTGGAAACGGTCACCCAGATTTAGTTTTAGCTCAGAATGGGAAAGGGCAGAACAATATGTTCAGAAAGCTATTGCTTTTGTAGGGGAAAAGAAAATATTTGATTTGCATGTTATAAAGGCATAGAGTAATGAAGCATCCAGGAGCAGGTACACAGGTTAACCCTGGGGGAGGGAACTGCGCTGTGGCTGGGGGTGGGGGGGGTGGTACTACTTTTTTGTACTTTTTGAACTTAATACTGGGGAGAGGGTGAGGTTTTACTGGAAGGGAGGGAGGAGAAGCTGACCCTGCAAACCCAAGGCCACTGAAGGAGTGGGGTGGAGGATGAAGGCCTAGGAAGGAAGCCCTTCCGAGGAAGGAACCCAAGGTGTGAGGCACAAAAGAGACCCTTTGTTCCTTTGGAATCCAGGCTGGCCCTCCTCACCGCTGGTGACAGGGGGGCTCCTGTGGTTCTCAGTTTAAAGAGACTGAAGTCTGTTCTGAGTTTTGCTGAGCTGTGATCTGAGTGCATTACGCTGACCCAGAGTTATCCTGGGGACAACAGCTGTGGTCAGCATTGGGGACTATTATATCCAAGATCCATCCCCTGCCCAAGGCTGGGTTCAGAGGACCCCACCCCCACCCCCAGCCCTTCTCACTCCGAGGGCCTCCGCTGAGTGTGCCGCCTCAGTGTGAGGTTCCCGTTCCCAAGTTCCCCACTTGTAGGAGGGGAGGCAGCAGACACCCCCAACCTCAGTGCTCCATCTGGCGGGGGCTGGTGAACTTGTAGATGGACAGGGATCCTTGGACTGGAGTCTGGAGACCTCTGCTAAGTAACATTAGCAATGGAAAGAACCTAGAACCCACCGTGAGGGGTTTCATTTTGAAGATGGAAAACAGGCCCAGCAACAGGAGGGTCCTGTCTAGAAGTTCTTGAATATGCACAGTTCTGTGTTCTACCTCATAGCATACAGAAAAATAAATTCCAACTAGATCAGCTGGTCAGCTGCCAAGAATAAAACAATTAAAATGTTGAAAGGCAACTTGGAACACATCCCTTAGGATACAGGGGTGGGAAAAAATATCTTAAGCAAGATGGACAGGAAACTGGGAAACCACGAAGGAAAAAAGTTACTCGTTTGACTACATTTTTAAAAATGATGTGTAAGTATAAAAAGTATGAAAGTAAAAAGCAGGGTAGAAGTCATTGATTAAGTTAAAAGACAAATGGGAGAAAATATGTGCTATCATATGATAAAGGACTAATATACTTAAAGATAGAAAGGAAATGCACACATTGAAAAAAGATAGCCCAAAAGAAAAATTGACACAGGATATATATACAGGCAATTTACAGGAGAATATGAGAAATGATGCAAATGGCCTGCAATGTATGAAATGCTGCTCAATCGCACTAACAGTCAAACTGTTTTAATATAAATTAAAACCTGACACCTTGTCAAAAGCAGCACAGACAGCCCTCTCAAGATGCTGGGAACAGCTCCTCATGCTTTGCTGGTGGGAATGTGAACTCCCCGACCTTTTAAAGGTTACTGTAGCAATATTAAAATGTTAATAGAAAACACAAAGACCTATGGACAGAGACAAGGCTGTTAACTGCAGAAGTGTTTGTAGTTGCAGAAACTTGGGAGCTCTGTGAGGGGGGATGGATAAATAATAATATATACTCTGAATTTTTATACACCTTTCAATGAGTCTATGGGTCTACTGAAGGAATATTAATAAAGTGGAAAAGTGCAGTTGCTGGATAACATGGATACATCCTATTTCCAGACTGGGACACCCTCAGGTCCTCTCACTAGCTCTGTGGGTGTGGACCAAGTGGAGTGCTGCCCACCCACTCAGAGGGGAGGGCTGTTAGCGGGATGGTGGGGGGGAACAGGGATGTTTTCCCACAGACAGTCCTAAGTCTGGCCACCAAAATGAGTATTACGTTTGCTTTGGATAAAAATTTCAAAGGTTAACAAAAGCAAAAACAAAAAAAAACCGGGCCGGCCGAGTGGCGCGATGGTTAAGAACTGGCTTGAGACGCCAGAGGGCCCCGGTTCGGATCCCACATATGAGGGCCAGTGCCATCTTGGGCCAGTGAAGCAATGTCCTCCACAACTAGACTGAAGAACTAAACGACAGCAACTTGTCTGTTCCCCTTCCCCCAATTCCCCACTGCGGTTACCATCCCCCCAATTCCCCAATAAAAATCTTTAAAAAACAAACACACACACAAAAAAAACACTGTAATTCAATTTTATCCAAATAATTGTAGTAAGAGTGGCAGCACTTGAATTTTAGGGACTACTCCAAGTCCTCTCAGTCCAGCCAGTGGAGGAAGAGGAAAGAGTGCTGCCAGTTCCCTCCCACTGCCCTTCCCCCAACCTGCCTCATCACTTGCTCCTCAGTCTGTCTTCCTTCCTTCCTCCCTCCCTTGCTACCTTCCCTCCCCTCCTCCCTGCCTTCCTGGTTACCAGAGTCAAGTGGTGCCACTGCCCTGGACCCAGCTTCATCTCCCATCACTTCACAACTATTAAAGGCAGTTGCTCAGCCCTGTACACAGGTGAAAATGACTGAGGCCTTCAGGCACCCTGGCTGCGCTCTCATCCTACCTGTCCTCCATAACCCACCCTGGGCTCCTCCAGCTGCTTCCTGTGTGCAAGGTCCTATGAGGACCCCAGGTCGCATAAGGAGCCCCTCCCTCTGCCTGCTCATGGCCTCCATCCAACTCTGTGGATGTGGGGTGTCCTGTCATCCCACGCCCCTGCAGGTTTCCTGAAGGTTTCCTGAAGGAAAGAGCTGGGTCAAAACTTACATGGTCCGGCAGAGAGGAGTGGGTGCAAGACAGTCATTTTCCCTCTTTGTCCTAATGGCCCAAATTAGTGGCATAAATTAGATCAGGGTGTCCAGACATCTGGATTTCATAGGAATAGTTTCCTCAAAGTTTTGCAAACAACATTGGGTTTCTGAATCTTTTTTTATTTTATTTTATTTTTTTTAGCTGAGCCATCCTGCCACCTGTTGGCAGCTCAGTGGCAGCTCAGCTCGGGCCAGGAATCGAACCACTAGTTCCTCATAGCTCACATTCTTGAGCAAGCTCTTAACCAACTGAGCCACTCGGCCGGCCCTCTGAATCTTTATTTTATCAAAAAGTTTTTCTTAAGTCCACTACCGTCTATTATTATCAGTTCGTAAAGGAAAGGTCATTTTTCCAACCCAAAAAGTAAGAAAGTACATACTCTTAGAATTATGCTTAAATAATGGTTGGTTTGGTTTTTTGTTCTGTCTTGTTTTATTTTTAAAGTGCAGCATGTAGTTCTCATTTATCCCTGTTTGATCTTGGCAAATGAATGCTTCCTGCCCTGGGCACTGGGCACTCGTGAACCAGAAGATGAAGGGCACAGGTGGTATCCTCAGGACTCTTTGGCCTACACTGGGCCTTGAATGAGGTCCAGCCGCATTGGACCATGGTGACCAGAGCAAATTCCTGGTCCCCTTCCAAGGGTAGTGGCAGAGGGTGACAGCGGCAGAAGATGGTTTCCAGGGCAGAAGGTCCCAAGAGTTACATTCTGATTGGAGGGGTCCCTTTGGGCACCTCTCACTAGTTTACCTGGGCTGGCAGATGGGGGGATGAGGCTACCCAGGGCCTCTCCTCCTAGAAGCAGCAGCCCACCTCTTCCTGGCTCCTCCCTGCAGTGACCTGAGCTGAAGTAAAAAGAGGTTTAACATGTCTAAAATTAGAGTCCCAAGGGGCAGCCGGTCAGCTCAAATGGTTAGAGCGCAGGCTCATGGCACCGGGGTTGCTGATTTGATTCTTGCATGGGCTGGGGAGCTGCACCCTCCACAACTAGATTGAAAATGGCTGCTTTACTTGGAGCCGATGGGTCCTGGAAAAACACTGTTCCCCAATAAAATTTCTAAAACTAAATAAATATAAGAGTCCCAAGGGGACAGCAAAGAAAGGAGACAGAAAAGTATGTGAAGAAATAAGAGCCAAATATTCTCAAGTTTGGTGAAAGCCATTAATTTACAGATGCAAGCAGTTCAGTGACCCTGTAGAAGAATCAATACAAAGAAAACCACACCCAGGCTCATCTTAGTCAACTACTGAAAACCAAACTTAAAAATATT
>NW_017731476.1:1822986-1840049 GCF_001890085.2 Hipposideros armiger
TGTGGGATCCGAACCATAGCCCTGCTGC
Source organism: Hipposideros armiger (assembly GCF_001890085.2). Lineage (NCBI taxonomy): Eukaryota > Metazoa > Chordata > Mammalia > Chiroptera > Hipposideridae > Hipposideros > Hipposideros armiger. The sequence goes on from NW_017731476.1 coordinate 1,823,015, forward strand.
TCAGAGCTGGTGCTCCCAAGCGAGCTCTTAACCAGCTGAGCCACTCTCGGCTGGCCCGAATGTCAATAATATTTAACGACTGCATTGGTATGATGAATATAGTCCATGCTGGGTTTATACTTATATTTTTTCTTCTGATTTTAACAGAAATTGACATTATACATTTCCATGGGCTCTGCAAGTGGAGAACAGTCAGGTGGGGCTGCAGGCCGTGGGGTTGGGGGTGGGGTCCTCCGGGTTTGGGTTAGATTAAGAGGGGCTCTTAAACCAGCCCACGCATCCCTCCCTCCGCCCCTCTTCCTTCCACCCCTCCTACCTCTTTCCCTCCGCCCCTCCTCCCTTTCTTCCCTCCCTCCGCCCCTCCTTCGGGGGCTCTGCGGTCCCGCGCGCTCCGCCAGCGCTCAGCCGGAGCCGGGTGTCATGAGCTGCCTCTTCGGGCGCGCCGCGCTGCGGGGACTGCTGTGCCCCCCGCGGGCCCTGGTCCCCAACCTGCTGGTGCGCCCCAGCTCGGGTGAGTCAAGGGAGGAAGGCGGGCGGAAGGCGCCTCCCAGCCTTTGTTGGTGCACATGCGGACGCGGCAGCCCTGGAGAGGGGGACCCAGACCTCCGCAGTACGCCTGACTACCCTGGAGGCCTCGGGGCACCGCTCAAGGGGCAGGCGACCCGGCTGTCCCGGAAGGCGCAGGCTGGAGCGGCGCGCTCCTTGGGTTGCCGCCTGGGCCGGGCCCCTGCACCCCCTACCCCATTTATTGTCCTCCCAACCCCCCACTCCCGCGGCCCACGTCCCCATGTTGCCCCTGAGCAGAGGGGCCGAGGGCTCCGGAAGAGGAAGCCAGCGGCCTGGTGGCCACATTGGATGCTGATGGGGGTCCCAGCCGACCTCTGGCTCCTGAGTCGCCTGGGGTCATCCTCGGCAGATGATCATTCCTCCACGGAACCACTGTTCTTAAGGCATTTTATCGAGGCCCTAAGTCCACCTGGCCCATCCCAGTTTGGGACACTGAGGCCCCTGTCTGTAAGGGGACCTCTGCTGTAGCTGAGAGCCAGATGTCATGGTGATCCAAACACTGGGAAGAGTACTGCCATCTCCCCAGGTACAAGCCAGCCTGAAGTGGGTCCCTAGGCACTGGGTTTTGGGGGAACAAACAAGCCAGGGGGGCTTCCTCCATGGGCCTCATTCAGCTGTGAATGGATGTGGTGGGGACGCATTGCCTGCTTTCCAGCCCAGCGCAGGTTATGGTTAATTTTCCTCTTGGGAATAAGGAACGGGCAGCTGCAGATGCCTCCAGGGACCCTGGGCTGCCCCAACTCTTCTCTCATTTCTCCACCAGTTCTGACTTTGAAGGACTTTGCAGGACTTCCAGGGTCTGGGCTCCTCTCAAAAGCACATTTGGCCCTGGACCCAATGCTGAGGGTCTAAGGGACTCCGGAAGTGGCCGGGGGCTGTAGGAGGGTGAGGCAGCCTCTGTCCCCTTGGCTGTGTTGGGGCAGGCTCAGTGCTCTCCTTAGGTCTGGAAGTGGCCAGCCTTGAAACCCCATAGCAGCACAAAGATCCTGCCTGGCCAATAAGGTGTGAGAGGAGCCTTCGAGGTCTACCCACCTGCAGACAGGATCCCCTCTACCTTCCTTCTCAATCCCCAGGTCCCCGTGGCCCACCTGGTGGGGAGAGTACTTCACTTCTCCCGGCTCCCCTGCTCTTCCTTCACGTCACACCCAGAAGATGGGCTCTGGATCCCTGGTGATGTGGCAGGTGGGGGTTCAGACAGTGCCTGTGCCATCACTCCCAAGAATAGGAGTCAAAAGTGAGGCCAACAGTTGTGCTTTCTGGGGCAGCTGGTTAGCTCATTTGGTTAGAGCACAGGCTCGTAACGCCAAGGTTGCCGGTTCGATCCCTGCATGGGCCACTAAGCTGCACCCTCCACAACTAGGTTGAAACAACTATTTGACTTGGAGCTGATGGGTCCTGGAAAAACACACTGTTTCCCAATTAAAAAAAAAACAAAAAAGAGTTGTGCTTTCTTTCCAGCATGGCATTTCTGTGCCTCCTGGGCCCTCCTGGCTCTCTAAGATGCTTTCTCAGGGGACACTAGCTCCATCATGGGCAGCTTCTGTCACTGCCTGGGAGGAGCCATGACCCCCTCCAACAGGCTGGAAGCCCCCAGGAACCCACTGCCCTGGTTGTCCCTGACAGGCAGCAGCTCCATGCTGGGCAGTTCCTGGCTGTGGGCACCGCACTTCTCCCCTCCAGAGCTGCTCTGGGGGAGGCAGACACTAAAGCCCAGATGACACCTGGGCCCTGACACAGCTGGGAGATGTGAAGGTGTGAGGCAGCAGCCCTGATCCCCCACACCCCTCCTCTTCTAAAGGAGGGCCCTCCTGGAACCAGGAGCGGACCCTGGTTGCTGTGAAACCAGATGGGGTGCACCGGCGGCTTGTTGGGGATGTGATCCAGCGTTTCGAGAGGAGGGGCTTCAAGCTGGTGGGGATGAAGATGCTACAGGTATCAGGGCTCTTGGCCTGTGGGTGTTTCTCAGGGCCTCCCAGGGGGAGGGCCTCTCACAGACCTTGGAACCTCAGCCCTTCATGTCTCAGGAGGAGTGTCCTGGTGTCAGCAGTGCAAGGGGAGGGGTGGGAAGGCGGTAACTGCCCTGTGCTGCTATGACTGGCGTGCCAGCCCATGTAGGTATTATCTGCAAAGCTACTGCCCTAATGCCCAGTGGAGTTGCCTCTCCAGGGGCTACTCTCACCCCTCCCCTCAATGCCATCCAGGTGCCGAAGAGTGTCCTTGCTGAGCACTACCATGACCTTCAGAAGAAGCCCTTCTACCCAGCCCTCATCAGCTACATGAGCTCTGGCCCCGTGGTTGCCATGGTATAGCCTGGCAGGGATGGTGGAAGGGGTGGAGGGCCCTGGACTGAGCCCAGAGCTGCTGAGCCCTTGGTGATCTCCACTTCTCCCCACCTTTATCTCTGTGCTGCAGGTCTGGGAAGGCCCCAATGTGGTCTGCACCTCGAGAGCCATGATAGGACATACTGATTCAGCTGAGGCTGCCCCTGGCACTATCCGAGGAGACTTCAGCGTCCACATCAGCAGGTACAGGGGCCCTGGGACACTATGCCACTGGGAGCTGATGGGGCCTGCTCACTGTCTTGCTGGGCAAAAGTCCAGAAGAGAATTTTTATGGTGGGACATCATTCCTATTATTTACTCGTTCAGTTTTTTCTCAAGGCCTTTTCAGGCACACAGATGATAAAGCATTCCCTGTGTGTTGTGTATGTACTCTGCCATCGTTGTCTGATATCTGATTCTATCTTGCCAGACACCCTGAGGGGTTGGCAAGGGAGGACTGGTGGGGAAATGAGGTTCCCAGTAACAGCCTGGACTGGTCCATGAGGTTGTGGGTAAGAGGCTAAGGCCTGGCTGGAACCCAGTTTCCCAGCTCCCCTCTTCTTCCTTTCCCCTCTGCACAATCACCCAACTTCCTCCCCTAGACAGCAGAGGATCCGCAGACCATTCCCAGGACCCCCAAGATTCATATTAAAGCCTGTGCTTTACCTCTGCTGCCTATCACTTTGTACAGGAATGTCATCCATGCCAGCGACTCCGTGGACGGGGCCCAGAGGGAGATCCAGCTGTGGTTCCAGAGCAATGAGCTGGTGGATTGGGCAGATGAAGGCCACCGCAGCAGCCTCTACCCAGCCTGAACCTCAGGCTGCCTTCGGCCTCCCCAACATCCACCCAGGACCAACTACCTCTGTCCACAAGAACTTGAGCCCACCCCATTCTCTGCCCATCTGTCCCAGAACCCCCTCTGCCCCACCCCCGGTCCACCTTTTGCTCCATCACAGCCCAGAGCAGTTGAGCCAACTTTATGTGCCTTTTCATATCCTAAGCCATCGAGAGACTGGACCAAATCCTTTCTGTACCAAAGTGCCAGAAAACTTTTGGGCTGTTTCCAAAAGTGGGTAGTTTGACCTCACCACCCCCAAGGAGGGAGACATTAAAATTCACTGTGCCGTACATGGGGGTGGAGCGCTCATTACGGCTAGGTAGGAATGAGGCCTTCATGCAAAGCTGTAAGTAGTTTGAGAGTAGAGTTGAAGCTTACCACCTCATACACCAGTAGGGGATCAATAACTGTTGAATGTACGCTTCAGACCAGAGACCTCCAGCCTGAAGTGTGGGGGAATCCAAGCTGGCCCCAGAGCTGGTACTGTCCCAGCCCCTACTCCGTCCGATCCTGCTGAAGGAGGAGCTGCCTGCCTTGGGCAGGACTAATGGGTGGCCGGGAAGGTGGCAGCTGAGACCAGCCCAAAAGCAGAAAGCCTGATGACCATGACCCCCTCCCACCTCCATGGCTTCATGTGGCTGAGGCTGATCTAGCTGCCTGGTGTCCACTTATTTTCACGTTGACACTACATCTCACCCCTTACCTTTGGTCCCCAGGTGCCTGTACTCAATGGTCACAGGTACTGGACACTGCGCATCTTTACATCTGCTGAGGCTGACTTGGTCCTCATTTTATATTTTTGACATCTTGGTGATAGATGCCCTGGGCCTGGATTCACAGCATAGGTTGCTGCCTGTGCCTCCACGCGAAGGCGTGGATGAAGTGCCCTGACCCTGTAACAGGTCATTTTGGGAACTGGCACTGGGGCTGGCCACAAGAAGCAAAGGCCTTCCTCATTTTCCGTGGCTTTCCTGGGCTCCAGTCTCCTTCCCTCTTCTTTGTGATATTTATGCAACAGGGAAGGGAGGTGCCCGGGAGGCCAGGGCGTTTACATGCTGAGCACCTCCCAACCAGGTGTTTTAAATGCACTGCTGGGCCAGCGGCGGTGAAGAAAGCCCAGGTGTCCTGACCTGAACCGAGTGTCCGCTGTGTCCGGCTGGATCCGACCACGGCACTGACACCATCTTGTGAAAAGGACTTAGTGTTGTGGACGGTCCGCAGGCCCCCTCGCCCCACCTGCGCTGCGAAAAGAGGCCTGCAGCATTGCGCCTGCGCTCGCCACGGTTCCAGGCCCCACCAGCTAGCCCCCAGTCCCAGCAGGCTGTGCGGCCGCAGTTAGCGGGGCTAGCGAGGTGGACCGTGGTCCTGGGAGGAGCTTGGAGCTGCAGTGGGCTCGGATGGGGGTGGGGCTTCCTGAGAGAGGGGAGGAGGCAGCTGTGGGCGGGGTGTCCTAGGAAGAGCGAGGGCCTCTGGGCGGGTCGGTGGCGACGGACAAGGCATTCGGATCCCTGCGCGGGGTAGGGTGCCTAGAGGTGACGTAACGAGAGTGCCCCTTGTCCCATACGCGGAGGCTTGTGCTCTTCCTGAGCAGGTCCTTGCTACCTCGGGTTCGCACTGATCGCTATGGCCCAGCCGCCGCTTGATGTCCCAGAGGACGACTGTCTACCTGAATACCGCCATCTCTTTAGCCCCGACCTGCTCCAGTGAGGGCCGGGTTGGGGACTGCCTCGGGAGTGAGACCGTGGGCTCGGGGCGGCTGGGGGAGCGAGGTCGGAAACTGGGGGCGCCAGGGGAGCGCGGCTGGGAACTAGAGGCATCGGGAGAGTGGGACCGGGGACTGGAGGCGCCCAGGGAGTTGGACCGGGGGCTTGAGAGGCCTCGGGGAGCGGAAATAGGGGCTCGGGGCGCGCAAGTACTCCTGTATTTTGATCTTTGCTCTAGTGAGAGCATGTTCTGTTTGTCTTGGCCAGTGCTGGTAGGTATTCCTAGTGGTAAGCCTAGGAGGGTGGTAGTGAAGGGCGGGAGGAGGAAGGCTTGTATGTTTTGAAAACATTACTCACTTAATAACCTTATGAATAGAGACTTTGAGGTTGAAATAGGTTTTCCCCAAGACCCAGAAAGCCTAGGAATGCGGGCTTAAAAAGCAGTGTTTCATTTCCTTACAAAAATCACCCGCGTTCTTTGTCAACAATCTAAATTTGATAGAGAGCCCAGTGCAGAGGATCAAAGTCTTCCCCGAGCCACCGGCCTCCCCTCTGCCCCCAGTTAACGGATGCCTTCAAAGAGCCTCTTGTTTTCTTCTCTCAGGGACAAAGTCGCCTTCATCACAGGCGGTGGCTCTGGGATCGGGTTCCGGATAGCTGAGATTTTTATGCGGTAAGCCCTGCTCTGTGTGCCCATCCCCCCACACCACCACCACCACACCTATCCTCACACCTCCTTGCATGAACCCCGCGGGATCCTAGGATTCCTGGGCAAGATGCTGGTGGGTGTGGGAACCCCTCTAGGCAACTGACCAACGAAGAGCATCTGAAAGGGGTCAAGTGCTGTCCTAGGAGAGGAGGGACTCCAGGGTCTTCAAGAGGTTAGTCAAGACTGTGGCTCTGGTCTCAGCACTCTCATTTGTACAAAAAGTTTCAACAAGTGGAGGTAACTCTAAAGCAGGGCCCCCTGGGGCCTTGCTGAGCCAGGGCCAGGGAGGGCCAAGTTGGAAGCAGAACACTGTCTCTTGAGACACAACTTCTGTGGCCTCGGGCTCAGATCAGCAACTTGTCACCTCTACCTGGGTGAGGCCCAGAGTTAGGCGGGCTTGGGGGAGAGGGAGCCTATTGATATCCTAGGGACCCTTCCCAGTTTCTCCTGGGCCCCCACTTTTTATATCAGAGAGGTGGGTCCCACTGGACAAGATTTGTGGATTCATTCATTCCAGCTGAACTTGTTTTCCAAGCTGATGGCTTTGGGCATGTTGCTTCTCGGAGCAGAACATGGCTAGCTGGTCAGGGTTGTATTGAGGAGTAGGTAGAAACTGCTGAGCTGGTCTTAGCTGCTATTGTTGCTGTGAGACTGAGTTTGTCAGGAGGTGAGGCAGGGGAGGAACCCTGGCCTCAGAATGAGCACTCTGTCCTTCACTCCAACCTCACAGGGAGGGGGGCAGGGGTATGTGGGGCTGAGCCAGGGGGACTCAGTGCAGATGCCTGGACCCCCATCTATTGCTCACAGCTGCTTGGGTGCTGAGCACATGGTGTTTGGGGCAGGGCCCACAAATCTGTATGGCTGGGATACCTGGTGCCAGAGAAGCCAGCCCAGAAACCCTGGGATAGGACCAATGCACCCACCTGATGTCCCACCACAGTCGCTTAGCCCTGCTCAGACTACTGTGTCCTCTGCCAGCTGTGTCTCTAGCCGTGGGCTGGTGCTTCGGCCCAAAAGACCCTTGTTGGAAGGGGACTCTGCTTAGAGCTCCGGGCAGGAGCCCACCTGAGTGTGTCCCTTGCACCTTTCCATCCTCACACCTGCCCTCTGGCTTTGCAGGCACGGCTGCCACATGGTCATCGCCAGCAGAAGCCTTCCGAGAGTGTCAATGGTGAGGGGGGGGGGTCCTCTCCTGTGCCCATCCCGTCCATGGGTGGCTGTGGAGACTCAGAGCCTGGGCCTGGAGGGTCCTGAGGCCCAGAGGATGTTGACACCAAAAGCCACTTCTGTTCCAAATATGGAGCTTCAGTTAAAGTGGCATCCTAGGGACACCCTTGACTTTATAAAAAAATTAATTATTGGGTCCTGTGAAGGGGCTCTCAATGTTGGGTGGTACTGACACCAAGAGACATCTCTGAGCTCATCAGGGTTATAAAGTGGTCCACATGTCCTACTCAGGAGAAGAGTCTCATCACTGCCACAGCTAGTTCCTGGGCAGGGACTGGAAGTCAGCTGAAGCGTCCATTGACCTGTGGCTAGTGGCTTAGAGCGTGCAGGGAGGAACATGTCACCGGGGGTCATGGACCCAGGTAGTGGCCGCTCGCCAGCTGTATCGCCTTAGAAGGGTCCAGCAGCAAACCCCTGGCTTCACCCGCAGAACCTGGACACATCATCAGATGCTGAAGGACTGCTTCTCAAAGTGAGGCCACTGGGTTGCTGCCCACCTCTCTTCTGTCTTCCTGTCCGGCTTCTAGGCTGCCAGGAAGCTGACTGCTGCCACTGGCCGGCGGTGCCTCCCTTTATCTCTGGATGTCCGAGCTCCTCCAACCATCATGGCTGCCGTGGACCAGGCCCTGAAGGAGTTTGGGAAAATTGACATTCTCATAAACTGTGAGTGACTGTTGAGCGAGGCCAGGGGGTTTCTGATGGGTCAGCGATACCAGACCTTCCTGCTTAGAGGTCCTAGAACTTGTGTCCCAGACTCCAGGCCACTGTCTCGGCCCAACTCAGCTGCTTCCGAGTCATTGCAGTGTGACCACGGCTGAATCAGAGTCAGGGACACTCTCAGACCTCCTTCTCTGGCTTGGAACATCCTGAAGGTCTTTATGCTCTAACTGCCCAGTGTTCCAGCACCATCCTCTGTCTCCTTTCCCTATAGGTGCGGCTGGAAACTTCCTATGTCCGGCCAGCGCGTTGTCCTTTAATGCCTTCAAGACCGTGATGGACATTGACACCTTGGGGACCTTTAACATGTCTCGCATGCTCTACGAGAAGTGCTTTCGGGTGAGTGTCTTCTTGGCTGGGGCTCCCCTCTTCTGGCTGTCCACTCACTGACAACCCTCCCCCGCCCCCCCGCCCCATGTGTTGCAGGATCATGGAGGAGTGATTGTGAACATCACTGCGACCCTGGGTGCCCGGGGGCAGGTGCTCCAAGTGCATGCAGGCTCTGCCAAGGCGGCCGTGGGTACGGCACCCACTCTGGTCTGCCTGCCTAGGTTTCTGTTGGGCCCCTCTCCTGCCCATCTCTGGAGGGCTACAATGTCCAAGTGGGCAGTAGAGAGCCTCCACTCACACCCAGGCCACCCCAGAAGGCAGGGCAGCCCTGTGTTCTCCCTCACGCCTGCCTTCCTTCTGCGCAGATGCAATGACGCGGCACTTGGCTGTGGAGTGGGGTCCCCAGAACATCCGTGTCAACAGCCTTGCCCCTGGCCCCATCAGTGGCACAGAGGGGTTCCGGCGGCTGGGTAAGGCTCTCGGGGAGCCCAGGCCCCCTTGGATGCTCCCCTGGGCACAAGCCCCAGAGTGCCTCCATGGGCTCCTCTCCCACCTGGCTGGAACAGGCGGGGGGCAAATGCCAAGTCCTCATGGCTCCCTGGGGCCAGCAAAGAGTCTGTACCCAAGTCGAGTCAGGGCCATTGATGGTTAACTCACAGCTGCAATGGACTAACAGTCAGCCAGACTCGGGCAGCTGCTCCCTGAAGGTAGAGGCCACAGGGCTGCTGGCCTCAATGTGTGCGTCAGACACAAAGGGGGGCTCCCATCGAAGCTTCCAGAACTTTGGCAGTATATACATCGAAAAGTCCTATGCTGGTTCTGTGGCGGTGTTACTCTGTACCTAGCCCATTACTGCTCCACCAGGACGATGCTAATAGTGTCCCCAACAGTCCCAGATGTGGTTTAGGGAAAGCTGGACCGGGAAGGGTGGAGGACCTTGGGGTCCTGGAGCTCACAGGACCTGGCCTCCCAGGTGGTCCCCAGGCCAGTAGGAGTGGAAAGGTCCTGGCCAGCCCCCTGCAGAGGCTGGGGAACAAGACGGAGATCGCCCACAGTGCGTTGTACCTGGCCAGCCCTTTGGCATCCTACGTGACGGGTGCCCTGCTAGTGGTTGACGGCGGGGCGTGGCTGACGTTCCCTAATGACATCAAGTTGCTGGCGGATTTCGCATCCTTCTCTGCTAAACTCTAGGTGATGTGCCACTCCCACCTTCTGGGGGTAACCTGTGTCCTTGGCCCCCTTCCTGAAATCTCCACCTGGGGGACTGATGATCATTATCTAGGTCCTGATACATCTCCCCTCAATTCCTTAGACATATTTCTGGACATGTTCTTGGGCACTTCTGGGCTTCCATTAACCTAGAAGACCAAGCCGTGTGTAGGGCAAGGCTGGGACAGGTCTTCTTGGGCAGATGGTTGGTGCTGTGAGGGGACCCAACCCAATGGAGCTGCACCCCAGACCTCAGGGCGCCCCTGCAAACCAGGAAGGGCATGGCTTGCCTGCAGCAGACGGGAACCCCCTCAGTCTTTGGGAACTCCCCTGGGTGACTCTGGAGGCATGAGGGCTGTCTGGGCCTGTGGGGATCAGGGGAGGGTGCCATTGTTCTCTGCCTTCCCCTCCTCCCCGCCAATCCCAGTGGTGTGGCCATCCCATGAGGCCCGCTCATCTCAGTTCTCTGAGCAGCAGCTTCTTACGAGGAGGAGAGTTAAGGATCTACCTATGCCTCTGAACCCCTTTGCTCCCCAAACCTCCTGGGCTTCCATCACAGGATGGTGGTAGAAACTTTCTAGGACTTTTGCTGTCTCCTGTCCTGTCTGAGGGGGTGGATGTGATGAACACCCCAGGATTTCATAGTTTAGTTACATGTGAAGCTGAGGTTGGAGCAGGCTTCCACAATGACCCCCATCCTCCCTGGAGACGGGTTTGTTTATGGGCACAGGTGATGCTGAGAAGACCCTCTTCTGAGGCCCTCTGTGGTTTGGTTGCTAACACACACGTTCTCAGTGCCTATGGGTGACCAAGCAGGCCAGGGGGTGAGCCTTGGGCTGGTAAACCAATCACTGGGGTGAGGAGCACTTATTTTGGGGAGCTCTGGGAGAAGGCAGATGGGGGCTGTAGGTGTCCAACCGCAGGGGATGTACAAGGCTTGGCTGCCTGTTACCCTCGCCCAGTCACTGGTGGGTGCTGCCCAGGGGGCAGATACAACCCCCTAGGCTGTGCAGGAGGTGGGCCCTGGTGCCCCTCCAGTCCTCTCTGACCTTGGCGTCTGCTGGCATTTCTGACAGGAGCTGGGTGACTTAGGCAAAGGAGGCGTTCTGAAGGGGTCGCTGGTCTGCAGCCTGCTCTTAGATTCCTGGGACCTGCCTCTCAACCAGCTGAGAGCTCCGAACCGACCACCCCAGCAGTGCACCTGAAGCAGAGACTGACCCCTTTTCTGGGAGCTGTGCTGTGTCTACATTCCCTCCCCAGGGCCCCATTTCCCGTGCATGAGCAGGAGTGACCAGGTAGTGAGGCCAGCATGCTGACCTGCCCACACCACACAGATGTGTGCCAGGGGGAGGTTGGTATTCCAAGCTCATGCAAGTGGAAATGCAGCCAAGCTGCTGGGATGTACCCCTGCCCCCAACCCAGGGTCATGGGCTGTCCCGCTTGCTTGCCCAGTCCAGCCCCAGCCTGAAATGGCCGCCTTTCTCCTGCCTGCGTCCAGTGGGTGCTTCAAGGTTCAAAGCCCTCAAAACTGTAGGTCCACCCCTTGGCTGGGCACACGGCTCCACCCCTCCTGGTTCCACCCCTCCTTGTAGGTACCACCTATTTGCATAAACAGGTCCTACAGCTTTGCCAGAAAATGCGTTTTCTTAAAAAGTCATCTTTTTACTTTAAAAATATTTATTCTTTGGATTTCACAAAAATTTTCATAAGGAAGAGGAAGACAAAAAGAATCACTGGTGATCTGGTCATTTAGAGCTTTTTTTTGTCTGTGAAGAATTTAGAAAACGCTTCCTAGTTAATGCTTAAAGCCTCATCCTCAGGCAGGTGGAGCCTACCCCAAGGCAAGGAGATGCTGCTCCCCTGGTGGGAGGGGACTTGCCTGGATAAGTTGGGCCCCCAAGGGAGCTGCTGCACCCCTACAAGGTCCCTACTTACTCTCGCTTCCCTCTGCCATTAGTGCTCTGCCCCAGATGCCCCCACTCAGCTTGTCCCTTGTCTGAGTCCCTTCATTCTACAAAAAGAGACCACCTCTTTTCGCCTGCCCAGGTGCAAGGGAGTGTCAGGGAAGCCCAGGACTATCCCAGCTGGGATCCCACCGGGCAGAGGGAGCACCACTTGCTATCTAAAGATGCTCCTTGTCATGGAGACTAGAACGTGGTAGCATCAAGTCTACCAGCAAGGCAGAATGGGTCCTTACACTGCTGAGGGAACAAGACAAAACAGAGAAAGTGGTTATTGGGGAGACCAGGCCAGTGAGAGGCAGAACCAATCATGAGACCCCACCCCATCTCCCCATATGCCAGAGAGCTTGGCCTGCTGTCCTCCCCTGAGGAGAAGGCCCTGGGGGATGGCCTGAGGGCGGAGGGTGTCCCACCAGCCATGACCAGGCTCTGCTGCCTTTGAAGGCTAGCACGTACAGTTGAGGTGCAGATTCCAGGAGTAAGATTTTTTTTTAATGGATTAGGGTTCTCCAGAGAAACAGAATGAATAGGATATATACAGATACACATATATATAGGATTTATTAAAGGGATTGGCTCATGCCATTGTGGAGGCTGAGAAGCCCCATGATCTGCCATCTGCAAGCTGGAGACACATGAGGGCCAAGGGTGTAATTCAGTCGGAGTCTGAGACCCAGGAACTCTGATGGCCAAGGGCAGGAGAGAGGGCGTTCACCCTTCCTCTGCCTTCCTGTCCTCAGGCTGTGGATTGGATTGAATGATGCTGCCCACATTGGTGAGGGCAGATCTCTCAGTCTACTGACCCAAATGCTAATCTCTTCCAGAGGCACCTAGCTGTCTGGGCATCCCTGAGCCCAGTCAAGTTGACACATAAAATTAATCATCACAGGGACAGCCGGTTAGCTCAGTTGGTTAGAGTGCAGTGCTCATAACACCAAGGTTGCCAGTTCGATCCCTGCATGGATCACTGAGCTGCGCCCTCCACAACTAGATTGGAACAACTACTTGACTTGGAACTGATGAGTCCTGGAAAAAGATTGATATCAATAAAAAATTTTTTAAAAAGTAATCATCACAATTACACACACACACACACACACACACACAGTTTCTCCATGCTTCTTCATTGCCTGCACGTGTTAAGTTTGGCTGTGAGAAATCAGCCTCACTCTGTTTGGCTTAGTTCCTCAGCCCAGGCTGTCATCCTGAAGGTCTAGGACAGCCGCTGGGGGCTCATGGGTCGTAGGCATGCCCAGCGGGCATCACTTGGCTGGGTGGTGAGAATGGTGGGCCCCAGGTACGGGCTGGTGGGGAGGGTAAGTGTGTGACATCAGCCCCAGCAGTGGCACTTGGGCTGGGTGGCAATTAGCAAAAGAAGTAGGTTATCCTCTTTCATATTAATGATCTCGAAAATTCCCCTAGAAAATGCCAGAGTTTCTGGAAGGAAGGATCATTTTTTATATGTGAACCCTAGTCAGAAAGAGTTTTCTGAAACCTTAGCCGTGGAAGCTGATTAACAGGCCCTGTCCACTTGGTTCCCCCTTCAATGGAGTGAGAGTGTTTACTTTCATCCCTTCAAAACTTAATGTACGTAAAACATCAGCCAAACAGAAGGTTGCCAAACACAAAAAGGCTACCACTTGGGGTACGGCCTGGCAGCCCCTTTCCCACATCTTCACTAACATCTCAGAGAGCAGATGCACATGTTAAAAAACGTACGCAAAAACATCTTAAGCCGAATCTGTTGAAGGACTCAATGGGCGGCCCCCCATGCCGTTGTGAGCCACTCAGGTATTCCCCCAGACGACGTACTGACGCAGTTAAACATCTGGGCGCATTCATCTTCCTATTTACCGAAATCAAAGAAAACCTTAAAGTTTCCTTAAATAACTAGTGTTAATTTGGGAGCATTTCTCTCTGCTCACTCCTGTTGTCATGGTAACGTGGTAAAATTTGACTGGCTTCCATGTGCTAGCTTTGTCCTTTAGTTCACTTCAGGAGGACCTGGAAGCCAGGGCCCCGGTAATAATGCCGGGTTTCCCAGATGCTGGCCTGCGGTGTTTTCTCATTTGCTGGGTTGGCATGTTCCCACATGCAGCTCCGGTAGCTTGAAGTCTCACCTCGTTCCCCGCCCCCCCTGCCTCCCGCCCCCCACCTGACTTCTCCCCTTCCCTTCCTTGCGCACAGCCCTGCGCTGCTTTGCCCAGCGTCCCGGCTGGGAACCCAGATGTGTGCACAACTGACCTTCCTGAATTTCTCCTCTCCTCTCTACCTTCTGCCCTGTCCTCACTGAGTGAAGCTGGGAAAGAGAGATGATGAACCCTGAGAACCTCAACAATTTGAGGCCCAGCAGATGTTCCTCTGTCCTCTGACCCTCACATCATTTTGTCCTTATCCTATGGGTCAGGTCAAGCCCCCACACTGGGATGCATGTCCAGGTAGCATCTATGGTCCCTGGCTTTACCCTGGGGCAGTCCTTCTGAACAGGGCAGATGGGCTGTCCCAGGTCAGGGCTTCCCAGGCTGGGAAGGGGGGTGGGCATGGGCCCCTTGGGCATTTCCCTCCCTCGCGATACTTAGACCAGTCTCTGCTGGGTACATGTGATAGAAACCTACTCCGGCTGTTCAAATCCAAAGAAAGGGAATGTAAGGGGAAGATCTTGCCTCCAAGGGTAGGATGCACTGGAGCTCCGAGGCAAAGCTGGGACCCAGGGCTCTGAAGTGCCTTTCTTCTCCCATGTCCACCTGGATCTGGGGCCCCTTCTCTCAACTCTACCTGGCCCTCGGAGCCAGCAGCTTCCTCTCCCTGCAGATCAGCTGTCTCTACATCCTGGTCCCAGTCACAATGTGTACAAGCTATAGCCCAGCCTCCTGAAGAGACATAGCGTCCCTTCTGTCAGACTCATGTCCGAATTCCTGAAGAAAGGTGCCCATTCACTCCGTTTGGGTCAGGTGTCTAACTCTTGTTCATTGAACCATGGCCAAGGGTTGATCACATCATATAAACGTGTCATCTCCCACTGCAGCTGTGGGCTTGGTTGGAGAAGGGCTGTTTCTAGAAAATGTGTTATAGCAGACCATCCCATGTAAGTCCTGAGTCACACCGAACAAACTCACTAAAGACCAATGTGTAGCCCAGCAAGCTGATAATGTGTGTGTGTGTGTGTGTGTGTGTACTCCTTTCCAGTGATTAGATGAGTCTTGGGACCCCCCTCTCTGGTGAAACCCAAAAGCCAGTTGGGAGATGGCAGAGGCTGCCCAGGTCTGACAATCCACTCATGCTCCCCACTTATATCTGGGGCCAGGACTCTGCCTGACCCAGCTCTTCTGTCCTAGGGATCATAGTGGAGACAATCCTTCTTTGGACTCCCTTTTCTTTGTTTGTGCTGATCAGACCCTTCTGCGAAACAAACAAGGTATTGCTGCTTTTTTATTTAACACTGGATTCTGGTTTAGGTCTCTGGGATGAGACCCATGTCACCTTGTCAACAAACAGAGGTTTATAAGACTCTAGTTTTTTTATTTTTTTTAATGTTATTAGGGAACCACCACGGTCATTTGTTACACATTGCTTTCATGCTACAATGACATAGTTGACTCTTTTAAGGAGGACGCAGCTCACAGTGGCCCATCTGGGGATCAAACCGGAAAACTTGGTGTTATCAGCACTACACTCTAACCTACTGAGCTAACCGGTCACCCCATATAGGACTCTAGTTTTTATTTACTGATTATCTCTTGCATTATTTCCTCAGGTGACAAATACAATCAGTATGGATTTCACTCATTGAACTCTCAGAGGATAACTTTAGTTCAGGTTTTGGAATTTGGGGGGAATACCTCATCACACCTATATTTTAGAGCATCTCAACAAGAGAGTACCTGGAAAGGTGTCTGTTGATGAAAGAATGAGAAATATGCAGGGTTAACTTTTTTTTTTTAAGATTTTGTTTGGGAATCAGGGAAGGGGAACAGCAAGTTGCTGCCCTTTTGTTCTTCAGTCTAGCTGTGGAGGACGTCGCTTCACTGGCCCATGTTGGTATTATAATTGCACTCTTCCCGGCTGAGGCAGATCAGTCGTCGGCCACTGGACGGCCATTCACGGCAGTTCTTGGCAGCTCATGCCAGCTGCCAGCCACTCACAGTAGCTTATGGCAACCCACTGCAGTTCTACTGCAGCCTATGCCGTCACCGGCGACTCACGGCAGCCCAGCTCCAGGTCAGGCTGTTGTTCACCATCTTAGCTGTAGAAGACACAGTGTCACTGGCCCTCATGTGGGATCTGAACCTGGGTCCTGCTGCTCAGAGCTGGCGTCCCAAGCCAACTCTTAACCAATGCACCACTCGGCCGGCCCCTGCAGGGTTAACTTTTAACTCTTCCACCATCACATGTAATTTGGACAGTTTTTACACAGAGCAAAGAGAGTGATATGGATTAGGTCTTCACCTCTTTTGGAAAATGTGATCTGAGGCTAAAAAAAGGAAGTTCTGAATCCACGTACAAACCTTTCTTCACTGCTCCTCGGTGACCTTCACCGGGCTGAGAGTTTGGCTGCAGGGGAGGTGTGGTGGGTGCAGTATGTGGGCTACACAGCTCTCTGGGCATGGTGCAGGCTAGAGCTATCTGTCCTCACAGGAAGATGGGAGCAGGTGCCAGCAACTTCAAAGTGAAATGTTAAAATAGGGAAGTCATCCAAACCATGGCTGAATCAGGAGGAATTAAACAGTGCCTCACAAACTCATGTTTTCTCTCTCCTCTAAGAAATGGACCTTATTCGATTTGAAGGTGAGGAAAAAAAATCCTTCCTGGTTGCATAAAATATCAGTCAACACGAATGTGGATCTGATCTGTCCTCTCAGCTGCTGGAGGCTCCTGGAGGAGAGTGTGATCCAGACCTAAAATGATCTTCTCTCTACAAAATGGTAACCTTGTTTTTAAAATTGTAAGTTAAAAATATTGGCTGGCGTTTGTTTTTGTTTTTTTAATATTTTTATTGGGGAAGGGGAATATTGTGTTTGTCCAGGGCCCATCAGCTCCAAGTTAAGTTGTTTTCCTTCAATCTTAGTTGTGGACGGTGTAGCTCAGCTCCAAGTCCAGTTGCTGTTTCCAATCTAGTTTTGTGTGTGTGTGTGTGTGTGTGTGTGTGTGTTGGGGGGGGCACAGCCCACCATCCCATGCGAGAGTCGAACTGGCAGCCTTGTTGTTAGGAACACGTGCTCTCACCAGCTGACCCATCCTGCTACTGTTGGCAGCTCAATGGCAGCTCAGCTTGGGAGCAGCTCACTGGCCCATGTGGGAATCGAACCAGCGACCTTGTTGCTCAGAGTTTGGCTCTTAACCAACTGAACCATTTGGCCGGCCCTGAAACAAATTACTTTTTTGTTTTTGTTAAGATTTTTATTGGGGGAATTGGGGGATGGGAACAGCGCTGGGGAATTGGGGGAAGGGGA
>NW_017731476.1:1842707-1845744 GCF_001890085.2 Hipposideros armiger
CAGCGGCTGCTCAGCTCGGGCTGGACTCGAACCGCTGTTGCTCAGAGCTCAAACTCTTGAGCGAGCTCTTAACCAACTGAGCCACTTGGCAGGCCCAGTCCATGCTTTTCTTAAGATTAGTAAAGCAAACAAGAATAAAACTAATGGGTTTAACTACTCAGAATTAAAGATTCCTGTCTAATCTTCCCAACAGAGTTCATGAAGGGGCCACAAGCAGAGAGAAGATATTTGCAACATCAAAAACTGATGAGAGCGCTTGCTTCTGCAGCACAGATACTAAAATTGGAATGATACAGAGATTAGCATGGCCCCTGAACAAGGATGACATGCAAATGTGTGAAGCGTTCCACGTTTAAATAAAAAGAAAAAACCTGATGAGGAGGTTTATCTAAAGAAAAAGTCAGATGATCCAATAGAAAAATAAGTGCTACAACTGTGCAGTTCACTGATGTGGGATCCAAATTGGTCCACACCCACAGTAAGAAACACTCAACCCCCCACTAGCATTCGTAAAGTTCAAGTAAGAGAAGATGAGATGCCATTTTATGTTCATCAAACTAGCAAAAATGGGGAAATCGTATGTAACATCTACTACAATTTTGGTGTATTTCCTTCTGGTTAAAAAAAAAGTACATTTAAAAAATAGATTTGTGATCAAATCAAGCTTTCTCCGTATGCCTCCCCCTCCCTCTCAGTGGCCAGATCTCACCCAGGTGATGGAGACACCGCATCCCAGGGGAGATATGCACATCCTTCTACTCACTTTTCCTCTACTCCCTGGCAGGTCCAACAGGGCTGTGCCACACAGCCAGTTACCTGCTGAGTTACCTTCCCATCTTTCCCCTTAGGCCAAAGTCACCAGGGTAGAGGGATCAGGAGACCCACCTGCTTGGAGAGTTCCAAAGATAACTGTTTACATTCACAAAGGGAGGTTTGCACAGACATTCACCCAGACCCAAAAACCAACAGACGTGGACTGCACTCCATTCTCCCATCCTCTTCTGTGTACCTGATACCTGATTGAATTAAAACATTCACAGGAGTGGGTGTGGAGAGGAGCGAGTCAAAATAGCAGCAGGGGCTATGCGCACTGAGCTAGTTCATTTCATCTGAAATGTTATGAGTGAAAAATGTCCATAGGCCACAAAGGGGACACTTGAGGTCTGAATGACTCATCCGGAAATTGTCACTCTTAATGTTTCATGATCATTCTCTTGAACTGGTCCAAGCAGGAAGGTACATGTTGACCATGCTTGGGTTCCATTTTAGCTCGTCAGCCAGCCAAGGGGTGCAGAATTTTCGGACACTGGCACAGCAGCAGGAGGAGTGCCTGCTTCCTCAGGATGCAGGCTGTCTTTTTTTTTTTTTTTTTACCTCATCCACATTAACACCCCTATTTAGAAAGGCTGACACATCACTATAAGTACCTCTGAAAATCGCATCTGGCCAAAGGCATCAGCCGGATTTCGGATTCTTGCCAAAACTGGAGATAATTTTTTTTTCTTTCTTTGAATGCAGTATCTCCCTCATGAGAGCATATAGCTCTTACAAGAAGAAATTGAGAATCTAGTTTGGGGAGGGGGACCCCTCAATTTTCTTTTCCCAATGTCAACCTCACAAAATCTGGTACCAAGTGCCCTGGGATTTTGTCATGGAAGATGACTCAGTTAATTAACACACTGCTCCTCGTTGTACACTTGGAAACAGAGGTTCAGTTTCCTTTGGTTCTTGCCAAAGCTGCTTATGAAACATATCTGGTGCTGGTGCCCACGGCGTATAAAAATACCAGTTCATACTTTCCCCTGATACATTTCATTTCGGGCTAAATTTAGCACCTCGCCTGGGGCCTGGCAGCTCACCTGCTCCTAACTAGCAGTCTCCTCTTTCATGCCTGCTGCAGGGTGCCCATGTTCCCGTTTCCAGCCCCGTGTCTTCACTGATGAAAGTGACATCTAGAGAAACAGATGTGACTTGTCAAAGACAGGCTCTGGGTGCTTGGGAGGCCTGACTGCATACTGGCGATCAACACTGGATATCCTGTGAAAAACACCTTTGTCACCGGCTTAAAAAAAAGGTCTCAGTGTTCGACCACATGTACCTTTGCTTAGAAGTGAGACGAACAGCATTTTGGGGGCTCTCCTCCAGTCGGAAACGAACTGTGCGGGCCAGCTCTGTCTCTGCCAACCTCTGCGCGCCACTGCTGGTAAATTCCCACCTTCACCTCCGACCTCTCCGCGCAGCGGGCGTCTGCAGAGGGGTGCCGGCCGCGGGAGGAGCCGGGCGGGCGCAGAGAGCGCAAGGGTGCTGGGAGGCTGTGCCACTCGGGGGCTACGCTCAATGCCACGAGCCTTTCCCCCATCCCATTAGGAACGTGTTCTTTGCTTATCCATTTGTGAGAGCGCTTTCCGCAGGCAGAACTCAGCCCCCTTGTGACAGGTGTATATTGGATTTTTTCACTCGCTTCTCGGCGCAGTTTATCCATCCGCACCGTGCGTGGGTCGCCTGTAACCCGCACGCCCCAGCGGTGACATCACGTCCGTGTTTACAGTCTCTTTGGACAGCCACCTTTTGCGTCCAAGGCTAGGGGGGTCCCAGCTAGGGTCTGTGCAAGGGACCGAAGACACACAAACCACAAACTCCGTGGTGCGCGCGAAACACTGACCCACGGCACCTCTGCGAAACCTTTTATAGCAAGCCGGCGAGGGGCAGGGCCGACCGGCGCCGCGACGTGCTGACGTAAGTCCGATGGTGGGCGGGGCAAGGGAGGCAGCGTTCACTTGGGTACCTCCGGCGGCGCCTCATCCTCTCTCCTCAGCCTCCTCAGCGTCCTCTCCGTCCGCCTGCTCCGCCCCTGGGCTCCTCTTCGGCCGCCCGCGGCCGCCCGTCCTCCTCTGCGCCCTCTCCGCGCCCGTCGCCATGGGCCCGCGCCCGCTGCGCCGCCGGGCCGAGGGGAGCTGAGGCGCAGCGCCAAGATGGGCGAGGGCGGAGCAGGGCCCGAGCACCAGCCGGAGCAGCCCGGGCGCCCCGCGCGCGCCCG
>NW_017731476.1:1845839-1853729 GCF_001890085.2 Hipposideros armiger
CCGCGCGGCCCGCCGCACCACTGGCCTCGCGGGCCCGCGCCGCGGCCGGGGGCGCGTCCATGAAGATGGAGCCGGGCCGGCCCGCCTCCCCCGCGGGCGGTCCGGGCCCTGACCCGGAGCCTGGCGGGCCTGACGGGCCAGGGGCCGCTCCTACGCCTGCCGACCCCGCCCCGCGCCCGGGGCTCTGTCCGCAGGACGCTGCGGCCGGCCTGAGCGCCTGGGGGGCTCCGGGAGCCTCTTGCCTGCTGCCGGACCAGAGCGCCTACCCGGACTCCGAACCTGACCCCGACCCTGACCGGCAGCTGCCAGAACTCGGCCCGCTTTTCCCCTGGACTGAAGAGGCGGAGGACTATGGCTCCCCAAGTTGCCCGGAGAGCCCGTCTCTCCACGCGCAGGATTTCAGCCATAGCCTCCACAGGAGGAGCGAGGTCGATTTCTTCCCTTCCTTCCCTTCACCCACTGTGGGCGAGTTGACGCTGGAGGTGGGTCCCGGGGATGCGGACCGGCCCTCGGACTTAAGCCAGAACTGTCCCTTCACGAGCGAACCCGCGGGGTGTCCGGAGGACGGCCCCCGCCTCCGAGCCGTGTTCGATGCCCTGGACGGGGACGGGGACGGCTTCGTCCGCATCGAGGACTTCGTCCAGTTCGCTACGGTCTACGGGGCAGAACAGGTAACCCGGCGAGCGCACCCGAGCCCGCAGCGTGGGAGCTTGGCCCTGCGCGCCTCCCCTGGGCCCACGCGGCCCGCGGTGTTTGGGGAATGCACGGTTAGGACCAGTTATCCCGCGAGTTCTTTTTATTTATTCACTTCTACCCTCACCTCTGGTTGAATTTCACTAAATCTCCCCTTCCTCCTTTGAAGAGGTTCTATTCTAGGGCGTCAGTTTCTTTCCATGTGCCCCCGACCCCCGATCTCCCGTGTCACACGAGCTGGATCATTCCTAAACCGAAGGGAGTTTCTGCCCCCCGACCCCCCCCCCCCCCGCCTGATAGAAGGTGCCCCCTGAATGTAGGTTTCTCCAACTGAGGGGCCAGATCTGGCTTGGCTGAAATATTATAATTCACTCCTTGAGTCCGCAAGCCAGGCTGTGCTTGGTGGCGTAAGATCATGCTAATGACCTTTTTGGCATATGTTCTCCGTAGACTCATCTTTTATTGCCTGAGAGACAGTGAAGGCTAAAAATTTTCACTTCGGTACCTTCTGTGCAGAAAGGAAGGGAATGTATCCCGGAGGGAGGGGTGATCCATGAATACAAACTCGAGCAGAACTCCATCAGGCCACCTCCACTGATGGTAGGGAAGGTGAGACACACAGACAGGCAACCACCGAAGGCACAGGTGCTGTGTGGCGCCAGGGGGAGGGGGGTCCCAGGCAGCCGCGGCTCTGAGAGAGGGTGGGCCTCAAGTTCCAGCCCTCCCCTCTCTATCTCAATACTTGTGAAAGTTTAGGTGGAGACCACAGCAAGGCTGTGTGTCTTCTAATAACTTGGTAGACATCAAATAGATTACTGGTGTTCACTTTTACATGTTTTGTAGGAAATCCCTAAAATGCTGATCTCGTTTTTGTGTTTTATTGACTTCTCACACATGCACACGTTTGTTAAGTGGGTGTTCAAGTGCATATGCATGTTTAAGCCAAGAGACCTTTAAGAAAAGAGGTAAAATTGACACTTGGCTATTAAAGGTGTCAGTCACAACATTAAGAACTTTTATAAGGGATTCCTGTTCCCCCTGCCCAGCATTCAGTGTCCCTTGAGCTGTCAGTGTAAAGTACTGGGTCCCCCCCGGAGTCAGGCCTCCTTGTTGAGTTTTCAACCCAGGAAGATGTTCACCCCTTTGTGAGCATCAGCCTAATGCTTGTGTTTAGCTCAGGGTTGCAAGACTTTGCTCAGGATGGGTCTCTTATCTCTTAGTCTAATGGGCAGAGAGATAAAAGAGATAATTGCCTGTATGGTTAGCATGATTGGTGGTTCAGGGTCTTTGTTGCTTTTCTGTCTTGTTCCTGGGCCAGAGAACACCTTGGGCATCCTTGGTTGTTGTTTTGGCTAGTGTGATGTTTTCTCTCCAGACATACCCCTCTTCTCATTACACCAAAGATATTATGAAAGTAACGCATTTGTTCTCATTTGTTTTCACTGGATCATCACCACCTTTCTCTGAGGTGGTAAGTAGGCAAGCAGGCTTCACTCCACTTTAGAGGTTAGAATAGAAGCTGGGAGCCCACAAAGGTGAACTAACATTCCCGAGGCCCCACAAATTGTCAGTGCTAGAATAGGGACTAGAGCTAGGTCTGTTGGCTCATAACCTTTAAATGGCACTCAACTTATTAGATTTTGTGGCTCAAAATATTCCCACCCAAGTTTCATCTTATTGACTTCCATAAAATCCTTTCCATTTGAGAAACACCTTTTGTTGTGACTGTCCTTGTTAATCACAGTGGGAAAAACTTTGGGTTGCCATCTGGAGCTGAGCTTTCTTGTCATCACAAAGTAGAAAGGAGTCAAAATTCTTTGCTCTGATAGCTCCTGGTGGAATTTTAAGTTTGGTAGGAAGGCCCGGATGACTCAGGGTTTGGTGGAGATGGGCGAGTGTGGAGCCATCTGTGGCATTGCCCATTCCATCTGCCCTCCCAGGCGGCTCAGGAAGAAGCAGTGTCAGACTGGATCTAAATACCTGGACTTAAGGGAGCTCCCTGAAATGGTGGAGAAGAGAGCTCCTGTTTTGGAGCAGATAATTTACAGGGTAATGAAAGGTTGACTGACTTTTGTGTCTGTGTAAGTGTTGTTATCCTTTATTATGACTCAGGCTTGCTTTTTCCAAGTTAGTTGTCAGAGGGCTATATTATAGAGGAGCAAAGCAAAGAAAAGAAATATTCTCTGATAGCGAAGTGATTTAGAGAAAAGTGAAGAATTCCATCTCATGATGAATAGTTTTAAACTTACATGAAAAGTCTTGAACCTATACAAAAGGAGAGAGAATAGTCTAGTGGTTCCCCTCTCCACCCTTCAGCCATTGCTCAGTTTCAACAATCTTATTTCTTTTGTAAACTCCCCGACCGCACATTATTTTTGAAGCATCTATCTGACATATCATTGCATTCATAAATATTTCAGTGTATATCTCTAAAAGATAAAAATCCTTTTTAAAACATTCATGATTCTTTAAAAACCCTAGAAACAGTTCAGATCAGAATAACAGCAGTAAAGACCATTAAGTTTTTGTACTTTCCACCTTGAGATTTCAAAATATTGAGTGGGTGAGACTCTTTAGGCTGGTCACATTACTGTTTTTAATAATAGCAACTAGATTATCTTGATTATTGTGAAATTTTCAAAGGTGGCATGTTCAGTATCTTTTTATGGAACCTGTTTATGAAGGAAGCATTTTAAATCATTTAAGCGCTGTATCTGCATTTTTAATAGAAACAGCTCCCATTTATAATACAGATGGCTTTTGTGTCCCTCTTTCTTCAGCAGTGTCATGGTGTGTTTGGATCTGATTACATCATCTGGTGCTAGATCAGGTGTGGTGTAATATAACACAGTGTTAGTAGGAATCAGCAGAGGAAAGGAGAAAGGATACAGTGGAGCTTTCTGGTTGAAACAGGACTTGAGAGTCAGATGCGTCCAGGCACCAGTTGTGAACTTGGAATAGGTTATTTTTAACAGCCTTGACCATGTCTGCAGATTCCTCATTGACATGACCCCCTTCATCCTGAAAGGACCCGTACAAAATGCAGTTACTACTAACTCATTGTGAAGCAGAAATTGTAAAATACATTCTAAGAGTCTTGTGAGAAAGGATTGGTCTATTTTGGTTTTATTTTTCAAAGGAATTACTTGTAAAGATTATCTTCACATGTTGTTATTACATTCACTTAAGCATTTACATTTTGATACATTCACTTAAGCATTTACATTTCGATAGACCGTGATCTTTTCTGGAGAACCCTACCTGAAGAAGTCTCGAATGCCCTTCGGTCACCTTGTAGGCACTGTCTGTCCGCTTCAGTGCGATACCTGCCTAAGTAGGCTGCTGAAGGAAGTGTTGCCACGCAGAAGGCCTCCCTGCTTTTCATTCCTGCAACTCTGCTGGTGGGAGTTAGAAGTTCCTAGGGACATTTGGCTGTACCTTGTAGTTGCTTCAGGGTCCTTTCAAGTTTCTACCCTCGCCTTGAATTTGAATGTGTTTGAGCCTGTCTGTGTGTGCAAGGGAGAGAGAAGGAGTACGTGGTAGAGCAGGTCATATGGGAGCTGGTGTGTGAGAGGGACTGAACGTGTGAGAGAGAGCAGGTGCATGTGGGAGCTTCTGTGGGGTGTGTGAGGGGTGTGTGTGTGTGTGTGTGTGTGTGTGTGTGTGTGTGTGTNTTTTTTTTTAACTTTATTGGGGAACATAGTGTTTTTCCAGGACCCATCAGCTCCAAGTCCAGTCACCGTCTTTAATCTAGTTGCTGAGGGCACAGCTCACTGACCCAGGTGGGGATGGAACCCGCAACTTTGTTGTTCAGAACACACGCTCTAATCAACTGAGCCACCTGGCTGCCCCTGTCTGTCTTTTAAGTAAATGGATGTCACGGGTATAGCTAAATTTCTACCTTTCACCCCTTTCTTCTTCTGTCCCCCTCAATATAATTCCCATGCTTGTTTTGGTATTTTTACTACACATAGAGGTGTTTGAAAACAATAGATTCATCGAGGATGTGGTTTTAAACTCTACAAAAATAACATTACACATTATCTGTTCTGTAATTTGCTTTTTCACTTGTTTTAGAAGTCTGCCCACTTTGATGTGGTTCATTCATTGAATCTGCTACATAGTATTCCATCACAACAGACTCCACCTCAGCCATTCAGCAGCCTCTTCATGGAACTATGAAAACCAGGGCTGTGTGAACACCCTTTCCTGTCTCCACAGGGACCTGTGCACACGTCAGTCTGGAAGGTACAGAAGTGGAAGTGCTGGGTTGAAGGGCACACAGACCTTCCTTCAGCTGTATCAATAATATGAATCCCCACACTGCTGGGATCAGACTTAATTTTTACTCTGATTCAGGCCAAATGCTGTCTTTACTCATTTCCTTGAGAACCATTGAGGTTCAGCATCTTTTATATATGTTTATTGGCCACTTGAGTTTCCTCCTCTGGAAATGCTAATTCATATCCATTGCTCATTTTTGTACTGGGTTGCTGTTTTACTTTTTTTTTTAAACCTTGAAACAATTTATTAAGTTGCTTCCTGTTCTTTTACTGTTTTTGTTTTGTTTTGTTTAATTGGGGAACAGTGCATTTTTCTAGGACCCATCAGCTCCAAGTCAAGTAGTTGCTTCAATCTAGTTGTGGAGGGCGCATCTCAGCGGCCCATGTGAGGATCAAACTGGCAACCTTGGTGTTATGAGCACTGCGCTCTTATCAAGTGAGCTAACTGGCTGCCCCCCTCTTTTACTGGCTTTTGAGGAATTCTTTGCGTATTCTGGAAACAAATCCTTTGTCAGTTACATCTGTTCTAAATCACTTCCCAGTTGCTATGGACTGAACTGTGTACCCCAAATTCATGAATTGAAGCCCTAGCCCTCAATGTGATGGTATTTGGAGATGGGGCCTTTGGAAGGTAATTAGGGTTAGATGAGCTTATATGGGTGGGGCTCTAACGATGGGATTTATACCAAGAGGAAGACAGAGAAATACCTCCCCTTGCCAAGCGAGGACTCACCTAGAAGGAGGCCCTCACTACATGCCAGGAAGGGAACTGCCACCAGGAACAGAATTTACCATCGTCTGATCTGGGACTTCCCAGCCTCCAGAATTGTGAAAACTAAATGTCTGTTGTTTAAGCCACCCAGTCCATGGTATTTGGTTATAGCAGTGTGAGCAAACTGACACCAGTCTATGATGTGTCTTTTGTCTAACAGAAAGCTAATTAAGAAAATTTTTACTCAAGTATAATTTACATACAGTAAAATTCACCCTTTGTAGTGTGTAGTTCTGTGAGTTTTGACAAACACATACAATTATAAAACCACCATTACAATCAAGATATAGAACAGTTCCTTCACTCCAACAAATTCCCCTCTCTCCCAGCCCCCACCAATTTGATTTGAGTCCCTGTACTTTTGGAAGGCTCAAGTTTTAATGTATTTAAATTTAAATCGTTATTTTCTTTAATGGTTTGTGATTTTTATTCTTGTGTAAGAAATTTTCCTCTCCAAGGTCATAAGTATATTTTCTAATGTCTTCTAGAAGTTTTAAAGTTTTACTTTCCACGTTTATGACTTTGTAATTATTTTTGTATCTGATGTGACATAGGGATCTAGTTATGAAGTTTTTGTACAGATAACTGATACCAGCTATGGAATAGTCCATGCTTTTTTTTTTTTTTTTTTTAGCTGAGCCATCCTGCNTCTTAAAAAAAAAAAAAAAAGTAAATAGGGGCCAGCCGAGTGGTGCATTGGTTAAGAGCTGGCTTGGGACACCAGCTCTGAGCCCCAGGTTTGGATCCCACATGAGGGCCAGTGACACTGCCCTCTACAGCTAAGATGGTGAACAACAGCTCGACCTGGAACTGGGCTGCCGTGAGTCCGCCGGCGACAGCATAGGCTGCAGCCCCTGCTGCGGTGGGCTGCCATAAACTACCGTGTGTGGCCGGCAGCCAGCATGAGCGGCCAGCAGCCGGTGTGAGCTGCCAAGAGCCGCCATGAGCGGCCTTCCAGAGGCCGGCGACCGATCTGCCTCATCCAGGAAGAGCGCAATGATCACAATACCAACATGGGCCAGTGAAGCGACGTCCTTCACAACTAGACTGAAGAACAAAAGGACAGCAACTTGTCTGTTCCCCCTTCCCGATTCCCCAACACTGTTCCCTCCCCCAATTCCCCAATAAAATCTTGGAAAAAAAAAATAATACCAGTAAGCAAAATTAGAAAAATAAGAATCAGTATGATCCCACCATCCAGAGATAACTAAGTATATAATATGTAGATTAAAATACATATATAATAAATGCTTCCTTGTACAAAAAAATGGTATGATTTCCATGTCTGTTGTTTGGAACCTGCCCTTGGACCTGTTTTTTGAAATTGACGATCTCATATCAGGTGTATACTTTTAGGGAAACCTAAGGTTTACTGGCCCCCAGGAAGATTCAGAATAATTAGAGATTATTCCAGGGTAGGGTCTGACATATAGGACAAATTTAATTCCATGCAGACTATATGGACATAATTATAAAGAGAACCAAGTGCATGGGTTGCTTCCCTTCTAAACACTTATTATTTTTTTAAATTGGGGAACTGTGTGTTTTTCCAGGACACATGAGCTCCAAGTCAAGTAGTTGCCCCAATCTAGTTGTGGAGGGCACAGCTCAGTGGCCCATGTGGGGGTTCAACCGGCAACCTTGGTGTTGTGAGCACTGCGCTCTAACCAACTGAGCTAACCGGCCACCCCCTAAACACTTATTTCGTTTAAATTCTGGAAACGGTCTAAACATTAGTTATAATTGAAATATTAGACAAAGGATTAGGCATCCACTGAAGACTATTATGTGGCCCTTAAAAGCGATGATTACAAAGCCTCTAATGTAATTTGGATTAGCGCTTTTTATATAAGTGAAGAGAGTGGTATGCTAAATTGATTGTTTGTATACATGTGCCGTGATTATAACTATGTAAAAATTATGTGAAAAAACTCTTGAGGGAAATATTAACAATTATTTTTAGTTGTGTGTGTGTGTGTTGGGGAAGATGTATTTGTAGGAGGGGTTCTGTTCCATTACTGATTTTAATTTTTTTTTTTTTTTTTTTCTGAGCCATCCTGCCACCTGTTGGCAGCTCAGCGGCTGCTCAGCTCGGGCTGGACTCGAACCGCTGTTTACTGATTTTAATTTTAATAATTTTGA
>NW_017731476.1:1853907-1854959 GCF_001890085.2 Hipposideros armiger
CAGCTCAACCTGGAGCTGGGCTGCCATGAGTCACTGGCGACGGCGTAGGCTGCAGCCCCTGTCGCAGTGAGTTGCCGTGGGCTACCATATGTAGCCAGCGGCCCCTGTCGCAGTGAGTTGCCGTGGGCTACCATATGTAGCCAGCGGCCAGCAGCCGCAGTGAGCGGCCGTCCAGAAGCCGGAAACTGATGTGCCTCTCCCGGGAAGAGCGCAGTGATGGTGCCAACTTGGGCCAGTGAAGCAACGCCCTACACAACTAGACTGAAGAACAAAACGACAGCAACTTGTCTGTTCCCCTTCCCCCAATTACCCAGCGTTGTTCCCACCCCCAATTCCCCAATAAAAATCTTAAAAAAAAAATACCCTTTTCATATTATAAAAGTAAAATGCTTATTTAAAAAACAAACAAACTGGAAAACACAGAGTGCTATAAAATATAAAACATGACCAATAATCCCATTAACTGGAGAAAAATATCATTAGCATTTTAGTGTATTTCCTTCCAGATTTTTTTTTTTAAATTATTGGGGAACAGTGTGTTTTTCCAGGACCCATCAGCTCCAAGTCAAGTAATTATTTCAATCTAGTTGTGGAGGGAGCAGCTCAGTGGTCCACGTGGGGATCAAACCTGCAACCTTGGTGTTATGAGACTGAGGTCTAACCACCTGAGTTAACTGGCCGCCCTCAGATGTTTTTCTACGTATACACACAGACACATACACACATGACTATGTATAGAAGTACACAATTGAGATCATATTGGGTAGAAGCTAAATTATTTTTATAGATGTTCATTGTTTAAAAAAAATGAAAGTAGGGCCGGCCGAGTGGCGCGATGGTTAAGAACTGGCTTGGGACACCAGCTCTGAGCAGCAGGGCCCCGGTTCGGATCTCACATGTGGGCCAGTGACACTGCCCTCTACAACTAAGATGGTGAACAACAGCTCAACCTGGAGCTGGGCTGCCGTGAGTCGTCAGCGATGGCATAGGCTGCAGCCCCTGTGGCAGTGGGTTGCCATGGGCTACTGTGTGTGGCCAGCAGCCAGCGTGAG
>NW_017731476.1:1857394-1859050 GCF_001890085.2 Hipposideros armiger
CCCAGAAAATGCCTGTAATTCTTGAAGGCTGGCTTCCAGATGGGCATTGTGTTTTCATCAATATCTAACATAAGGAACTCTTAAGAACTTCCTGATGAATAGAATTACACTAACTGCCTTGTAATTTTCAAAAGTTTTTGAGACTAGTGGATTAGGATAAATGGATTCAGTATCGTGGTTAGGGAGGAAAAGAAATTTTTTCAGTAGGTACACAGTTTTATTTTTCTGTCCAAATACTTCATGCCTGTTTTAGACAGGTTGATATGACTCCGGTTACAACTTGTGTTGTTTTGCTTTTTGTAAGTTTCAAAACCAGAGCTAACATTGAGCCCAGGTCCTCTCTATGCCGCTGACTCAGGTGTCCTGGCTCCTGTCTGTAAGCCTCTCGCTGGGCCCTGCGCCAACAATGCAGGCCTTAAATGGGTGCCATGGCCTGTTTTTGTGGGAACATTGTGGGCATGGTGTCATGGATGGATGTTCTAAATATGAGACAAACTGAAGGGCCAAGTAACATTTTAGCATTATTAGCTGTAAACAGAGGTGGCACTGTCACTGTGCATTATTTTAAGCCCTTTTGCGCACAGTGTCTATATGTTGATAACTTGAAACATTAGCTAAGTCTAAAATCCCAGCTGTTCCTAGCTATTTTCTTGAAATCCTAGCTATTTTTATAAAGACCTGTGTCTTCGGAAGGATTAAGGGTACACAGCTCCTGGAATTCTATTGGGTTGTTGGAAAAGTCATGATGTATTTTTTCTGTTTTTCGTTGCAAAAATGCGTCATGACTTTTCCGGACAACCCAATAGTTTGTTAAATAATCTATTTTACTTTTTCTTTTGTTGGATAATTTTTGTAAACTTTTACAAAAGTTTTAGAGCCTTGTGTGCCCACAGGTAGATAGACCTGCTGTAGTCCACAGGGATATAAACTGCCTATTTATATCCGTTTTGAGGTAGGGCTCCATGGTATTGGGAAATTATTAGTATTGTTGAGGTCAGAGGCTTTTATGATTCATTGTTCTCTTTCATTCCACATACTTTGTTTTGATTTTTCTTTAAGCAAATTTAACCAGTTTAAAGCCTAAAACTCAGGTTATGAATGAGGTGGTACCTGTTGGCTAAGTCTGTTTTTTTTTGTTTTGTTTGTTTTTTTTTCCCAGCTAACAGCAGATGATTTATTGTACACGTTACATTCAGCCACAACTAAGAACAAAACTTGTCCAGAATGTCATAGGTCCAGAGCAAAGGACAGTTTTTGTACGAGAAAAGTGGGTCTCTCAAAAGGTGGTCGTGGGGAACAGATGGCAATGTATGTTCTAGATCCATTGAGAAGTCCTAGACATTAGGCATGCAGTCCAACAATTTGTTCCAGTGTCCCTGGCCTCTGGCTTTCCTCATTTCTGCTCCCGTGGCTTCCATGGGTGCACAAGCTAGCGGTTTACTTGGACCTCTTCCTCATCTTTCTTCTTTTGCACTTCAGCCTGCGCATTCGCTTCTTCCTCCACTTGGCTCTCATGGCGCGGAGGTATCTAAGAAGATGATGCTAAGGCCAAGAGCTTTTTTTAAAATTTTTTATTGGGGAATTGGGGAAGGGGAACAGACAAGTTGCTGTCGTTTTGTTCTTCAGTCTGGTTGTGGAGGACATTGCTTCACTGGC
>NW_017731476.1:1867015-1873266 GCF_001890085.2 Hipposideros armiger
CATGGGCCAGTGAAGCAACGTCCTCCACAACTAGACTGAAGAACAAAAGGACAGCAACTTGTCTGTTCCCCTTCCCCGATTCCCCAACGCTGTCCCCCTCCCTTAATTCCCCAATAAAACCTTTAAAACAAACGAAAAAAACCCCAAAAACAAACAAACAAGAAAAAGAAATGTGTTTCTAACCAGTTCCTGGTATGCTGCTGCTGTTAGTCCTGGGATCTTGCTTAGAGAGCCACTCTTCCAGAGAGTTTTGAAAATGTTTGCATCTCTTTAAAGACATCCCCCCGCCTGTACAGTTATATTTTAATATCTTTTCCTCAGTCTGCTGTATTATTTCTGACATTAATCTCATGAATGTTTACTCGGGGCCCACCCTGCCGGCCCCTCAGAAAGGGCTGCCTCCTGCCCTCACTGCTTTCTGTTTAGTAGAAAAACACAGATGAAAAGCCAAGACCCAGACCGGAAAGTCTGCACCCCTGAGCCCATTCAGTCTGTCTGCCTGTGTCCCTGCTACCCTCTGGCCTCAGCTTGCTGCACTTTTCTTGTACATATTTTAATTTTACATTTTGGGTTAGTTTTCATTTTTATCACGTGTATAGTTTAAAAAGTCAAATAGTGTATGTACTGCATGTTGTATAACAGAAGGCTGCACCCTCCTACCTCCCACTCCCAGAGTCCTGGCTGTTTCCTTCTAGGGTCCCCCCTCAATTTTATATAGTTTCTATTGACTTTCTCTCCTGGAAGGTACACCCATATATTTCCCTCTGTCTTCTCCATTCCTTACCGTTAATCCTAACCTTGGCTAAATAGACATTCTGTGTTTATCTTACTTGGATTGTAGATTTTTTTCATTGCTGACCTGTTTAGCATGCTGTGATAACATTTCCTTTTTTTTTTTTTTTTTAAAGATTTTATTGGGGAATTGTGGGAGGGGAACAGTGCTGGGGAATCGGGGGAAGGGGAACAGACAAGTTGCTGTCCTTTTGTTCTTCAGTCTAGTTGTGGAGGACGTTGCNAGAAGCTGGCGACTGATCTGCCTCGCCCGGGAAGAGCACAATGATGGTGCCAACTTGGGCCAGTGAAGCAGTGTCTTCCACAACTAGACTGAAGAACAAAAGGACAGCAACTTGTCTGTTCCCCTTCCCCCAATTTCCCAATAAAAAAACCTTTAGAAAAAAAAGAAGTTAGGGCCATAGTATTAGCTTCTTTATGCACATCAGGCAGTGAAGCGAGGCCTTGCTCAGGTAACAAAGATGCTCAGCTTCACTCATGATCAGAAAAGTACAAATTAAAATCACTGAGATAGCATTTCTCACTCACTGTGTTGGCAAAAGTGTAAAACCTTGAACTCATTCTGTTGGTGAGGCCCTTGGGAAACAGACACACTCTCCTGTTGCTGGTGAGAGTGCAGAATAGTATGACCTTCCTCAAGGGGAATTTGGCAATGTCTGTGTTTGCATTTACCCTGTGACCTAACAGTCTCATTTCTAGGATGTACCTCCATAACTACAGAACATCAAGGGTACAAGGTTATTCATGGCAGAATCATTGGTGATATAAAACACGGGAGCAACCTACATGACCATACAGGATGAGTGAACTGAGGTACATTCACATAACAGAACTGTGCAGCTGCAAAAATAAAAGCGGGGGTGGGGGGGGTGGCGGCTGGGTGTCTCAGTTGGTTAGAGCGCGTGCTCTGAGCAGCAAGGTTGCTGGTTGGACTCCCGCATGGGATGGTGGGCTGTGCCCCCCACCCCTCAACTAGATTGAAAATGGCGACTGGACTTGGAGCTGATGGGTACTGGAAAAAACACACTGTTACTCAATAAAAAATTTTAAAACATAAATAAATTAAAAAGTAAAAGACGAAAATTCCTATTAACTGGTAGGGAGTGATTTCCAAGATATACTGAGTGGAAAAGAAAGTACAGATTCATATACATGATATGTGGTAAGAAAGAGAGGGCATCGTATGATTCCTCTTATAGGAGGCTCCTGGTGTAGCCAAGTTATAGAGACAGAAGTAGAATGGTGGTTGCCTGGGGAAGGGAGAATGGAGAGTTTGGGAAGATGAAAGAGCCCCAGAGATGGATAAGGGTGATTGATGGTTGTACAACAATGTGAATGTACTTAATGCCACAGAAGTGTATACTTAAAAATGGTTAATTCACCACAATTAAAAAAAGATGAGGGTTCTGAGGCCTAAAACCCTAAGTGATGGACCTTAGCCCAGAGGAAGAGGAACTGATGGGTGGAATAAGAACCAACCTCACAACCCCGATCAGGCCTCTTCTCTTCCCCCGTGTCTTCTGGGCACGTGGTCAGATCCTCAACCCCTCTGAGGTTTTCATATTCACAGGCTCCAGGGTTGGCCTGGGCCAGCAGGATCTGACTGTAAGGCCAAAAAGAAAAAAGGAAAAAAAGAATGGAAAATAAAAAAGAAGAGGAACTAAGAATATGTATGTATTTGCTTCCTGAAAAAAGAAACACAGGAAGGATTGACTAGAAACTAATTTTAAAAATTTATTCAAGTAGGTATGGATGCGATATGAATGGGAATGAAACTCATCTGAGTATGCCTTATTATATAATTTTGACTTTTTTTTTTAAACTTTATTGGGGAACATTGTGTTTTTCCAAGACCCATCAGCTCCAAGTCAAGTTGTTGTTCTTCAATCTTAGTTGTGGAGGGCGTAGCTGTTTTCAATCTAGTTGCGGGGGCCCGCAGCCCACCATCCCATGCAGGAGTCCAACCGGCAGCCTTGTTAAGAACACGCGCTCTAACCAACTGAGCCATCTGGCTGCCCACTGGCAACTCAGCTCAAGTCATTGTCTTCAATCTAGTTGTGGAGGGCGCAGCTCACTGTTCCATGTGGGAATCAAACTGGCAACCGAGTTGCTCAGAACACGTGCTCTAACCAACTGAGCTGCCCAGCCGCCCCTCTAATTTTGACTTTTGAACCCTGAAAATATTCTACATACTCAAAAAACAAAATTAAAGCAACAATTTAAAAAAAGCTAAAATAGAATTCAAATGGAAACAGATGAACCTAGAAGTATATTAGATTAATAACATAACCACATAGGAAAGAACAATTCAAGTCACACAAACACAGCACTCTATTCCTTTAATGGGATATATTAAAAAGAAAAAGAAAAAGCACTACAAAGAAACTTACTACAAAGGAGGTTTGTTGTTGCTAGATCAACAGCAGTAATTCTGAAATTACTTTGGGTATAGTTTAGGATAGAGCAAATGAGTAAATATATACTCATTAGGGAACCAGATAAAGAAGATAAAAATATGGTATGGAAAAGGTGGGGAGGAACCCTGTCATTTTGAGATTTAAGTTAGAGGTTTCAGTGTGAACATATGATTTTAAAAAATTCCTAGCTCTGTCTTCTGAAAGGGCCTGGGGGCAGTGACACCTCACTAGCAATGAGTACACCCAGCCCCCAGAACTTGGTTGCCAAATATCATTTCCCACTAAATGAACCAGGGATCCTTGGAGAAATGACTTAGTCCAGATTCTGGGCAGGCAAAATTCAATATGAGCCTGGATTACTTTGTACCAGAAAGCAAGGAATTGTTCAAAAATTGGTGGGCACATGTCAAAAAAACCCCCCAAAAAACTCAAATGGGTTCCCACTGGGCAAATCTGAGACATTTTGAACATCATAAAAGAATGATGATGACAAAGGATACAGTGAATTTAAAAAGTTCATGGCATATATTGAGTAGAAATCAGTCATAGTGATAACTTACTCCAAAGGGGGTATATTGGGCTCCTTATAGACAAATGCCAGTTAAAGTATTGTAGAAAGAGTGAGTGAAAGATACAGAGAACCAGTATTTACCAAGGTAAGAATTGATTTATGCAAGGATTGTCAGTGGTTGTCGAGAAACATTGGGTTAACATTTGCGAGGGGTGGGGGTGGAGGAGGATACTCACACAGTCTAAAGTATCATTCCCCAGGTGATTAATTACAAAGGGAAAAAGATATCTCTGCATTGGAGAAATCTGGCAGACTCCACCTTGACCAGGCTTTCAAATGCAGATTCCCCAATAATGGACAGATTATGTGCCCCTGATGGAATGTGGTACGAGGGACCACATTCTTGCCAAAAATGTTTAACCTGAGTCAAATAATGAGAAATAATGAGTCTATTGTGTCCTGTAGCCTCTGGAAAATGCCACTGTACATGTGTGAGAGAGGGAAATGAAAGAAGGGAAAGAATGTCTTAGCATGTTATGAAACTTATTCTTGTTTGATGTTGCAAACCCCCCTCCTCCCACCCGCTCAGGACACCAGCCTCCCCAGGATCCCTGGACCACTTGTTGAAAATGGCTGTCTTGGGGCGGTCGGTTAGCTCAGTCGGTTAGAGCACAGGCTCATAACACCAAGGTTGCTGGTTCAATCCCCACATGGGCCAGTGAGCTGCACCCTCCACAACTAGATTGAAGCAACTACTTGACTTGGAGCTGATAGGTCCTGGAAAAACACACTGTTCCCCGATAAAAAAAAAAAAAAAGAAAATGGCTGTCTGACACTACTGAAGTGACCCAGTTGTCACCTGATCTCACATGCTTGCCCTCATCAGAATCACCTGGAGGTCCTGTTCAATATGCTGGGCCCACGCCAGACTGTCTGATTTATCTGGCTTGTGTGGGCCTACTAAGAAATGTGTTTCGGGCCGGCCGAGTGGCGCGTTGGTTAAGAGCTGGCTTGGGACACCAGCTCTGAGCAGCAGGGCCCAGGTTCAGATCCTACATGAGGGCCAGTGACGCTGTGTCCTCTACAGCCAAGATGGTGAACAACAGCTTGACCTGGAGCTGGGCTGCCGTGAGTCACCGGCGACGGGGTAGGCTGCAGTCCCTGCTGCAGTGGGCTGCCATAAGCTACTGTGTGTGGCTGGCAGCCAGCGTGAGCGTCCAGGCAGCCGGCCTGAGCTGCCAAGAGCCACCGTGAGTGGCTGTCCAATGACCGGCGACCGATCTGCCTCACCCGGGAAGAGCGCAATGATCATATCAACATGGGCCAGTGAAGCAACGTCCTCCACAACTAGACTGAAGAACAAAAGGACAGCAACTTGTCTGTTCCCCTTCCCCCAATTCCCCAGCACTGTTCCCATCCCCCAATTCCCCAATAAAAATCTTAAAAAAAAAAAAGTGTCTGTCAGTGAATTGATCAATCAGATTTTTAAAAGTTAAATAGTAATTTAAATTTTACTGATAGATTGCTTGAGCCACAATAAAAATAAGTGAAAATCCACATTGATTAGAGAGATGAGCATTTTTTTTGAAAGCCCAGGAAAGTACCTTTTAAAAACTTTGGCCAGTGAGAATATTTTTCTCACTTGAAATACAGATGAGGGACGGTTAGAAGGCTGTGAGCTGCGGGAGCCATTTGAGAAGAGGTTGGCTGACTTCCTGGTTCTTCTCAGAGTGCTGTTAACGTTTATGGGCTGTGTGTGTAGTCTGATCCCTGGTTCTCGGGCTATATCAGTGGAGGCACCTCAGATCTTCATCTAGAAGTGCAGGAGGGCATAGCCAGCATAACCAGTATGTTGTTGAGCAAGATTTTTAAAAAATATGAGTCACAGATAAAAGGCTCATATAAAAGCTCTTAAAAGTCAGAGTGGGAAAAGACTAAAACCTGATAGAAAAATGGACAAAAGGTATGGAGACATTTGACAGAAAGATATTCAAATGGCCCTTAAACATATGAAAAAATTTAACTACAGAACCCGCTCAAACTGGTCCTGTCCTGTTTCTAACAAGACCCAGAACCACAGTTGAAACCTTGGATACACTATTTACGAGTGACACTGGTGATCTCATAGCTGCTCCCCACCATGGAACCAAAGGACTGGAACTTGACAGGAACCTGAATGTCAGAACCCTTTCGGAAGTGAAGGGCCTGTTGTTCAGGAAGATTCGGTTCTGAAACCCCTTAAAATCCTCCCTTGAACCCTTGATCGAAGTAGATATATATTTGCGCCCTACCTCCTGTCTCCTCGTCAGTTGTTTTGCAAATAAAACCTTTTCTTTTCTCAAAAGTTATGGCCATAGGTCCGGCCGAGTGGCACATTGGTTAAGAGTTGGCTTGGGACCCAGAGGGCCCCGGTTCGGATCCCACATATGAGGGCCAATGACACTGCCCTCTACAGCTAAGATGCTGAACAACAGCTCAACCTGGAGCTGGGCTGCCATGAGTCGCCAGTGACGGCATAGGCTGCAGCCCCT
>NW_017731476.1:1877741-1884255 GCF_001890085.2 Hipposideros armiger
GAACAGTGCTGGGGAATCGGGGGAAGGGGAACAGACAAGTTGCTGTCCTTTTGTTCTTCAGTCTAGTTGTGGAGGACGTTGCTTCACTGGCCCATGTTTGTATCATCATTGCGCTCTTCCCGGGTGAGGCAGATCGGTTGCTGGCCTCTGGACAGCGGCTCTTGGCAGCTCACATCAGCTGCCGGCCACTCACGTTGGCTGCCAGCCACACATGGTAGCTTATGGCAGTCCACTGCAGCTTCACTGTAGCCTATGCCGTCACCGGCTACTCACGGCAGCCCAGCTCCAGGTCGAGCTGTTGTTCACCACCTTAGCTGTAGAGGGTAGTGTCACTGGCCCTCGTGGGATCTGAACCGGGGCCCTGCTGCTCAGAGCCGGTGTCCCAAGCCATCTCTTAACCAATGCGCCACTCGGCCGGCCCAACATTTCCTTTTTAATACAACATACAGCCTTTTGTTTCTCCTGGAGTTGGTGATCACAGTATGTTTTCACTTGGTGAGTTTTCAGTGGACTCATCAGCAGTTCTCTGTAGCCTGTCTGTGGGTGTCTTATGGTTCTGCACGTCCTCTTGGACTTCCATTGTTGGGTACCAGCCACCATTTTCATGCAGGGGCTCACGTCTCCCTCCTCTGGGCTCAGTGTCCTGCTTGGGGGGCACCTCTGGTTGTCTCTCCTCAGTCAGCCTTTCTGCCTGAGAGGTTCCATGTCATTAGACACCCAACCAGGCTTTTCTTTTCAGATACCTGTTCTGCTTCCTGTTCTGATACCTGTTCTGCTTCCTGGGCTTGGCTGGGTGGTCCAGCACCCCTTTTGTGGTCCTTCCATTTCGTATGTGTTCTTTGCTCTGAGTTCCCACTTGTCCATCTCTGTGTATCTTCCGGAACATTGGGGCCCTTCCCCTGGAGCTGCATTTTCCAGTGGACTTGTAGGAGGGAGTGGAGAGAAACTCATGTGTTCAACCCATTTAACTCGGTTGAAGCTCCGGCCCCCCTCAACACCCTACCTGTGTATCTATCAGAACAGGTTTAGGACTCTGCCTCTGCACTTTACTCACTGGCCCCACCATAGGACTTGTTAGTGTCACA
The DNA here is from genome assembly GCF_001890085.2 of Hipposideros armiger. NCBI lineage: Eukaryota > Metazoa > Chordata > Mammalia > Chiroptera > Hipposideridae > Hipposideros > Hipposideros armiger. Next base: position 1,878,827 of record NW_017731476.1, read on the forward strand.
CAGCTGGGGGTGGCAGGGCGGGGATGCAGACCTGCTGCCCCTTTCTGTTCTCCCCCAAATGTAATCTGCAGGAAATCTGTGTCAGCAAATGATGGAGGTTAGAGTTTCTCATCTTATATTGGGTCGTCAGGAAAGACATGACATACTTTTCTATGTTTTTCAATGCAAAAATGCGTCATGACTTTCCCGACGACTCAACATTTCATGTTTTGACAAAGTCCATGTACTTGAAATTAGGTGTTTGTCACCCTGGAATATTTCATTATGTTGATACACCATGGTTGCTAGGCGTTTATTTCGTCCACTTCTTCTCTACGAGGAGCCATGCCCCTATATCTCCAACCATACAGGTTACTTCCCACGTACCACCTTCTACTAGGACCAAGCTTTTGTGCTGGGATCATTGAGGAAGTTCTCTTGGGCTTTGGAGCTGGAGATATTTGTAAGAGGTTTAGTCAGGCTTTCTTAGTGTTGCCTAGCTTTTCTGTGGCATCCAAAGTAGGTAGTAAAGGGAGCAGGCCGAAGTCCTTGGCTGAGCTTCTGGAAATACCTCATCTGTTTCAGCACGAGCTTCCTGTTACTGGCTCTAAAACACAACCCCTGAAGCTGTAAGCTGAGCAGCTGCCGGCTGCACTGCCTGCGTCTCCTTCCCCTCCTGGGCTGTGGGAGCCCAGCCTGTGCAGCACTGTCAATGATGACCTCGATGATCCCATGTCTGGGTGCTGGAGGTGCCGGCAGTTGAGTATCTGATGAGCTGTTGTGCATAACGAGTCCTTTGAGGAACAGGGTGCTGTAAGTGATGGCACCCTGGCCAGGTTTGCTGGAAGTTATGTTCCTTTGCGCTTAGTTATTATGTAAGGGCTGTATTTCCATCCATAAAACGGATGCTAATGTAACATTCAAGGAAACAGAATGACGTCCTTGGGGTTTTGGAGCCAGACAGCCCTGGGCTTTGCTTCCAGCTCAGCCACGTCTCATTCGTTCACTCAGCAAATGAGTTTGACGGTGTTTCTTGAGCCCTGTCCATGTATCAGGCAGTGTATAGGTGCTGGGGACATAATGATAAGTGAGACTGACCCATTTCCTGTCCTTCCTCAAGATATTAAGTATGGAATCACCAGTACATACAAGCTGATAGAAATGCTGGGAGGGAAAAGCAGAGATTACTTGCAGTTGTGTAACAGGGAACCTGGCCTCATTAGGAAAGTCGCTCTTTTTTTTTTTTCTTCCTTTTCCTTTTTGAGGTAACTTTTGAGTGGACACTCTGAAGGTGAGTGGAATTAGTAAGGCAAAGGGTGCGAGGAGAAGGAGCATTGCAGGTGGAGGTGGAGGCTGTGGGAAGCCTGAATGGGAGGGAAGAAGGCACCTGAGATGGACGAGCGGTGAGGCCGGAGGAGGCGGTGGGCCAGCCTCACAGGGCCGCGTGGGGATGCTGGTCTTCAGCCCCAGAGCAGTTGGGAGGCATTAGAGAGTTTAAGTAGAGAAGGGCAGGCAATAAGGTTTATTTTTCCAAACACAGCTCAGTTTGGAGAGGGCAGGAGTGGACAGAGGCGACCCGTCAGGAGGCCAGCACAGGGCTGGCGATGGCTTGGAATAGGTGGTACTTGGAGGAGATGGAGCTGAGAAGGGCTGGAAGCCCTGGGAGGTGGTCATGACGGGACCCCATGGCTGAGTGGGTATGGACGGATGGGAGGGCCTGGGTCTCAGTTAGTCTTAAGCCTGGGTGGGTGGGGACAGGGGAGGAGGCGGCAGGGATGTGGGAGCCTTCCGGACATATTCATGGGCTATCCAGAGTTCTCTGGGCCTGGAGCTCAGAGAAGAGTTCTGGGCTGGAGGTATAGCCTGACAGTTCAGTAGTTAGGACGCCAGCAAAATGTACCAGAAAGCTTAGCTGGAAGTAGCTACAGGAATTAAGAACATGCACCATCTCACACGGTACCAGCCCTGGGTGGGTGATGCCTGGACAGTGTACTCCTTAAGATCCGGCCCTGTCTGTGTAACTCAGCTGTGGCTCACCGTCGTCATAGTTGTGGCTGCGGCAGTTAGGGCAGTTAGCGTCCCGAGGCAGAAGGGGGCCTTCTTCCTGTGTCTCCTTCAGCCCTCCCAAGGTCCCCTGACCCCTCCCCTCTGTCGGCTATGTTTGCTCCTACGCTTCCCAGGCCTGTCCCTGCAAGCTGGCTTGAGGAGAGCTCCCCGAAGTGGGGTCCTGGGCCACCAGCAGCAGCAGCATTGCCTGGGGGCCTGTTAGGAAGGCAGCACTCACTCTGCAGTGTGAGAACTACCGGTTAGACCACTGGTTACACCACCGGTTAAACCAGTCAGGGTCACTCCCCTGGCTTGGCTACAGGCAGCCTTCCCTGCTGGGGCCTCCCTTGCCTCCAACATTCTGTTTCCCTTCTCCCACTTTACTCTTCTCCTTCGCACTTACCATTGTCTAGCAAACTCCATCTTTACTTATTCTGCTATTTGTCATCTCGGTCTGCATTCCTGTTCACCTGCCATGAATGTGCCGGGTGGGCCTGGGTGCAGTAGCACTCCTAGATGTTAGATGAATTAAAGGAATGAAGGATGGAAGGCCTGAACAGGATTGGGGTCTGTCAAGCAAGGAAAAAGGGGGAGTAGTGTTGGTGACCAGCCAGCAGTGGACAGTGGTGTTCCACGAGTCACCAATGGAAAGTTCTGGAAACACCAGTGAGGGTCAGCGGGAGGAGCCCAAGGACACAGAGTAGAGGTTAGAGGTCGAAAAGGAGGTTGAGGAGGGGAAGGCTGAGGGACAGAGGGGTGGTGTTTATTTTAAGATAGGCTGAGGGCCCTGGCAGGTTGCTCAGCTGCTCTCAGCCCGTCTCTGAATGAGGATCCTGGCAGTAACTAGTTCACAGGGGAGAAATACATAGGGCAGGTGTCATGCTTAAACCCTTCCTGACCCTGAGGGAGTGCCCTGTAAAGAGGACATGTAAGGTCGTGTTCTCTGGGCTTTAATTCCCCTCGGGGATGTTCCAGGGGAACTAAAAATAACTGCCTGTGTATTTGTGGCTTGTGGCTCAAGAATTGGGCCCTAGGGTGATGTGGGCTCACCTGAAACCATGCGTCAGTGTCGCCCAACTGTGCACTAATCTGGATGCTGGCTTTTTAGGGGAGTTGCAAAAACAAATCAGGAAACACATTTCTTATTTCTAGGAGTTAATGGTTTGGGGCTATTTGAAATGAGGGCAGGACAAATAAATGCTTTTCTCTTTTAAAGTGAGGTTCTGTACCTTGTCTGTGGTTTTTGTGTGTTTGTTTTTGTCATGTGTGGTTATCTAGGACCCTTTCAACAGAGGAGACCCTATTTTTCCCTTTGGTTGATTTGGTTTAGTTTTTATTATGTGTAAAGTATTGATTCCTCCTAGGAACCCCCTGAACCCCCTGTTCCCATTTCTGTAAGTGTGAGTATTTTCTCATTTTCTAAGTATAGACATGCTGGGGACACGTTACATTTACCTGACCATGTGTTATTGTATATATGATTATATTAGAGCAATACCTTGGTTTGCGAGCATAATTCGTTCCAGAAACAAACTACTCGTATTGCAAGACATCGCTTGTTTACCACGTTAAAATGTATTAAAAACGTTTGCTTGTCTTGTGAAACACTCGCAAACCATGTTACTCGTAATCCAAAGTGTTTTTGTTTGTTTTTTTTAAAGATTTTTTTTTTTAATTGGGGAATTGAGGAAGGGGAACAGCATTGGGGAATTGGGGAAGGGGAACAGACAAGTTGCTGTCCTTTTGTTCTTCAGTCTAGTTGTGGAGGACGCCACTTCACTGGCCCATGTTGGTAGTATGATCATTGCGCTCTTCCCGGCTGAGGCAGTCGGTCGCCAGCCATTGGACGGCCACTCATGGAGGCTCATGGCAAATCACGCCAGCTGCTGGCCACTCACGCTGGCTGCCAGCCACTCACGGTAGCTCATGGCAGCCCACTGCAGCAGGGACTGCAGCCTACGCTGTCGCTGGCGACTCACGGCACCCCAGCTCCAGGTCAAGCTGTTGTTCACCATCTTAGCTATAGAAGGGGATCTGATTTGGGGCCCTGCTGCTCAGAGCTGGTGTCCCAAGCCAACTCTTAACCAGCGCACCACTTGGCTGGCCCTGGGATGCTGCCTTCTTGAGGAAAAGCCTGTGCATCAGGTGATCTGTGGGGCCTTGCTAGCTTGGGTGAGTCAGCGGGGCCTTTGTCACCTTTTTAAGTAATCAATAAATTTAAACTTGGTTTTGTGATCAGGCATAAAAGTCAATGTTTCCTTTGTGGTTGTCACTGTGGAGGTTCCCTTGCTGGGTCCTGCTTCCCCTCTGCCCCTGCACCACCCCCCACCCAGGCCTAGTTAGTGTGAAGGGTGCTCAAGGAGAAATTAGGGGGACAGGATGGGTGTGGTTGCACATGCTTTGAAATAAAGTATTTTTTTCTCTTTCCTTCTGGAGGCTGTGATAATTCTCATGGAAGTTGTGGATATTTGCACAGGAGTGGGAGGCTGGGCTGGGTTGTGTTCAGGAGTCTCCCTCTCTCCCTCTCTCCCCTTCTCTCCCCTTCTCTCCCTCTCTCCCTCTCTCCCTCTCTCCCTCTCGCCCCGCTGCTCAGCGCTGTCTCCTCTGGTGTTGGGATGTTTGCATGGATTTCTGTTTCTGGAGCAGCTCGGAGTAATAGTCCAGAAGAATTGTTTGTCTGTGTTGTCATGCTTTTTTCTTACGGGATGCCTTGTTTGCTGAGCGCAGAGATGTTGTTTAGCATCTGAGCTTGGGTTTCAGGGGCAGCACCTGTAAGTGACCCTCTGTGGGCAGGAGCTCAGGTTCCACCCGCTGCTTCATCAGTTGGCTCGTTACACACCAAGGGGACATGTGGATAGTCTTTCCTGTCAGGTGTGATTCTCCTGAGAGTAAGGAGAGACCAGGGGGAGCAGTTACCTCTGCAAGTGTTTGCTCCACCCTCTCTTCCCTTCCTCCACCCCACTCACCCGTCTTCTTTTCTCACTTGTTTACAAAGTTCTATTTCATTCCAGCATTGGGTGGTTTACTTTACTAAAATCCAGGAAAAACAAGGCTGATTTTTTTTTTTCTTGCTGCAGGAAAAACAGAGCCCCTTTTATGAGAAAATCCATTCTTATCAATGTGATTCACTCTGGCTGGTGAGGAGAGAAAGGCCCACAGAGGGTCTCCTGGGCGCTGCCCTTGAAACCCAAGCGCAGATGCGAAACACCATCTCTGTGCTTTGGGGTAGCTCATCAAACAAGGCCTCCCCGTAAGAAAAAAGCATGATAACACAGAAAAACAATTCATCTTTTACTTCACTGTCACTTAGAGCTGCTCCAGAAGTAGAATCCATGAAAACATCCAAACAGCTAGAGTGAGACAGCGCTGAGCAGGAGAGAGAGAGAGAGAAAGAGAGAGAGAGA
>NW_017731476.1:1890525-1903697 GCF_001890085.2 Hipposideros armiger
AGCGGCTGCTCAGCTCGGGCTGGACTTGAACCTCTGTTGCTCAGAGCTCAAACTCTTGAGCGAGCTCTTAACCAACTGAGCCACTCGGCCGGCCCAACAATCCTTTTTTGAAACGACTGATAACTAGTGATGAGAAGTGGATTGTTTACAACAATGTGGTGCGCAAACGGTCTTGGTCCTGACATGGTGATTTGCCTCAAACAACATTGAAAGCAGACACTCATCAGAGGAAGGTTATGCTCTCAATGTGGTGGGATTTTAAAGGTGTCATGTTTTTCGAGCTCCTACCAAGGAACCAAACAATCAATTCGAATGTGTACTATTGGCAGTTGGAGAGTTTGAACGAATCCATCATCCAGAAACGTCCAGAGCTTGTTCATTGTAAAGGAATTGTGTTCCATTGCGACAGTGCGAGACCACAGACAAGTTTGATCACCTGTCAAAAATTATTGGAGCTTGGATGGGGTGTGTTGCCACACCCACCATACTTGCCTGACCTTGCACCGTCAGACTTTCACTTGTTTCGCTCTCTTTAAAACTCCTTGCATGGTATAACGTTCAATTCAGATGAGGCTGTAAATCAGCACCTTGTTCAGTTTTTCGCAAATAAAGACAGGTCCTTCTCTGAATGAGGAATTATGAAGCTCACCGAAAGATGGCAAAAGGTTATCGAACAAAACGGGCAGTATATCATTGATTGATCTTTGTTCTTTATATAAATAAATGACCGTTGAAAAACATAGACAAAATACGTCATGACTTTTCCGACAACCCAATACTTTATGTGGCGAGGGGCTTTGTGGGCGTGTTAAATTAGGGATCCTGAGATGGGGTTATCCTGGCGGGTCCTAAATGTAATCACAGGGGTCCTTGTAAAAGGAAGCAGAGGGAGATTTGAGGACAGAAGAGGAGATGGGGATGTGATGACGGAAGCAGAGATTAGAGCGCTGTGGCCACCAGCAAAGGAACCCTGGCAGCCAGTGTTCCCGGAAGACCGGAGAACGATTCTCTCCCAGAGCTTCCAGAAGAAATGGTTCCTGCCAATTCCTTGATTTTAGCCTGTAAGGCTCACTTCAGACTCTGGCCTCCAGATCTGTAAGAAAATACATTTCTGTTATTTTAAGTGTCTTAAGTTCGTGGTAACTTGTTACAGCAGCAATAGGAAGGTAATACAGTGGGGAAACGCTGACTTAATCCAAGAAAGGAAAACAGCCAGTTTCAGACAGAGGAGACATAAATTCAAAGCATTTCAGCAGCTGTGGAGGGAGGATTGGAAATGGACAGAAACCACTACTATTTTACACACACACTTTTGAGAAGTAATATAATAGTCACCCAGATAGCCAAATACCACTGTGTTATAATTGCTCTGCTTGTACTTTTTTTTAAAAAAAGTATACTAGTTATATATTTGTACACCCTTGTTCATAGCAGCATTATTCACAATAGCCAAAAAGCCTATGTGTCTGTCTATTGGAGGGTAAATGGATACACTAACATCTGGTGGATACATACCATATACTATTTCTTCAGCCTTAAAAAGGAAGAAATTCTGACACATACTGCACCATGGATGAACATTAAGGATATTCTGCTCAGGGAAATAAGCCAGTTCCATAAAGACAAACACTGTATGCTTCCACTTCCAAGAGGTTCCTAGAGGAGTCAGACTCACAGGGACAGGAGGTAGATTGGGGGTTGCCAGTGGCTGGGGAAGGAAAGAAGTGGGAAAGATGAAAAAGCTCTGGACATGGATGGTGGTGATGGTTATGTTACAGTGTGAACTATGTAACACTACTGAACTGTATACCTAAAAATGGTTACGATGGTCAATTTTATATTATGTATATTTTAACACAATTTAAAAACGATTTTTAAAAGTGTAGCCTTTCTGGAAGTAAAGTAGCAATAGGTATTAAGAGCCTTCAGAAAGTGAAGCTGTCACCAAGGTTACCCTAGTTCTCAGTCAGGATGACCTGTGGAAAGCCACCCATGCTCCCTACGCAGGCTCTGCCTCATCACGACCCCTGTGCTGTTCCTTCCAGTTCATAATTCTCAGTGTCACTTTTTGGACCTGCTGCAGCTGTGAACACAGCCGACTGCCCTTCCTCCTCCTGGCTTCTGGATGCTGCACTTGTTTGTTTAGTCTTATCTTGCTGGCATCTATTTTCCAGTTTTCTTTGCTGGTCCTGGGTCCTCCCACTCCTCCTCCATCTGCATTCACTCCCACATTCACCGCTTGAAGTGTAGCCTCTGTGCTGATGACCCCCAACGTCACATCTCTAGCCCAAGCACTCCTGAGCTCTGGGATCCTACTTGGATGTCATGTGGACATCTCAGACTCACCTGGCTGAAGCTTTAAGTGCCACCTGTGTGCAGCCTCCCCATCTCGGTTAATAGCAGTCCCATACTCCCAATGACTCGTGGCAAACCCTCTTTCTCACACCCTGCATCTGATCTATCGGGAAACCCTGTTGGCTCTGTCATCAGAGTACACCCAGAGCCCCACCATTTCTCAGGCCTCACCTATCAATCCATGGTACGAGCCACCATAGCTCACTGTCTCGTTTACCCTTCCTTTTCTCGACAGGCAACTATAATAAACAGGTTTTTTTGTGTGTTTTTTTAATTGGGAACAGTGTATTTTTCCCGGACCCATCAGCTCCAAATCAAGTAGTTGTCTTCAATCTAGTTGTGGAGGGCGCAGCTCCTTGGCCCCTGTGAGAATCGAACTGGCAACCTTGGTGTTATGAGCACTGCACTCTAACCANCTGCAGCCTATGCCGTCGCCAGCGACTCAACGGCAGCCCAGCTCCAGGTTGAGCTGTTGTTCACCATCTTAGCTGTAGAGGGCAGTGTCACTGGCCCCCATGTGGGATCCGAACCAGGGCCCTGCTGCTCAGAGCTGATATCCCAAGCCAGCTCTTAACCAACGTGCCACTCGGCCAACCCCAAAGCTTTTTATTTTTTTAAGCAGAATGATTCTAAGTTTTAAATCACATAATAAAATCTCCATGTTGTATGGGAATTTGTGCCTTCAGATAACCCAGGTGGGAGCTAAAGGCACAAGGGAAGGAGTTTTGGGTCCCTGGGCTGGGCTCGCCTAGCACCTTGGGTTCGGAACGTCCGGAGCACAGAGGGGTCGGTGTGGGGCAGTGGGTGGTTAGGCACCTACCATAGTGATTTTCTGTTTCAAATGGCATGTGTAGCTGTGTCTTCTCTTATTTAATAAAGTAAGCATATTCAAATGAGAGGCTTTGCCATGTTCCGGGATCCGTGCCTGCTAGACAGCACTGAAGTGTGTGTCTCCCCAGTTCTTTACCTTCCTAGGAAACAAAACGAGTATTTGTACCGTGTCTTATTTATAATCGTGTAAGAGCTTATTTTCAGTGACGACTCATGACATGCCAGACCCATGCAAGCACTCTGCACCAGCCCCATTTATTCTCAGCCCGGGCAGCACCATATGAGCCTGGACTTGTGTGGTTGGTGTCTTTCTCAGGCACGGTGTCCCTCTGTGGCAGTGTTGGAGTTCTATCGCCTCAAGGAAGAGACAGGGCTTTCCTTGAGGCAGAGCACAGGGTCCAAGAAGGCGTTGGGTTTCCCAGTGGGAGGTGGGGGTCTGTCTCCATAAAAGGAAGGCATAAAAGTCCACTCTGGGCACCTGACGGCTTGGGGAGAAGCAGGCATTCTTCCAGGGCATGGTTTGTACTGGTCATAGTTAAGTCCCACCTCAGTGATGAGCTGACTCTCAGCCAGCCTCCCATGGTTGCTTTCTGCATCTTATCACTATGATGGATCATTCCTTTCATTGAGTAAATGTTTCCTGAGCCACTGCTGTCAGCCAGGCACTGTTCTCACCCTGGGGTGCAGCAATAAGCAAAATGGACCAAAATCCCAGGTTTTTCCTAAATGTTTTAGATACAGTGTATCTTCCAAGTACAAGAATATTCAGTAACAGGGCTGGCCAAGTGGCATGTTTGTTAGGAGTTGGCTTGGGACGCCAGCTCTGAGCAGCAGGGCCGCTAGTTCGGATCCCACATGAGGGCCAGTGATGCTGCGCCCTCTACAGCTAAGATGGTGAACAACAGCTCAACCTGGAGCTGGGCTGCCGTGAGCCGCCGGCAACGGCGTAGGCTGCAATGGGGCTGGCCGGCAGCGGGCGTGAGCTTTCGTGAGCTGCTGTAAGCAGCTGTCCAGTGGCCGACGAGCGACTGCCTCACCTGGGAAGAGTGCAATGATAATACCAACATGGGCCTGTGAAGCAACGTCTTCCACAACTAGACTGAAGAACCAAAGGACAGCAACTTGTCTGTTCCCCTTTCCCAATTCCCCAATGCTGTTCTCCTCCCCCAATTCCCCAATAAAATCTTTAAAAAAAAAAGAATATTCATTAACAAAATAGGTACGTTTTTAAAAGGTTGTTTAACGGAGTGAACTATTTTCCCTACGAATTTCATTATATTTTCAGAAATGTTATTCTAGAAAAAGGAAATCCTCTACCTGAAGATTAGCCCCAGGACAAAGTCCATATTTATGACATCAAATGAAAGTTATAATAACATGACTGATGTTAATTAAAGCCTAATTTAATATCCTGTACTACTGAAGTTTATTGAGAATCATGCTCAAAACCACTGTCTGATTGATGTGAACAATATGAGCCTGTGAAGGGCCTCCCAAAAAAGGTTGAGAATAAAGGTTTAAAATCAGCATTCAGATTAGCTGAATTTGTTCAAAAATCAGTGAATTGACTTAAAATGATAGGATGGAAGTTATAGCTCAATAAAACTGTTATTAAAAAAAAAGTAAGGTGGATGTGGTAGGCTAATAATACCCCCCAAAGATATCCAGATCCTAACCCTGGGAACCTGTGAATGTTATTGGGTTGTCGGAAAAGTCATGACGCATGTTTGCATCAGATGGCACTAGTTCATTTTTGGAAGTACTAGAGTCATTTGCATCTATGTTATTGCTATGTCGTTTGACAGCTGACAGTTCCAGCTTCATTATAAAAAAAAATTGAGCGATTTGGTTGAGTTTTGGAGATTTTACAACAAGTTGAAGATGGAAGACCAAACTGTGCATTTTTGCCATATTATACTGTTTTATTTCCATAAAGGGAAGAATGTGCTTCAAGCTTGTGAAAAGTTGCATAAAATTTATGGTAACAATGTTCTACAAGAGCGTCAGTGCCGACTATGGTTCATGAAATTCTATGCTGGTGATTTTGATCTCAGTGATGCTCCTGGGTCAGCAACGCCTACCAAGGTTGATGACAACAAAGTAGAGGCATTGATTAAGTCAAACTCATGTTACGTGACACAAGAGGTTGCAGAAACATTGAACATCATCACTCAAGTGTTTACGACCACCTGAAGAAGCTGGGATATGTAAGCAAGCTCGATATTTGGGTTTCGCGTGAACTCATAGAAGTTCATTTGATGGCACGTTATAAATATCTACAATATGCTCATTAAACATGAGGAAAACAATCCTTTTTTTTTTTTNCCCCCCCCCCCCCCGCACCTTCATCCCAAGGAGCCTACCTTATAACGCATTTCAGAAGTACAGTAAAACCTTGGATTGCGAGTAACGTGGTTTGCGAGTATTCTGTAAGATGAACAAACATTCCTAATCACTTTAACGTAGTAAACGAGCAATGTCTTGCAATACGAGTAGTTTGTTTCTGGAACGAATTATGCTCGCAAACCGAGGCATTTCTGTACCAGTTAGTGAGGCCAGTTAGCACTTGAGAGAGAACACTGGGCTTTCTCTTTTACATCAAGAACTTTCTAGTGAGAGGAATCATAGCACTGGTAATGCTCGAATCAAGAACCTGTTCTCGTTGGTTGGAATTGCCCTTAAAGCGATAACTAGAAACTTAAAAAGAAAAATATTTAAATAAAAACATGCAAAAAAGGAGAAAACAATCCCATCCAGCATTATTATAATCGTTTCAACCTTCTAGACTTTTTACAATTAATTTTTGTTAAATTTATTGGGGTGACAATGGTTAGTAAAATTATATAGGTTTCAAGTGTATATTTCTATAATATTGGATCGTCAGGAAAGTCATGACGCATTTTTGCATTGAAAAACATAGAAAAATATGTCATGACTTCCCCGACGACCCAATACATCATCTATATATTGCATTGTGTGTTCACTACTCAGAATTGGTTAATCTTCTAGACTTCTAAATTATTACTTATGTAAGAGAGAAACTGGAGTCATAATTAATTTATAGTTTTAACCTACTTTAAATCAATGTGTTGTCAGCTTCTCTAAATGTCAGTATCTTTCCTTCTACAACACTGTTTTTCATGGCTGGTTTTCCATCATATGAATGAATGTGCTAAAATTTATTTGATCCATCCTCTGTCTTTGGTATTTTAGGTTTTCACTTTTCTACTGTTATAAGCTTTCTTGTAGCTGCGTCTTCCTTCACCTTCTTGATTATTTCCTTAGGTTAAAGTCCTAAAAATGGAATTGCAGGGGGAACAGATATATAGATTTTAAAGGATTTTAAAAATAAGTTTTTTTTGTCACCAAATCTCCTGCTAGAAAGGTATTGTCAACCTGATACAGGAAAAATGGTATATCATTGTAGCTTTAATTTGTCTTTTTTCTTGTGAGTGTATTTGAGCTGAAGTTCCTCTAAACGTGTTAGTGAGTAAATATTTTTTGTGCGTGTGTCATAGCATGTTACCTAGCCAGACGCCTCCATTTCTTAACCTGTGATGTGGGGGTCAGTTCAGGCATCCTGTAAAAATCTTGTGGAGCCCTAAAAATGGTATGAGTTTCTGTAGAATTCCTTTCTTTGGTGGTATTATCCTTTCTAACACGTTTCAGATGTATGCCATTAATCTGTGTCACTAAACTAAGAATAAATGCTGTCTGCATTTTGGTTTGACATTCTGCTTATGAAGAGCAAAAGTGCAGAGGATGAAGGTAGAGAAAAATAGGATGATGCTGGACAGAATGAAAGCCTGAAGAATTTTCATTGGTGCTGATTTAAGAGTTTTTTCTAATGTTGAATGATTTTTTTTTTTAAAGATTTTTATTGTGGAATTGGGGGATGAGAACAGCGCTGGGAAATTGGGGAAGGGGAATAGACAAGTTGCTGTCCTTTTGTTCTTCAGTCTAGTTGTGAAGAATGTTGCTTCACTGGCCCAAGTTGGCACCATCATTGCGCTCTTTCCGGGCGAGGCAGATCATTCGCCGGCTTCTGAACAGCCGCTCACGGCGGCTACTGGCTACACATGGTAGCCTATGGCAACCCACTGCAGCAGGGGCTGCAGCCTATGCCTTCGCCAGTGACTCACGGCAGCCCANCAACGTCCTCCACAACTAGACTGAAGAACAAAACGACAGCAACTTGTCTGTTCCCCTTCCCCTAATTCCCCAGCGCTGTTCCCATCCCCCAATTCCTCTAAAAATCTTTAAAAAATAATAATAATAAATAAATAATATATATATATATATATGTATGTATGTATATATATGTATCCCACAAAGTTCTTTCAAAGGCAGTGAGAATAGGAGATAAACGATAAGCAAAGTATATGACTAACAAGACATAGTGCCTGACAGCCATGCTGGGAGGAGGCTAGATGGGAACCCAGGCGTGGTGTCTCCGTTTGAAAGGGCTCTTCTTGTGCCCAGAACATCGAGGAGAAATTACCCTCAGTAAACACAGTCAATCCTGCTGATGGAGAGGTGGTTCCCAGCAGCTCCCAGAGATGAAAACAGGCCCCAAACTCAGCATCAGGAGGCACCAGCAGGAGAGGGACGGGGCTGGGGCAGCGTCCTTCCCAATGCCGTGGGGCTCGTTTCCAACTTACAACTATGCACGCAGATATCTGTCAGAGGGAAGAGTGGAGCACTTCAGACCAGATCACTGTCAAGGTGCACACCGCACACACTTTCTCAGGAAGGAGCACCAAGCAAGGAGGATGTAGGGCTTCCAGCACAGAGGCGGGAATGCAGGGGAAGAGGGGACGCAGGGGTGGCAGCAAGGCAAGCATGAGGCCCTAGGGGCCTGGCTCTGTGGAATGGTCTGAAGGAGGCATGTAATACTGCAGAGATGTTAGTGCAATAGATGTGCAGAAAATTCAGGCAATGAAAAGCAAGGAAGCTGGGAAGGACAGGAAAAAATTACATAAGAAAGGCCGTGCTATAGTTTATACATGGTTCAGCAGTGAAAAATATTTACGTAGTCAATGATGTAAACACTGCAGAAGACCTAGCCAAGCTTCGGAGGTGGTGGGGAGAGTGCTGCTTTCTAATTTCTTACCATAGGAGGCCAAAGCACAGCATATTAATTTGAAAAGCCAAGAAAATTGCACCAGAAGCATTTTACTTAGACATCGACGCAGTGACCCCACCCTAAAACCACCCAGAACTAAAGAGCAGAAAGAGGGGCTTCTCCAAGCAGGGTGGGATGGGCGAGCAGGGCAGACGCAGCTGTCTGGCTCCAGGCCTTGCAGCACTGTGACTTTTTGAACTGTGTACCTGTATTTGATAGCTTTTTAGTTTGCCTTTTCTCTCTTTTACTTACTCTTGGGGGTCTAGGTTGGGTCAGGAGTCAGGTGGTGTCCCCCTGTGGAATGTGGAGAGAGGTGCCCGGGGTAAGCTGGAGGGCACATGGCTTTCATGCAGCCTGGAGCGAGTTCTGTGAGCCCAGCGGCCCTTTATCCAGTTGGTTGACATTCCAGAGAAGAGCCCCAGGGGGAAGAATGTTCCAGAGGGAACATAGTCATAGCCCCTTGGGGGTGGGGGGTGGCGCAGGGCCAGGAGTGCCCTTCCTCTTCCCTCAACTGGCATCCCTGTTGCTCCCCAACACCAGACCTGAAATTCAGGGTCCAACAGGAGGGCTTTCTGCTTCCCGAGGTGCCACTGTTTGCTCTAATGAATGTGATTACATAAGTGTTGAATGTATTCTTTGGTAACTTCTATAAATTATTTCATTTCCTCAGCGTGTTTGCGCAAAACTCGAATGTGTCCAGGTGACTATTTTTTCAAGCTTCTCTGATGTATTTGAAGATTTTATTGTCTTTAAAATAACAAGAGACAATTCTGTGAACAGACTAAAAAAACCCCACTAAATTATATCCTTTAAATGAGTGAATTGTGTGGTATATGAATTCTGTCTCCATAAACCAGTTAGGAGAAGTAATGTGAGAGTCAGAACTGCCCCAGACCCCAGCCTCTCTGCCACCTGCCCCTCCCTGTCTGTACCAAGGAGACCTTCAAACAGAGTGGGTGCTGGACTGGCTGAAGTGCGGCACTCGGCCAAAATCCCCATGATGACAGATGCAGGAAGAAAGCAGCTTTTGGTGCTGGAGTCAAACCACGTCCCCATGGGAGGCACAGCAAGAGGAACTGGCCAGGCTCTGGTGACAGCTGGGCGCTGAGCAGACCCCTTGCAGTGAGGGAGGGCACTGCTGCTGACATGGGCACACCCACTTCTGAAAGACAAAATAGGGTTCCTGAATGATACCTGCCTCTTGGGAGACATATGGAATGGCTTTTCCATGTAAGACCAGCATTGTTTCTTTTTTGTTTTGTTTTTTAAGATTTTATTGGGGAGTTTGGGGAGGGGAACAGTGCTGGGGAATCGGGGAAGGGGAACAGACAAGTTGCTGTCGTTTTGTTCTTCAGTCTAGTTGTGGAGGACGTCGCTTCACTGGCCCATGTTGGTATTATCATTGTGCCCTTCCCGAGTGAGGCAGATCGGTCGCTGGCCTCTAAACGGCCGCTCACGGCGGCTCTTGGCAGCTCACACCGGCTGCCAGCCACTCGTGCTGGCTGCCAGCCACACATGGTAGCTTATGGCAGCCCACTGCAGCCTACGCTGTCGCCGGCAACTCACAGCAGCCCAGATCCAGGTCGAGCTGTTGTTCACCATCTTAGCTCTAGAGGGCAGTGTCACTGGCCCCATGTGGGATCTGAACCAGGGCCATGCTGCTCAGAGCTGGTGTCCCAAGCCAGCTCTTAACCAACATGCCACTCAGCTGGCCCCAGCATTGTTTTATTTTATTTTATTTTTTAAAGATTTTATTGGGGAATTGGGGAGGTGAACAGTGTTGGGGAATTGGGGAAGAGGAACATTGTGTTTTTCCAGGACCCATCAGCTCCAAGTCAAGTTGTTGTCTTAGTTGTAGGGGGCGCAGCTCAGCTCCAATTCCAATCGCCGCTTTCAATCTAGTTGTAGGGGAGCTCAGCCCACCATCCCATGCAGGAGTCGAACTGGCAACCTTGTTGTTAAGAGCACGTGCTCCCACCAGCTCAGTGGAAGCTCAGCTCCGGCGCAGCTCACTGGCTCATGTGGGAATCAAACCGGCGACCCTGTTGCTCAGAGCTCCTGCTCTAACCAACTACACCACCTGGCCGGCCCTCAGAAGCTATTCTTGTACTTCAAGCAGGAAAACTGAGCTCCAAATGAGCACATTAGGTGTTAGAAAAATCTTAATGTTACGGTTATATTTTCAAATTTGAGTTTGGAAATAAATACACCTTGCCTTTTTAAGTTGCCCAAAAAGTAAACATTAGATTCACTCGAAGGAAGTCATTTTTTCTCCCCCCAAGCACTTCTACAGGGGTTTTAAGATGTTTAGGGAGTAGCAGGCCTTCATTTTATGTCCACACAGCTGGCCAATTTTTTAAAAATTAAGTGTTTCTCCTTATCTAGAGAAATCTCGGAACAGGGTCTTTAAACATAAATTGTCAAGTGTAACCCCCCAAAAAGTTACTTGCCAGAGTAGTTGGTGCAAAGCAGGCCTATTAGGGGTTAAAAATCTCTGGCGCTGTCCCAGGTGCTGGAGCCGAAGTGTGACACTTTCCGGCAGGCTTAGGAAATGTAACACACAGGAAGCTCTTTCTTAGTCGGCTGTTCTCTAGACAGTTACAGATAGAAAATCACCACTGCTTTGTACGAGGCTTGAATCATCTATCATTTTTGTCTAGCTTTCAGAGGTCCTGAGAACACAATGATGGCTCTTCCTCGTTCTCCCTCCTCCCCCTTTCTTTCCTCCCCTTTCTTTTTTTCTGATCTAAGAACTCAAAACTGCCTACTCTGGTGAGCACACAGCCTTTTCAGGTTTTATATGAAGCATGTCACTATGTATGTAACAAACATCCTTACATTCCTAAGAATCCTTCAGTTATCTCCATTCAAATGAACCAACCAGCAAAACCTCCTACTCAAGGGCATGCCTACTCTTAAGAAGTAACACACTACAGATGTTGCCTTGTCCACCCCTTTTCCTTCCTTACCTCCTTCTCCTGCCCCCAAACACCTGTGCCCCAGAAGAAACCACAACCTTAAATGTAAACTGAAAATCACAGCTCCATCTATTTAAAATCTTCAGGCTTATTTCCAAAGGTGTCAGTAAAAGGCAGAATGTACATGAGGTAGGACAATTAAGTTTGCGAAATTGTTACAGTGATGTTGCTAACTTTTTTTTATATCAGATGGATTGATTATTCATTATGAATTTGTACCAACTGGACAAACAGTTAACCAAGTTTATTTGGAAGTGCTGAAAAAGCTGCATGAAAAAGTTGAACTTTTCACCAATAATTCATGGCTCTCGCATCGCGACAATGCACCAGCTCACACGGCACTGTCTGTGAGGGAGTTTGTAGCCAGGAAACAAATAATTGTATTGGAACACCCTCCCTACACACCTATCTGGCCCCCAATGACTTCTTTTTTTTTTTTTTTTAAGGTTTTATTGGGGAATTGGGGGAGGGGAACAGCGCTGGGGAATCAGGGGAAGGGNTGTCACTGGCCCTCATATGTGGGATCCGAACCGGGGCCCTCTGGCGTCCCAAGCCAACTCTTAACCAACGCGCCACTCGGCCGGCCCTGTTGAATGATTTCTTGATAATTTTTAAAAATTATTATAATCACAGTTATTATGCCACTTCTACAATTAACTGTATTCAGCAGTGGTGGTCTCATACTCCAAGATATAATGCTCAGCATTTTAGAGCTTCTAGAATTTTTTAGTCCACTCAAGATTGGGTTCTAGATACTATCCTAATCTAGGAACTGTCACTTTCAGATTTAAACCAAATCTCAAAAGAAAAAAAACAAAAACAAACCGCAGACAGCATAGGAGTGACCTTATCTGCTCTAGGGTTGGAGAATGAGAGCTGAGGGGTGTCATCCCCACTCAGGTGGGCTGACCAGAGGCCTGAGGCCAGGTAAGTGTTGGCTCCTGTACTGGGCTCCACTGTGGGGAGAAAGTTTCTGCCAGAGACCTGAAGGAGCCTCAGCATAGAACCTGTCTTCTAGGCACTCACCCATTTCTTCCCAGGTGTGTTTTGTGCCCCCCTGGGCCAGGTACGGACAGGCTCCCAGGGGTGAATGGGATAGATTTGGTCCTTGCCTGGGAGGCACCTGAACCAATGGAACAGTAGGACATGTGCACTGAGAAGCCCACCAGGCTAGTGGTGTTCTTTGGATGAGTCCTGAGGCTCGGGTAGAAGCCCCCGCGTGCAGCGGGTGGGCCGGCGAGGATAGGGACTGTGCTGGGCGCAGAGACCGGGGTGCAGCATGGCGGTTGGGGGAATGGCGTCCTAATGGTATTGAAGGTGGGAGAGTTGGTCTTACTGGTGACCCTTGACTTGCAGGAGAGGATGCTTCTTTGCCTTTTCATCTGTTCGTTGCCTTAGCCGCTGCCTTGGCCTCTCTGGCCTGGGTCAGAAGCTGGTTGTCTTAAGTGAAGACAAACACCGGTGCCCCTCAGGCAGGGTGTCCAGGTTTGCTTTGTTTCTGGTGATGGTTCTGCAGAGTAAGCTCTTCTGGGTACAGGATGTCTCCTTTAGAAGGACTTAAGGAGTGACACCTGGCAGGCTGTCCTCCCTGAGTGGCCCTTGGTACTGCTCACCTGGGCAGGCGTGCAGTGGGTGGGGGAGTTCGGCATGCCAGCAGGTGAGAGCTGTGCTGGTGGGGGCCGGTGTCTGGATGTGTCTTTAAGAAGACATCGTTGCGAGCACACGCTGGAGTACGATGAGATGTTCACATGGTATGGCTTATTCATATATCTCAAAGCTTTTTTTTTTTTAATTTTTATTGGGGAATTGGGGGATGGGAACAGCGCTGGGGAATTGGGGGAAGGGGAACAGACAAGTTGCTGTCCTTTTGTTCTTCAGTCCAG
>NW_017731476.1:1909032-1910193 GCF_001890085.2 Hipposideros armiger
GCGACTCATGGCAGCCCAGCTCCAGGTTGAGCTGTTGTTCAGCATCTTAGCTGTAGAGGGCAGTGTCACTGGCCCTCATATGTGGGATCCAAACCAGTTCCCTCTGGCGTCCCAAGCCAGCTCTTAACCAACGTGTCACTCGGCCGGCCCTAAACAGCACTCTTGAGGCAAGTCAGGTACCTCCTGTACTCAGGACCCTCTCAGGCCTTTGACCTCCTCTCCTGCTGCTGAGCCCTTCCTCACTCGGCTCCAGCCACCCAGCCTTCTTGAGGCTCCTCCATTCCACAGGCACCCCCACCTCAGGCTCCTAACACTGACTGTGCCCTTTGCCTGAGACACTGTCCCGTGTCTCCTCTGCCTAGGATGTCTCCCAGAGCTCAGGGTTCCCCACCACGCTCATCCAGGTGGTTGGCAGAATTCAGTTCCTGGTGTTTGTAGAGCCGAGATTCCTGTGTACCTGCTGGTGGTTGGCATGCAGTGGCCCTCAGGTCCAGCCACGGGGTCCTATCAGCACAGTAGCCTACCTCTGTGTGGCCAGGTGTATGCTACAGTTACTGCGTGGACAGAGTGACTGGCTTGTCATACTGGCCGTGTTCAACTATCCCATCATATCCACCTGCCTCCTTGGGACCCTGCCCCCACAGTGTCCAGTCCTGGAACAGCCGACCACACAGGAGCCAGGTCACTTTCCCAGGGCACCTGCCATAAATCCCCCAGTTCACGAGCCCACCATGCAGTCCTAGCTTTTCATCTGCTGTTTTTAGGGACCACTTTTAAGTAGAAAGGGGCAGTCAGGGACCTCAGATACTTGAGGGAAGCCCACAAGAAGAAAGGAAGAGACCAAAACCAAAAACACAAAAGAAAAGAAAGCAGATAGCACTTGAAGGGAACAGTCAGTGCAGAGAGCAGAAGAAAACTTGGAAAGTACAACTTGATATATAGTGTCATATTAATGCATTTAGAGAACTAGAAAGCTCCCTCAGAAATGAAAAATGAAAAAAACAAAACATCCAGTCTAAGGGTTGGAAGATCAAGTCAAGGATATATCCCATACAGACTGGCCAAATGGCGCGTTGGTTAAGAGCTGGCTTGGGACGCCAGAGGGCCCCGGTTCGGATCCCACATATGAGGGCCAGTGACACTGCCCTCTACAGCTAAGAT
>NW_017731476.1:1915938-1961431 GCF_001890085.2 Hipposideros armiger
TGTCCTTTTGTTCTTCAGTCTAGTTGTGGAGGACGTTGCTTCACTGGCCCATGTTGGTATTATCATTGCACTCTTCCTGGGTGAGGCAGATCGGTTGCCGGCCTCTAAATGGCCGCTCAGGGCGGCTCTTGGCAGCTCACACCGGCTGCCGGCCACACACGGTAGCTTATCGCAGCCCACTGCAGCAGGGGCTGCAGCCTACACCGTCACTGGCGACTCACGGCAGCCCAGCTCCAGGTCGAGCTGTTGTTCAGCATCTTAGCTCTAGAGGGCAGTGTCACTGGCCCTCATGTGGGATCCGAACCGGGGCCTTGTTGCTCAGAGCTGGCGCCCCAGGCCAGCTCCTAACCAACTCGCCACTCGGCTGGCCCCCCCAATGACTTCTTTTCTAGAATGAGTTCACAAACTTTATTGTATGTCCTCATATATCCTTCCTGTCTACTGTTTATAAACTTTTAAAATTATGTGATATTTAGTCTCTTCTAGACTTATCAAAACGACTTCTTTTTGCTCCTCCCTAACATCTAAGTAAGGAAAGTTGGAAATGGCATCTTGAGTGTTGGTGCTGGCCAGGACACCCACCTCCCGGAGCAAAGCTAGGTGGAGCTGTCTGCACCTGAGAGCTCCACATGGCCGCGGGCCTTGTGGTTTCCTTCAGGTGGGTGCCTTGGGTGTGCACAGGCCACTGCAGCTCACTCAGGACAGCTAAGGAGACTTCTCAGAAAGAGCAGGGAAAACCCCGTGTATGTTCATTTAGGTGCTTTACAGATGCTCTTAGAGACAAGGGCCGGTGCCGTGAGGTAGGCCGGCTGCCACTCTCAATACAGACGTTCAGGAACGATCCATAATCAGGCTGTTGAGGGTTTCTTTTCTCTCTACCTGCTCCTGCCCACCCCGCACGTCTGGTGTCAAGTTTATGAATAGCTAAGGGAGCCCCTGGGTTTCTCATCAACATGGCTACTCCCCCCTCACCCCCATACCACAGTTTGTTTATGCATCCTTTTGTTGATGGACATTTGGGTTGTGTCCATTTTTTTGGCCATTACAAATAAAGTTTCTATGATCCTTCATGTCCGAGTCTTTGCATGGACACATGTGTTCATTCCTTTCTTACCTAGGAATGAAATGACTGGGTCTTATCTTAGGTACATGGTTAACTCTTTAAGGAATTTCCAAACAATTTTCCAAAGTGGTTGTGTAATTTTACGTTCCCAACAGCAGTGTATGAGAATTCCAGTTTCTCCATGCCCTCCCAAACACATGGTGTATGCAGTATGGCCTGTCCTTTTAATTGTATAATAGCTATGCAAATAGATGTGTACCTTATCGTTTTAATTTGCAGTCCCCTAGTGACTATGGATATTGATGTGAATCCTTTTAAATCTATTGAAACTTGTTTTATGGTCCCGAATATAGTCTGTCTTGGTAACTGTTGTTTGAAAGGAATGTGCATTCTACTTCTGTTGTCTGGAGTGTTCTGTACATGTTAGGTAGGTTGAGGTGCTTGATAGTAGTAGTGGTTGTCACAAGGGGCAGAAACGGGGTGAATGTCTCCCGATGCAATGCTGTGCTTTCAGCACAATTTCTGCAGCCCTGTTTCTGTAGTTGGAGTTAACTGTGGTTAGACAGCTCCGTTCCCCTCTCTTCTCTTGCAGATTATGTTTCCACATCATAGCTGAAACAATATAATTTGTTAGTAACTTTCTCATATTAGAATGATCTCCCAGGAGCCAGCTTCATCCATCCGTTTGTACCTGGTCGCAGTGGGTTTTTCTCCTATAATGTTTTTGTAACTTGCTGTGTCATTTACTGGAGAAGGGGCTCCTTGCTTTCACTGCCCTGTTGTTCGTCTCTTGGCTTGGTTTGCTGGCTCTGCTGAGTTTCCAAGAAAAGGCAGGTTCTTATTTTTCAGTCTTAATTGTTTTTGTTTTTGTTTTCCTGAAACCTTGTGAGTGGAGAACTCTGGGCTTGCATAATTGGAACCATCCCCACATCATTGACTACATGGAAGTTGATTTATTTTCCAAAGAAAATATAGTTCAAGTGGACTTTAAAATATATATACTTTGATTCATCATTGCTCATTCTTACGTGGTAACATATTAAAGGGCCTATTCCCAGTTAATTATTTGTTTAAAAAGCATTGGGTTAATGTTTCAGAGTGAATGACTTGGTACTTTGTATTCAATTAGTAGCTTCGCTGTTAAAATTCTTAGGAATCTTAAGGACAGACTGGCCATCATGGCTTCCAGGTTAGATAACTGTGGGTACCCAGCAAGGTTCTCAGGAGACACCATGTGCTTCAGAAATGAAGGCTTTTGTGAGATAAGGAGCGAGGCATTCAGTTATTTCAAGAAGTCAGCTGACGAGTGGACTCCAAGCCCAGTGTCTCAAACACCCAGGGCCCTGGGGTGGAGGGACGGAGGCTGCCACCTTCTCCCTGTTGTGGAGGAGGCAGAGGGAGATATACCGTCTTTGACTTGAGAACCCTGGACTGTTAGGATCAGTCAGCTTGAGCTGGTCCCGTTCCAGTCTGGCTCTTCTGTTGCTCATTGTCAACAAATGATGGTGAGAGAGCTGGACTTGGCAGCATCTGCCATCCTGCCCAGCACCGAGGAGGCCCTGAGGGATATTTGTGAATGGCATGGATTAATGGGTTTGGCCTCAGCCAGGGCTCATATGTCCATCATAGTCTTAGCTCTAATTCTCCACCTTTGAAGCACCCTGTCTACACCCCATCCCTAAATATCCTTATGCCAAAACCCTCCTACCTTTTGGGGTTTCCTGGATGGACTTTACCTCTTTTTGTGGTCAAAAGTCAGCTCTTCCTGGCTAAACACATCCTTTTTTCCCCTTCTCCCTTCCCACTATCTTTCCTCTCTTTCTTGCTTGATCTTTGCTCTTTTTCTCCCTTCTCCTCCCCCCCCCCCCATTTTCATTATGGAAAAATTCAAGCCTACACAGAATTAGAGAGAATAATAGTGTAATGCTTTTCTAGTGCCCCACTCCCAGCCCCAGCAACTCTCAGTCACGGCCATTCAGTAATCATATATGTGCCTTAGCCCCAGATTTTTGAAATATCTCTAAATATTTTAGTATATCAAAAAAGCAATGTGCTTTTAAAAAATTACTAAAATATCATTATCACACCTACAAAAATTAACAATTCCTTAATATAAAATATTCAGTCAGTTTTCAGTGTCCAGGCTTAGTATTCAAATTTCTAATAATCTTATAAATGTGATTAAAAAAATAATTTATTTGAATTAGAATCCAAAAAAGTCTTTACATGGCAGTAGGTTGACATGTCTCCTAGGTCTCTTAATGAAGGTTTCCTTTCCATCTTTTTTTTTTTCCCTTTAAAATAGGTCACTTATCTCTCTCTTTCAAGATTTTGCTGATTACATCCCTGCGATATTGTCGAAACATGTTGCTTTGATCATTGCTTTTTCTGTAAATTGGTAGTTGGATTCCAGTTCGATTTAGGTGGTGTCACACACTTCCATCAGGAGGCAGTTGGGGTCTGGTTGTCTGTCTTTCTGTGCCCTTAGGAGGCACTGAGGGTCATTGTAATGGACATTGTTTATGTCCATTACATCATCAAGGACTGCAGGATGGTGACGTTCTAATCCCATCATTCCTTCTTCATTTATTGGCTGGATCGCTCCTTAAAGAGACCCTCCCCCTCACCATTGCTTGCCGTGAGTTACAGTTTGTATGGGAAAGACAGGCTAACTGCTTGGTTCTTTCCCTTTATTTATTAGTTTTCATAATAATAACTTGGTTCACTAGTGTCCTCCAATAATGACTAGTTACTTTTTTACCATAATTTTTGCCTTCCTGGGTTGAAACGTGTTTGATGTATTTATCATTCTCATCAGTGCTCATCTTGTTTCATTTTTGGCTGTGAAAGCCTCTTCAGATTGGCTCCCGAGTTCTTTGATGTGACCTAGTAAAGTCTTTGATAGCTTCTTTGCTTCCAGGTATCACAAGCTATTCCAGGCTCAGCTTACACAATTCCTGGCATTTCTCCAAGGGTCCTGATTCCTTTTAATGGAAAATGGAATTGAAATACCACAACCTAGGTGCTACGGGTGCCCACGGTTAATTGGACAGAATTAGAAGATTTTTGTTTTATTATTCATATATCGTGAGTGATACCTCATAGTGATACTTAAAAATTCAAATTCAGGATTATAGGGTGTTTGCCAACTATCTTCAGTTTTATATCATTTTCTCCTTTTTCAATCATGTGGAGAACCCCAGCCCTGAACAACACTTAGAATGATGGAATTAGAGTATTCCTTATTACTTGGTGTTGCTGCTGAAAAGATTAATGATAGTCTAATTTTCTTTTATGAAGACTTAATTTTTGCATAGCTACTCAAAGAATTTTTTTTCTTTTCCTTTAAAATCCAAGAAATTCACCAGATTAAGTCTTGGAGTAGGTCTTTTGGGGTTAGGAGTTGATATTCTTAGGTACCCGATGTGTTCTTTCAATAATGTAATTTTTTTTAAGGGAAGTTCTTTTAAATGTAGTTTTGATATTTGTTCTGTACCCTTGCTTTGACTTTTCTTCCTAGGGACTTGTTATCCATCCTAATGTGTCTTTGCCTTACTTCCAAATTTATCACTTCCTCTGGAATCCTTTTTATCTCTTTATTCATTTATTTTTAAGAGCTTTATTGAAGTTTAATTTATATGCCATAAAATTCACCAACTGTAAGTGTATAAATCAATGAATTTTAGTAAATTTGTAGAGTTATGCAGTCATCACCACAGCCTAATTTTAAAATATTTCCCCACTCCAAAAAGATCCCTCGTGCTGTTTGCAGTCAGTCTGCTCCCACCCCATACTTGCCAGGCAACCACTGATCTTTCTATCTCTGTAGATTTTTGTTTTATGAACATTTCCTATAAATGAAAGAATATAATTTATAGTCTTTTATATTTAGCAGAATGTTTTTGAGGTTCATTCATGCTGTAGCATGTATCAGTATTTCATTCGTTTTTGTGGCTGAATGATATAGGCTATTGTATCGATGGACCACATTTTGCTTATCCTTTTTTCAGTTGATGGATATTTGAGTTGCTTTTGCTCTTTTGCTGTTATGAAGAATGCTGCTTGTTATGACTATTTGCATCACACCTTTGTTTGGACATGTTTTCCTTCCTCTTGGGTCAATACGTAAGAGTGCAGTTGCTTGGGCCAGCCGAGTGGCGTGTTGGTTAGGAGTTGGCTTGGGACACCAGCTCTGAGCAGCAGGGCCCCGGTTTGGATCCCACATATGAGGGCCAGTGACGATGCGCCCTCTACAGCTAAGATGGTGAACAACAGCTCGTCCTGGAGCTGGGCTGCTGTGAGTCGCTGGCGACAGCGTAGGCTGCAGTGGGGCTGGCTGGCAGCTGGCTTGCGCTTTCGTGAGCTGCCGTGAGCCACCGTGAATGGCTGTCTAATGGCCAGCGAGTGACTGCCTCACCCAGGAAGAGCGCAATGATAATATCAACATGGGCCAGTGAAGCGACGTCCTCCACTATCATGTCACGCGTGACAAGGGCTGGGGAGGGGTGGCGAAGGGTTAAGAAATCACAAGAGTCATAAGTAGAGTTTCTGCGGGCCAGGGGTCTAGTCTCTGCAGACTGAGAGTGAGCCCTGATACTGGCAGGCGAATAACTTTTATTTACAACTGTCACAAAGAAGTCAATTTGAATATCTATACCCAGTTAATTGATTCGATTAGACTGGCAGCTGCTTCACCGAAACTCATTGTGATCAAGCACAAGTTGTGCTTTCACACATACATATGACCATCCAGAGACCACCGGATAAGGAAGTTTTACCGAGATCATTCCCTCGGGTCTCAGCATTCCAAGACACTTCCTTGTGACTTCAAAGGATCAGTGCGCAGGAGCATTCGAGTGGGCAGCTGCAAAGTGACATTCCACAACTAGACTGAAGAACAAAAGGACAGCAACTTGTCTGTTCCTCTTCCCCGATTCCCCAACGCTGTTCCCTTCCCCCAATTCCCCAATAAAATCTTTAAAAAAAAAAAGAAAAAAGAAAAAACAAGAGTGGAGTTGCTGTATTATTAATATATGGTAAGCTTATGTTTAACTTTTCAGGGAACTGCCAAATGATTTCCAAATTGGCCAGACCATTTTACATTCCTCCTAGCAATATATGAGATTCCAGGTTTTCCACATCCTCGCCAACCCTTGTTATCAGCTGTAATTTTGATTATAGCTGCTCTAGTGAGTGATATCTATCTGGTGGTGGTTTTTTGTTTGTTTGTTTTGTTTTAAGGAGGGCCGCACCTCACAGTGACCCATGTGGGAATCCAACTGGCAACCTTGGTGTTATCAGCACCACACTCTAAATCTCGTTGTGGTTTTAATTTGCATTTTCCTAAGGACTCATGATCTTGAGCATCTTTTCATGTGCTTGTCAGCCATTTGTATATCTTGTTTGATGAAATAACTGTTTAAATTTTTTGCCCATTTAAAAAAATTGTGGGTTTTTTGTCTTGGTGAATGGTGAGATTTCTTTATACATCCTAGATAGAAGTCCTTTACCAGATATATGATTTACAAATATTTTTTCCCCCAGTCTGTGTTTTGTCTTTTAGTTTTACTAATGGTGCCTTTTGAAGTACCAAAGATTTAAATTTTGATGAAATTCAGTTTATACTTAGAAATATAAGTATCTTTTTTCAGAAGAGTTTCATTCTCTGTAACATTCACGTGTGAATTATCCTTACTTTTTTTTTTTTTTTTTTTTAAGCTGAGCCATTCTGCCACCAGTTGGCAGCTCAGCGGCTGCTCAGCTTGGGCCAGGAATTGAACCTCTGTTGCTCAGAGCTCAAACTCTTGAGCGAGCTCTTAACCAACTGAGCCACTTGGCCGGCCCTTCCTGCTTACTTTTTTTTATTTTTGATATCCACCGTCTACTTGCTGAAGGTATTTTCACTAAGGAATCTGCACAGCAGTCAGAATGGATGGGTGGGTCTGTGCTGTGTGGAATAGTCTAGATACTGTCTAGAATAATATCTAAAACATCAACACTGACTATCTTTCTACTCAAGAAGCAGGGCTGTTGGCTTTTGAGAGCAGGATCTTATTCCGTCACTCGTGGTCCTACGAGCTGTGGGCACCTGCTTCCCAGGATACCGCCCGTTTCTCTGGCTGGAGCTGTTGCTGGCCTTCGGATCCGAGGAACCAGTGGCTCTTAACTTTCAGCACCACGCCTTGCAAGTGGGCTGCTGCTTTGAATGTGGTGAAAGGTCAAGTGCATGATACACCACCCTCCAGTTTTGAAAAGGCTTGGGTAACATATTCTCACTTGGCAATTGCAGGTGAAGGACTTAACGAAATACTTGGATCCCAGTGGGCTCGGCGTGATCAGTTTTGAAGACTTCTACCGAGGGATCGAGGCGATCAGAAATGGAGGTCAGTCATCCCCGCTCCTTCCTCAGCCCCAGCACTGGCCTCCCCTCTCCTTCAGCCACCCTTCCCAAGGACCCAACTCCTCAGGCTCCTTCTGTTGAACTTAACATCTTCCCTTCTCTTTGAAGCCCCTACAGTGCCCCAGGTTTTTATCTTTTTTTTTTTTTTTTAGCTGAGCCATCCCGCCACCTGTTGGCAGCTCAGCGGCTGCTCAGCTCGGGCTGACTCGAACCACTGTTGCTCAGAGCTCAAACTCTTGAGCGAGCTCTTAACCAACTGAGCCACTCAGCCGGCCCGCCCCAGGTTTTTAGAATGCATTCTCTCCTTTCTTGTTCTTTGCTCCTCACACAGCCTGTCTTCCAGAACTGACTGACTCAGCTCCTTATCCATAATGTTAGAAGGCTACTGCCACTTTCCCCAAAGTGTTTTTAATGACGACTTTCAAACATACAGAAATATTGAGAGACTCACACAGTGAACAGTGACAGTGTTCCTTTCACCTGTGTGCTACAGGCAACATTTTTCTGTATCTGTGTTAGCCATCCATCCTCCTGTCTGTCTAACACTCCATTCTCTTTTTTCTAGTAGGATGCCTTTCAAGTCAGCAGACTTCCATACACTTCACCCGAAACACTTCAGCACGTGTATCAATCATTTGTTTTGCAGTCTTTTTTTGAGTAAAAATTTACCTACAGTGGAATGCACAAATATTACGTGTGCCATTCTGTGAATTTTGATAAATTCTTAGGCCTGGTAATACAAATCCCTATCAAGTGTATTAGCATCTCTGCAGACAGTTTCCTCACGTCCTTCCAGACATACCCTCCCTCCTTTCGATACCTCCTTTCTTGTCGCCATAGATTAGCTTTGCCTCTCGTGGACTTCATATAAATAAAATCGTCAGTACTTGCTCTTGCGTCTGGCTTCTCCTTGCATGTGATGTTTCTGAAGCTCACCCGTGTTGTTTCAAGTATCATGAGGCTGCTTTTCTTTTGTGGGGTAGCGCTCCCTCGAATTCCTGTAACACAGGCTTGCCCACTCCCCAGGGGTGGACACTTGTTTGGGACTAGGATAGTTCCAGTTTGGGGCTATTATGAAGAAAGCTTCTATTGACATCTGTGTCCACGTCTGTGTAGACACATGTTTTCATGTCCTCGGGGCCTTTACCTGGCAGTGCGGTGGCTGGTCATGTGCATATGAGCTTAGTTCCTTACAGAACTGTCAGACGTCCTTCCAAATGGTTGTACTAGTTTACTGTCTCACCAGTTGCTCATACACTGCCCTCTTCAAATGAAACCCTGAAGCTCTGAGTAAATCTTTCCTTCTCATTCCCCATCTTCAGCCAGGTGGTGCAGGTAGGGGTGATGGTGGTGAAAAGTCACCAGTCACAGGCTTTTCTCCTCCTTCCTGCACTTCTGCAGAGAAAGCGGGGCATAAACAGACTCGGCAGGGCCCGTGGTCATTGTGGTGGCCTGGTTGCGGGGTGCCCTTGAAGCTGAGGTCCTACCAGCAATTGTTGGTAGAGTCATCTGTCTTGTCTGTCACCTCCCCAAAATTATTGCTCCACGGTGTCACATAGACGCTGGGTTTCCTGAAACACTGGGTAGCGTTCTGTGGATGGAGCCCTGTGTGTTACCAGCTCAGGGACCCCCTGGTGAGCTGGTAGCCAGGGTGCTGGTGCATACAGAACACGCAAGGAGGGAGGAAACAGTGTGGTAGCTGGGGCCGAGCTTATTACCTTATCTGTGGGTCGACGGCATCCGTGTGTCCCAGGGATTAAATCTAAAGGGATTGGTTGGAGCTCTGGTCTTGGACATGACCCTGGTGATCTCTGCACCTGCCAGCGGGGGGTCTAGATCGGGCTTGTTCAGGTTTGGGTGGTTTAGGAGCCCAGATTCCTCTTAAGTCTCAAGGCTAGGAGCAGCGGTTGCAGCTGGGCTGGGGGGAGTGGGCAGAAAGGAGCACCAGGCAGAGGCCAGAGAGAGATGTTGCCTAGGCCGTCTGTGTTGCCCTGAGGCCCCCTCTAAGCCTGGGTTCAGGCTGGCGGCTGCTCTGTGGGCCATGGTTAGTGCAAACTGGAGCACGCTCTTCTGTAGGAGTTTCTGGATTGTGCCCTGGGAATCAGCATGTGCCCACAGAAAACGGTGACTCAGGCAGCGCAGCCCGGTTCGCTGTAATAAAATGCTCTGGGCATTGGAGCTGATTCCGTCTGTTAGGCAGGAGAGGTTGCTGCTGCCGGCCCACGTGGCTGTCTCGTGGGTTGCATGTGTCTTGAAGTTCAGTGACTTAAGGAGTGTGGCGATGTCTATCAGTCTGGTGAGAGAAAATGGCCATCTGAGAATGGGCTGTCTCCCTGAGTCCTGACCTTTTCTTAATGGTTACCGTCTGCCCCCAAGTGCTGAGACAGGGTCTCTGCCCACCTGCCTCCCTCTTCCTCACCTTTGCCTGGGCTGTTCCCACCACAGCTGGGGCATCCTCTGTCCTTCCCAGGGCTTGGCAGAGAGGAGCCTAAGGCGAGGCCCTGGGAGGGATTTGGGACTCCCTGCCTCTGCCTGAGAGGAGCTGGCCAGGGCTCTTCTATCTCCAACCAGAGCTCGCTCCAGCCTGTTCTCCAATTTGGACCTCTCCGGGCTCACCTGGCCTGTACACCTGGTTCCTTCCCATCCCCCAGGCACCTGGCCTTCTGCATCCTGTTTGTTCAGCACTACAGCTGCACTTCCTCCTGTTTTGGGGAGCAATCCGGAGGACTCTGTACTTGAGCCTCCAAGTCAGTTCGCCTTGGGAAATTTGTCCTGTCTCCGCTGGCCCACACATACCACTGAGCCCCACTGGGGTTGTTTGAATCTCTTTGTTTTTACATTCTATTTAGTAATGTTTCCACTTTGATTTGATTAAACATAAAACCTCCTGGCCAGTCCTGGAGTTAGCATAGATGCTCCAGGAAATGGTGCTGTTTTTTCAATGGCGAGAACATTCTGGAATAGAAGCATCCCCAGAGGGTAGGGCTTGGTCTGAACATGATGCCACATCATGGGGTGCATTGCAGGTGTTGCCTCCCCACTCCAGCCCTGCACTGTTTAGCGTGCGTGGAACATACCTCTGCTCCTGAAGTGAGCTGGTGGGCCCTGGACCCTGGGGGACAGTCTGCTGCTGAGGTGTTGTAGTTGAGGGGGCAGAGGATGGGGGCCACAGACAGGGTTGGTGAAGGGGGTGGTCCCGACAACAATGGGGCCGGGTCCCTGGGTGGGTGGGCTGAGGGGAGGCTTTAGTGCTGAGAGCTTGAATCAGGCTGGATGGAGGGGCACCAGCCAAGGGAGGGCACAGCTGAGACCTCCATGGACCACGGGGTTGGCCACTGTTGAGCCTGTTGCAGGCTCTGGGAGGCACAGAGTCCCTTGCCCTTGGGAGCTGGCTTTCTAGTGGAGGACAGCCCACAAACAATAAGGCAGAACAGCTACAAAAGGTGACAGGAGCTCAGGAGGAGGTCAGTGGAGGCCTTCCCAAGAAAGTCTGGGAAGGGACAGCAGGGTCTAGGTGGGGGGCCTGAGGAGAGCACGCTTTGTGTGTTTGGGAGCCACAAGGAGGCCAGTGTGGCTGGTTTGAGCAACCAGGATCAGAAGGTGGGGGTGAGGCTCTGCTGTGGGCACTGTGGGAGGGCTCGACCTTGTCAGGAGGCCTCATGGTTTGACCTCCAGCCCAGGCTTACCAAGGGGCTGGTGAGTGGGCTGACCCCTTGGCTCAGCGCCAGCAGAGCAAGACCACCTCAGAGTGGGCGTGAGTGGCTGGGCCTCCAGCTGACTGCAGCTGGGGTGGGCTTTGGGGAGGCAGTGCTGGTGGGGATACCCCATCCTGTGAGTTGGAGGTACTGTTGGGCCCCCTCAGGGCTGCAGGCTTGACTTTGCTTTTTTTTTTTGTAACTTGCAGTTTTTTTCTTTTTTTTGTAATTTGACTTCATTTGAACTTTTGCTAGGAAAGGAGAGTGAAAATAAAATTAAGAGTAAAAGCAAGTCAAAGATACTTCTGAAATTGTTATTTTATAGCATTTGGAAGAATGGAAAGCACCATTTACCTGAATTGCATTTCAGCTCAAGTTCACTCAGGGGTCTGCCCTCCCCTGTGCCTTGGGCCTGTCTCGCCTGTCAGACTTCTGTTCTACATCTAGGAGCAGCATAGCCAGTGACACAATACATTGACCCAGTTTGCAGGGGAAGCGCAAGGAGATTGTTACTGTCATAACCACAGGCCTTATTTTAGGAATAGAATGAGATAGAGAGGGAATTGTTACAAATAGGCCATTCTCTGGCTCATTACTCCCCCCCTCCTGCTCCCCCAGGCTCGGAAGAGTAAGATAAATGCACATCAAAAGTGTCCATTTAATCGAAAAGCATTTTAGTTTTTATAGAGAAAACTGATAGAAGAATCATATTTAGTTCCTATCAAGAATGTAAAAACGCCAGCCATGTTCATATCGCTTCACGGTGTGCAAGACTCCATCACATCCCCATCCCTGGAGTCTGAGCACATCCCCACGTGTCTGAAATGATGGGTGAAGTTTTGAGAGTTTGAAGTTCTGTGTTTCAATTTTTGGAAGAGCAAGCAAGACTGTTAACATCTGAGAGGGAGATCATAGGCCAAAGACATCTCACCTTTTATAAAACGTGTGTGCAGTGTCAAACTCACGAGGGTCATGGTCCGCCTCCACTCCCTGTCCCGGAAATCCAAACCTCCCGTCCACAGCAGTTCTCTTCCCCCATCAGGAGGAGCACAGGTAGTTCTGCTGTGGTTCACCTGCACCAAAGACCCAAACCTCCATTGTAGGGGACCCCAGGGCTGTTGGCCAGTGGGGGGCAGTGAGTGCCCATCCGAAGGCCAACGTGCCCCACATCGGGTTCAGCTTGCTGGGCTTGAAGGCCCCTGCACTCCTGCCAGAGCCTAAGCCACTCAGATACATAGCCACACTCCCAGGGAAAACAATACAAAACAACAGCAACAAAGGTCTCTGTGATTTTGAAAACAAAAGCCACGTCAGGGATTTTGGAATAAGGACCCTAGTCACTTCTGCTGAGCAGTATTGAATTGGAAAGGTGTCTCGTCATTAGCGAATGTCTAAATGCTTGAATCTGCACAGTTGTTGAGGGAAAGCATTATTATTCTGTTTAAATGGAAAGAGCCTTTAGAAACTGAACAGAGCAGCCATGTGTCCTGCTCTGTGGTGAGGGTCCTTCAACGCCCGTCCTCACTTCCCTGGTTACATTGGCTGTTGTAGTGACTTCAAACCACTGACCCTTCAGAACCAGGCGGGGAGCATGGCGGCGGAGGACAGCATTTCCCCATGTGGTTCAGATGCCAAAGGAGGGCCTCTGGCCAAGCAGGCCAGCGATGACCGCTTCAAAGCACTTTTCCCAGGAGCGTCTAGGGAGGCCTGACCTTCCATTTGGCCCTCAGAAGTCTCTCCTCCATGTTTTAACTAAGTGACTGATGTTATGTTAGATTATGTGAAATATATCGAGTAAGTGATTTAAGTAACTGATACATTTTAAATGAGTAAGTACTTCCGTGATCTGTTTTCTGTTCATACCTTGACACCTAATGTATGGGTTTTCCTCACCAAGCAATTCTCCAGTTCAACGCAGATACCACCTGGGTGTCCTACAGTTTAATTCATTCTAGCACCAATTGCTCAGAGTTAGCATGGCCCCACTCAGGTGTCCAGGTTACTCACACTTCTGTCTGACACGATCTCCCCCCTCCCCCCACCCAGGTTTGATCATTTGCTATAATGGCTCATAGAACCCAGGGAAGCACTGTAGTCCTATCACCGGTTTATTGTAAAGGTTCAATGACCAGCCAGGTGACGGGTCCACAACACAGGGGCCTCTGTCCCTGTGGGGTTTGGGATGCTCCACCTTCCTGACATGCTGATGTGTTAACTAACCCAGAAGTTCTCCAAACCTCCTCATTTAGGGTTTTTATGGAGGTTCCATTGTACAGACATGATTGATTAAATTATTGATGATTAGCTCAGTCTCCAGCCTATCCCCTTCCAAGGATGTGTGGAGGTGAAAACTTCTAACCATCTCATCACAAGGTTGGTTCCCCTGGCAACCGGGCCCCATCCTCCAAGAGTCACCTCATTGGTTTAAATCCAGGTACAGTTGAAAGGGTTGAATAATAACAGATGCTCCTCTCATCCCATCACCCAGGAAATTCCCAGGGTTTTAGGAGCTCTGTGCCAGGACTGGGATGAAGACCAAATCAATATTCCTTAGGATATGACAGTATCACAGTAGTGAGGCAACCTCAGGAAACATAAGCCTCTTCTATCCCCTCATGTTCTTCGTAAGGTGTTATATTTGACCACAGCTGGGAGACCCTGGAAGCCAGTACCTTTTCTTTGTGGGAATCAGTCATGTTTGAGAAGTCAGGTCTCTGTTGCTGATGTCAGAATAACAGTCTGTCCGTCATGAAAAGATTGCTTTTCCTCTAAACCTTTTTCTTATTATAAAATAAAACATTTACTGTAGAAGATAAAGTTAAGCAAAAAAAAGAAGAAAATTAAAACTGCCTATGAGCCCAGCACCAAGAACCAGGTGTTGTTAATTTGGTACTATTTCTTCATAACTACACCTCCCCAAACACGTACAATTTTTTTAAAAATTAAGCCTGGCGCCCGATGCTTTTTAAAGCCCATGAGCAGTATTACAGAGCTGATACCATGCTGTTTCTCTCTTACAGTGCCGTCCAGCTCTTTTAAGAAATAGTTGCCATTCAGCCTCCATGCTGCTGCCTCAGAACCCTGGCACAAAGGGCTATTTCAGTGGGGGACCCGCTTTCCAATCCCACCCACGCTGTTTTCTCCCTCCTGGGTTTCTCACAGCCAGTCCAGGCCTCATTGACCACTCGCGACGTTTCCCCCTGGACCTTTCGGAATGGTCTGGGTGACCTGCTGAGCCTGCTCTTCTCTCCCGCAGACTCCAGTGGCCAGCTGTGTGACGTTGTGCCTGCCCAGGACGAGGAGCCGCAGGCCTGCCCCGATGAGTTCGAGGACTTCGTTACTTTTGAGGCAAGTGGTTTGCATGGGTGAGCTGATAGGGGATCTGACCTCACACCTCTTCCTCTGTACACTCTAAGGTCCGCTTCACATAGTGGTCCCCTGAGGTCTTGGTGTAGGAAATGGCCTGACGGGCAGGGCAGGGCAGGGCTCATTGCTGTCCTGTGCACACTGCGGGAGAGGGAGCATTGTGGTCAGTGGGTGCTGGCTTGGGAGGGCTTGTGGTTGCAGCAGGTGGCACATGGGTGTCTACTCTGAGCATTGCACACCTGAGGCCCTGGCAAGAGATGGCCCTTGGGGCCTGTTAGTGGAACGACAGGCTGAGTGGTTAGGGCTTTCCAGTGATGCTGTCACCTGTGCCAGGCTGCCAAGCAAGGCCAGAGCAGGGAACGTGTTGTGAATTTTTTATTGGATCAAATTTCAAACTGTTTTCTGGGTTCAGGGACACTTGACTAACTCCTCACTGTCCTCTGTCCCCTGCCCCCCGAAGAAGCCAGGATTGCAATAGTGACATGCTGTTGCCTGTAAACATGGGTGTTTTGTCCTCTGCCAAGGCTTGGGGAAGATCTGTGAGCATGGCCACAGAAGGCAGACCACTGTCACCATGTGCCACCAGTTGGTTGGGACAGACACTGGGAGATCCCAGGTGGCTGCATCTGGGATTTTTTTTTTATTGGGGAATTGGGGAAGGGGAACAGCCAAGTTGTCCTTCAGTTTTAGTTGTGGAGGGCACAGCTAGCTCAGCTCCAAGTCTAGCCGCCATCTGGCCTCCCGTCAGCAGCTCCCGGCCACTCAGCTCAAGGTGCTGTGTTCAATCTTAGTTGTGGGTGGGCGTAGCCCACCATCCTATGCAGGAGTTGAACTGGAAACCTTTGTTGCTAAAAGTGCACGCTCTAACCATCAAGCCATCCAGCCACCTGTTGGCAGGTTGGCAGCAGCTCAGCTTGGGTGTAGCTCATTGGCCCATGTGGGAATCAAACCGGTGACCGTGTTGCTCAGAGCTCGTGCTCTTAACCAACTGAGCCACTTGGCTGGCCCTGGAATTGTTTTTTTAAACACACTAGAAACCCCTGAGTCTTTGAAGAGCTGTTGGGGCTCACTTCCTGACTATCACTTCTGCCATCACAGACCCCACCCCCAGGCCACCTGGGCATGTTCACCCTTCACAGCTTTGTCCCAAAGTACCAGCCGAGGGCAGGGACCACCCTGCATTGCATCCCCTTTGTTCATTCTGGGTGTGACCTGGGGGTGCCAGGCCCTGACCTGGCATGTGGAGGCCAGTGCC
Source organism: Hipposideros armiger (assembly GCF_001890085.2). Lineage (NCBI taxonomy): Eukaryota > Metazoa > Chordata > Mammalia > Chiroptera > Hipposideridae > Hipposideros > Hipposideros armiger. The sequence continues at coordinate 1,931,718 of NW_017731476.1, forward strand.
CACTGGGCCTTGTACTGACAGCAAATCAGAGTGTGGCCAGGTGGGGGGAGCCTCAGTGTGCAGAGCTCTGACACGTCAGCTTTCAGGTGAAGTGCCAGCCCTCGTGCTATGAAGAGGGTGCTTATGTGGCCTAAATAGGGCCCAGCTCCTTTACAGGGAGGCGTGGAAGGGTCCATGTGGTTTGGCACACCTCGAATTTTCCAGGAATGCAGCTAGGTCGGGGGACAGCTTTCGTTTTTTTTTTTTTTTTAGCTGAGCCATCCTGCTACCTGTTGGCAGCTCAGCGGCCGCTCAGCTCGGGCCGGGACTCGAACCGCTGTTGCTCAGCTCAAACTCTTGAGTGAGCTCTTAACCAACTGAGCCACTCGCCGGCTCAAGCTTTCCTTTCTTGTTTGAGGCACCTGGGGAACTGCTTTCCCAGCAATATCGCACGGTCCTTTCACTTAAGTAGTTGGCACGAGACCCTTATCACATCTCCTAGTGCACGTACTTTATCATCACTGTCTTTTATTTCATGCCTCTCCCATTTCTGCTAGGGCATTATATCAATTTTTAAAATATTTTATGTGTAGGTGGTGTGTGGGTTGAAGGGTGCTTCCCCAAAAGATACGTCCACCTAGAGCCTGTGAACATGACCTCATTTGGAGAAAGGGTCTTTGCAGATGTGACCAAGTTAAGGATCTCAAGGTGAGATCATTCTGGGTAGTGAGTGCTCTTATGAGAGGAAGATAGATGACACACAGAGGAGAAGGCAGTATGAAGAGAGGCAGAGGCTGGAGGGATGAGGCCACAAGCCCAGGGGTGCCAGGAGCCAGCAGAAGCTGGAAGAGGCCGGGAGGAAGAATTCCACCCTGCTGACACCTTGATTTTAGACTTCTGGCCTCCAGAACCTTAAGAGAATCCATTCCTGTTGTTTTTGGTGGCCGCCCAGTGTATGGTAATTTGATGTGGCAGCTCTAGGAAACTACTAACAATGTTTTTTCATTCAGGATAGTAAAAGGCATCAACAAGTTTTTTACTTCAAGTTCCCTTGTGATCCAAAAGGGTGAGGCAGGCAGGAGTGCTGTTTGACCCTGGCTCTCTTTTGTCCTCTGAGCGGGTAGACTCCCCCGCCACCCCACAGCCCACGTGACTGGCCCCTCCACCTCCGTGGTGCTTTGCCCTGGGGGTGTGCCAGCTCCCGCCCCATGCTTGTTGCCTTTGGAAGGCTCGGTGGGAACCTGACATTGTACAGGGTGTGCAAAAGAAATGCTTCTCAGGTTTTTAGATCCTAATGTTTTCAGGGTGGATGAAACATTTCTTTTAAAATTTTTTGTTACTTAAAAAAAATTTAATATACTTTATATTTTAGAAGTTTTAGGTTTACTAAAAATGGAGCAGGTAACATACAGCGTTCCCATCACCCCCCCCACACACACACACACACACACACTCAGTTCCCCCCTCCCATCACGAACATCTTGCCTTAGTGTGATAACATTTGTTACAATTGATGAACCAGTACTGATGCGTTATTATTAACTAAAATCCATAGTTTACATTAGGGTTCACTTTTGGTGATTTTAACAAATGTGCAATGCCATGTAGCACCATGGTCGTCTCACACAGAGTAGTGTCATTTCCCCAAAAACCCTCTGTGCTCCCCTGATTCATCCCCTCCCCGCCACTAACACTCAGCAACCACTGATCTTTTACTGCCCCCATAACTCTGCCTTTTCCAGAGTGTCACACTGTTGGTATCACAAGTGTGTGGCCTTGGCTGACTGGCTTCTTTTGCTTGGTAATACTGTGTATTTAAGTTTCCTCCATATCTTTTTATGTTTTTTAAGGTTTTTAGATGTAATTTTTGGGGGGAATGGGACTAGGTACTGTGAAACTTACAGAAAGATTGCTTTGTTTTAAGAAAAATGCATGTGCATTGTGTAATGTTAACAAGTCTACTAAAAATAGGAGTGGAGAACATATGCATTACATCCAAATAGCACGTTTGGAAGTCAGGTCCTCTGCCAACGGTCCTCAGAGATGAGTAAGCCTCTTCCTGGTTTTCTGGCTGGGCACACGACGTCGTTGGCCAGGGGACCCTGTACAGGGAACTGGTGCTCACCTGCCAGGGCTGTTCAGCAAGTCCCCAAACTCCCAGCATTTCCCCAAGCAGCCCTTCAGCTTGTCACTTGTAACAGATGCTCCCAGGAGAAAGTTACTGACGTGTCTCTGAGAAGAAGGGAGAGGTGAGGAGGTGACTTAAGGATTGTCACTGACGTTCAGGGAATGAGAAGAAAGCTCAGTCCCTGAGAACCTGAGCCAGGTGAGGGTGGAGTGCTGGAGCCCTACAGGGGGCGATCTCGAGCATCAGAATTTCTGGAAGTGGGGGGTGGGAAAGTCCTGGAACAGAGCCAATAAGAATGGTCGCTGCTGTGCCTTCTCGGCTCCGCCCTCCTCTCCCACTACCAGCTTCTAGATTAAAGAGCTGCCCTAATAAAATGACAGGGAAATGTGTCCTTTGTGCGCACTGTTATCAGAAAGCCTAGAGAGTCAAGAACAAAAGCCACTCTGTTTTGAGACCTGTTCATTAGGAACCCTGCAAGCACACTTCCTGAACTTTGCTCCCGCCCCTAGCCAGCACAGCAGCGGTTCAGCCGAGCGTGGCTGGGAGCAGGTTAAACTTTTTCCCAGGCAGCGATGTACCTCCAGGGGAACACACAAGTTTTGCAGAAACGCCGGCACGACTTGTCAGTGGAAAAGCTAGTGACCAGTGTGAAGGGCAGGCCCCAGCGCCCCTGATACAATGGGGAGGCCGTCCCCAAGGGCACGCCTTGCCTGAAGCCGGTGTGTGGAGTCAGGCCCGCCCGCCAGGCCCCCCAGGCCAGCATCTGAGGGTAAGAGGAGGCTGTGCTGTGGCGGGACGCCAATTCACACTGTGCCTGGCAGTTCATTTCCCTTGGAAGGACCACGACCTGGGCTGTGGGGACCCTGGGCAGGGTTGGCTGTACTTGATTTCTTACTGGTGACTCTGTAGGTGGCCTTCTTTTTTTTTTTAAGATTTTCTTGGGGAGTTAGGGGAGGGGAACAGTGTTGGGGAAGGGGAACAGCCATGTTGTGTCCTTCAAACTTCGTTGTGGAGGGTGCAGCAAGCTCAGCTCCAAGTCCAGTGGCGCCACTCAGCTCAAGGTGCTGTATTCAATTTATTGCGGGTGGGCGTAGCCACCATCCCATGCGGGAGTCAAACCAGCAGCCTTGTTAAGAGCACCTTTTGTCCCCTGAGCCACCCAAGTGGCAGCTCAGCTCAAGGTGCCGAGTTCAGTCTTAATTGCTGGTGGATGTAGCCCACCATTCAAACCGGCAGCCTTGTTGTTAGGAGTACGTGCTCTCATCAGCTGGGCCATCCTGCCACCTGTTGGCAGCTCAGCTCAGGGGCAGCGTCACTGGCCCATGTGAGAATCGAACTGGCGACCCTGTCACTCAGAGCTCGCATTCTTAGGCAAGCTCTTAACCAACTGAGCCACTCGGCTGGCCCCTCTGTGTGGCCTGTCTGTTGGCAGATCATTTGTTAACTGGTGAAGGTGACATTAACACGTAGCGAAGTTTCTTAAGATGCACTTGATTTCTACATGAGTTCATCTTAACACAGGTAATTTATAAACAGTTGTAAAGGTGACGGCACAGACTTGTGGGCTTCTGGGCAGAACAGGGTCATGTCTGGTGGCAACTATAAACGGATGGACATGTCTGTGAGCTGTTCCTGTGTTTTGTCCAGTAGACGACAGCTGAGTATACACCGTGCTCTGAGATGCTTCTGCCTCTTGAAAAGCTGGTGCTTACCCACCTACCCTGGCTGACGTTTATTCAGGGCGGCCTTGCCCAATAGAAGCTGACCCTCGGGGGCCGCACATGTGGGGCAGCACCTGGGACATGAACCATCCTGTCCCCCTAGCTGCTTGGCTGTCTCTGGCTTTGTCCTGGGTGCTCACAGAGCCCATGGGTCTCCTGTCCCCTTTGGGCCTCTGTCTGTGCACTCGGACTGCGTACGGTATTAACAGGTCAGAGGCTGTTTACCGCCCAGCACCCCCACCAGAATGTCTGTGTTTGTAGCTGTGCTGTAGGGACAGGACCTCCGTGACCCCTTTTGTTGCTAATTTGGGGCAAATTAAGGAGTAAGTACAAACAAAGCCTTTTGTGAACAGTGTTCATCTGCGTGCAGGGGAACGGATTTGCTTTGGAAAGGAGAGTTGAAAGTGGGAGAGCGTTCGCCCTCCTGTGTTTAAAAGGTGGGGAGGTGCCCAGAATGGAGTGTGAGACTGCCTGACTGGAGGCAGCCAGGTTTGCATCGTGTCTGCCTCACTGTTCCCATGTAAATGGAGAACTATTTCCACCCTGAGCTCCAAGGGGGGTGTTGGCTGCAGCCCCAGCCTCAGCTGCATGATTGATGGCAGCTCCATGCAGGTGAAATAAACATTCCCAAGTGCCTGGACCATCATCCCCTCCCTGGAGAGAAATGCTGGCTGGGTGCTCAGTTGATTTGCTCTTAGAGACGCTGAATTGCCATCGAGGGCTCGGGGTCCACGCAGCCCAGAAAAGAGCTCGTGCATCTGTCAGAAGTGCAGGTTGGCTGGCCTTTTTTTTTTTTTTTTTTTAAAGATTTTATTGGGGAATTGGGAGAGGGGAACAGACAAGGTGCTGTCCTTTTGTTCTTCAGTCTAGTTGTGGAGGACGTCACTTCACTGGCCCATGTTGGTACTATCATTGTGCTCTTCCTGGGTGAGGCAGATCGGTCCCTGGCTACTGGATGGCCGCTCATGGTGGCTCACGGTGGCTCACGGCAGCTCACACTGGCTGCCAGCCACTCACGGTAGCTTATGGCAGCCCACTGCAGCCCCACTGCAGCCTACACTGTCACTGGAGACTCACGGCAGCCCAGCTCCAGATCAAGCTGTTGTTCACCATCTTAGCTGTAGAGGGCAGTGTCACTGGCCCTCATGTGGGATCTGAACCGGGGCCCTGCTGCTCCAGAGCTCGCACTCCCAAGCCAACTCTTAACCAACACACCACTCGGCTGGCCCTGGCTGGCTTTTTAAAAGTTGACCCCAAGAGTCAAGTTCTCTTCCCCATGGGTAACCATTTCGGAGGGTCTCCAGTTAGTGTCTGGGGGGCCCTTGCTGGCTCTGTGTGGTGAGGATTAGCGTGTGTGGGCCCTGCCTTCTTCCCTGGTCCAAGGACTGAGATTGAGGTTGGGGAGATCTCCGTGGGATTGCCCTACAGATAAGGAACAGTGCTCTTGTAGGATATTTCAGCTGAGTACTGAATAGTTGACTGGTCTTTGTCATTGTCGTTAGAATTCTGGGGGGGGGTGTCTTCCTGGTGCCCTTGGGGAGTTCTTGGGCAGTAAGTACCCCATGTGAGCGAGCAGTGCCATCTGGGCAACTGACGAGCAGCCACCCAAGTCAGAAATTGGCTGTGGCTTTTGTGCCTGCTCTCTTGTGTTTCCCCCTCAGGCCAGCTCCTGATGCACTGGCACCTGCCCGGCTCAGACGGCCTGTCTCTGCCTGTGCTGCCCTCAGGTCAAGCACGGAGCCAGCCTGTGCCAGGCAGAAAGACACCTGCTCAGGCAGGGATGACGAGTAGAACTAGAGCAGGTACCTCTTCAAGCGACTTCCGGGTTTCAGATTTTAGAGTGAACTTGGTTGTCTTAGATTCCAAGGAAGATTGGGTTTTCCCTTGGAAACATAAGTAACGTCCTTGAACACCCAAGTAGGTACATCTCACATTATTCCCTATTTTATCCTGGCCTAATAAGCTGCTGGCAGGGATTCCACTCACCAGTGACACGTGAACCCTACAGTCTTTTTTTTTTTTTTTTTAACCCCACGGTCTTTCGGTTTCTGTTTCAGCACCTGCCTTTGAGGTCTCTCTTGATCCCATATGGTTGCACCCTTGTGAGTTCAGCATTTACACCCCCCGTTTTACAAATGAGACAGCAGAGCTCGGAGTGGTTGAGACCTTAGTCAGGGGTCATCTGGCTGTGTAGACAGTAGACCAAGGATGGACCTGGGTCTCAAAGGCCATACCAGGCTCCCGCCAGCTTGGCCATGGCCCTTCGCATCTCTTCGATGGGACAAGGAGCCTTGGGGACGCAGCTTTGCAAGGCCCTCTAGCTTCCCCCAAATGTAGCCGAGAACTGGTGTCTTTTGGTTACCGCAGCCCATCTGAGCACACTGTCCACCTCCCGTGATGGGAGTACAAAGTGCACCTCTCTCCAGCGACTTTCTGAAACCTTACCTGTTTGCAAATCGTTAACCTCAGAATCTTGCAGGCATGACATGTTGGCTTCTTTTCCTAACCAACACAACTGTATTTTAATCAAAGTTGAGATTATCAATTAAAACTGGCCTGTTTCACGGTTCTTTAGTTTTCAGTTCATTTCACAATCCACAAATATTCCCTGCCTGCTCTGTGGCAGCCCTGTACTAGGTGCTGAGTCCATACAGGTAAAAATAATATGTTTATTGGGAAAGTAGACATTTAACCAGTGAACATAATCAGTTAGTTAAATAAATAATTGATAGTAATTAGTATTTTGAGGTTAGACCACAAAATCATTGAATGTCAAAGCAGTAGCCTGAACATACATAACAGATAATCAAGGTGACTTTTTAACTTGAAAAGGCATATTCTTACCTGATTGAGTGCTAATTCTTTGGGTATAAATATTGGGTTGTCGGAAAAGTCATGACGCATTTTTGCAATGAAAAACATAGAAAAAATACGTCATGACTTTTCTGACAACCTAATAATTCTGATGCCGGAAGCCACAGAATGGGAATTTATCAAGTGTCAGGATGTTTTGTATCTGTTTTAGGTATATGTATGTAGCTAACTTTAAAAACAACTCCAATAGTGTTTTTCTACACTTGGACATACTCCTCTTTTAAAAAAAAAAAACTTAAATTGTTGGGCCAGCTGAGTGGCACATTGGTTGAGTTGGCTTGGGACGCCAGCTCTGAGCGGCAGGGCCCCCGATTCGGATCCCACATGGACCAGTGTCATTGCGCCCTCTACAGCTAAGATGGTGAACAACAGCTAGACCTGGAGCTGGGCTGCCATGAGTCGCTGACGGCTGCTGTAAAGCTACCGTGAGTGGCTGGCAGCCAGTGTGAGCTGCGAGGAGCCGCCCTGAGCTGCTGTCCAGTGGCTGGCGAACTATCTGCCTCACCTGGGAAGAGCGCAATGATAATACCAACATGGGCCAATGAAGCGACATCCTCCACAACTAGACTGAAGAACAAAAGGACAGTAACTTGTCTGTTCTCCTTCCCTGATTCCCCAACGCTGTTCCCCTCCCCCAGTGCCCCAATAAAATCTTTAAAATAAATAAATAAATAAATAAACTATTAAATTGTTTTGTAAGCTAGTTTCTGCTTAGAAATACAATAGGGACTTCTCCCGAGTGAGAGCATTTCCTCCGCATGGTCGTTTCGATTCCTGCAGCAGTGTTCACTGGGCCGGGCACGGGTTTATTGTGCCGCTCGCCATACATGGACGCTGTTATCTCCAGGGTGCCAGCACTGACTCCTGGTGCTCTCTCCTAGGCCAACGAGGTGACAGACAGTGCGTACATGGGCTCCGAGAGCACCTACAGTGAATGTGAGACCTTCACCGATGAGGACACCAGCACCCTGGTGCACCCTGAGCTGCAGCCCGAAGGGGATGCGGACAGTGCGGGTGGCTCAGCTGTGCCCTCTGAGTGCCTGGATGCCATGGAGGAGCCCGGCCATGGCGCTTTGCTGCTACTCCCAGGCAGGTCTGTACTCCACCCCCCAATAGCCGGGACACTGCAGGAGGCACCACATCGGGGTGAGAGGGGCGGTGTGGGTTCTGGAGGGGCTCGTGTCATGGGGCTTAGAATCATCCCAGGGCCTTCGAGAGAGGGCGGACCTGCCAGGTAGCCCACGGCCTGCTGCCCTGAGCTGCCTCCCATCGCAGCTGACCTACCAGTCAGGAGATGACAGGGGTTACAAATGCTGCACAGCTCCTTTGGCTGTAGAGATGGAAAGTGTAGGAGAAAAACTTTATCTTGGCCTTTTGGATTTTGTCCTCACGGTTCTTATAAACCAGGTAAGACACAATATCCAGTAAGTGTCTTCCGGCAGGATATTACAGCCTCACCTTTGCATCATGCCTGACCAAACCGCCTGTTCCCCAACTTCGCTCCAGGTCCCCCCATGCATTTGAGGACCAGAGAGAGAAGAGGGCAGGGTGGGACAGGTGCCGGTGGTCCCCATGGACCTGAAGGAACAGCTTGAGGTTTTGCCCTCTACTCCTGGGGGAGCCGCCATGCTTAGCAGCCTTGGAAGCGCTTGCTTTTCTTTTGTTTCGCTTATTTTATGTCATTTTGTTTCTTGTTTGGCCCTCACAGTTTTTGTTTTTTTCTTTTTAATTGAACTAATGCACAGTGACGTGCATGTGCACCTGTCATAAATGCGCAGATGCTTGCACCCAGTGATCCCTCCGGCACTTGGCTCCTAAGGCAGCACCGATCTCACTGCCTGGCTTTCTGCCTTACGTGCTCCGTGATCACACTCACTGAAGGGTCCCCTTACACCTGGCTTCTTTCACTTAACATCGTGGCTATGAGAGCCAGCCATCTTTTTGTGCACAGTTGTAAATCATTTACGTTCATTGTTATTCGAGCATTTCATTGTATGAATGTGCTATGTCTTTTTAACTTACTCCATCGATGAGCACTTGGGTAGCTGACAGTTTGGGTTATATGAATAAAGCTGCTGTAAACATGACCTGTATTTTAGCCGTGCGTCTGGAGCCTTTGGCTTTCAAAGTTACTGCACTTCCCAGTTCAGATGGTTCCAGACAGGCCTTACAGTGGTTACGTGCCCGCCAGTGCTGTGGGTTCTGGTTGCTCCTCTGACACCTGGCATTGTCTGCTTTCTCATGCTCATTTTCTGGAAGGTGTTTTCTGAAACGCTGGTTCGGGATAGTTCTCACTAGCATTTCCCAGGTGACTCATGAGGGTGAGCACTTTTTCTTGCCTGTTGCCCATGTAGAGATCCTTTTTTGTGAAGTGGCTGTTCATGTCTTCTACCCATTTGCTTATTGCAGGGGTCTGTAGCTTTTTCTGTAAAACGGCCAGATAATAAAATTATTTTTTGGCTTGCAGGCCATATTGTCTTGGTGGCTCCTTCTCAGCTCTGCTGTTGAAGTGCAGAATGAGTGGCATATAAGTGGGACTCGGCCCCTCCTGGTCTGTTGGTCCTGGTGTCTGTCTTTTTCCTACTGATTTGTTAGAGCTTTTATATATTTTAGATAGGAGTCCTGAGTTCCATAGGTGGATTACAGGTATCTTTTTTCTACTCTATAGGTTCTTGCCTTTTCAGTTTCCTGGTTCTGTCTTTGGGGAACAGATGTTTTTAATTCTCCTCTAGTCCAGTTTAATCTGTTTTTCTTTTGTGATGAGCACTTCTGTGTTATTTAAGAAATCTTTGTTTATTGCACATTACTGTGATGTTTATTTCTGTTTTCCTTTCAAAGCCTATTGTTTTGCCTTTATCTTCAGATCCGTTCTCTCTCCACAGTGATCTTTTGTGTATGGTGTGAGGTAGGAATAATTTTTCCCATATCGATATCCAATCGAATCAGCCTCGTTTTGAAAAGATCCCTCCTTCCTCCATTGTCCAGGTGTCACCTTGATCCCATGAGGTGGCTACTAGAACATTTGAACTCATGCGGCTTACAGCATATTTCTGCTGGAAAGCGCTGGTCAAGCCCTTGGTTCTGGGGCTGCCCATGGCTGTGAGTCAGAATGTGTCATTTCTCTTTTGCCTTAGCAGATCCCACCTGCACAACCAGTCTGTCGTCACGGTGATAGGTGGCGAGGAGCATTTTGAGGACTACGGTGAGGGCAGCGAGGCAGAATTGTCCCCGGAGACCCTCTGCAATGGGGAGCATGGCTGCAGTGACCCCGCGTTTCTCACCCCCAGGTAATATGGCCCTGGACCAGTGCACCTGTCCTCCTCTTGTTTCCCCATGGCTGGTTGTAGGGAACTTCCCCCTTTGGTTGATAAATTTGTGAAGGAGAACTTACTTATTCTCTGTAGTATAATTAACATACCACAGTCAATATTTTAAAATTTATACCTGGGTGAAAGTTGGCTGAAGTTTCTCCCATCCAGTGACATTCCCAGATCACTCCACATTTCTGTGGCCTCTGCAGAGCCACGAGGCACAGAGCCCGGGTGGGCAAACCTGGCTTTGCGGGCTCCTTAGGCACTCGCTGTGGATCTCGTTATGGTTCGTAGCCGGCTTGGAGGGAAGCTGTATGTGTGTGAGAACGTTTAACTTCTAGTCTCTCAGAAAATTTTAATTATACAACATGGTGTTATCAACCATAGTCACCATGTTTTACATTAGATCCTCAGACCTGATTCTTGTAGCTGAAAATCTGTACTCTTTGACCAGACTCCGAGGGAGCCTTGAACATCACAATTTTGTGAATTCCTTTCCTTATAATTATCTGGCATCCCCAAACTGTCTGAGACATTCTGACTTTGAATAAATTGCACTGTGATACCTAATGGGTGAGACCCTCACTTAACGAGCTGCTTACTCCTCAGCACTCCTTCCTCTTGGAGCTGTACAGGAGGCCCTGGGAGAATGCCGGCTCTTGTATCCAAACAAGGGGCCTGAGCGTGCTATGTCCCATGGCCTGGCCACCTTTTCCTGGTGGCTGGCCCATCAGAGAACACGCCTGGCCTCTTCAGGCGAGACACTTGTGAGGCTCAACAGCCTGGCCACTTCAGCCTCCTTTCCCATTTGCACCCAGTTCTTGAAATTCTCCATCTTTACTGACAGCTAAAGTGGCAACTGTGAGATTCTTCCTTTGTCCAGACTTTTACCCACTCCTAGAGGACCTGGGTTGGGGGCAGTGCCTGACAAGCTCCCCCCTTGCTTTCTCCATGTGCTGTTCCCTAAGCTGCCTGTGACGGGGGGGAAGGGCGGGGGGGGGCGGAGGTGAGGGACCCTCCACAGGTGTCTCTGGGAGTAAGAGTTAGTGAAGCAGCAGCTCCCTTCTGATGTGCGTGCTCATGCTGGTGTAGAGGCCGAGGCCAAAGGACTCAACCTTGCTAAGTGTGTGTGTCTGTCCTGTTTTGGTAAAGCTCTACCCATTTGTTTAGTTTGTCCCTGTCTCTTGTCCAGTGTTTCATTGTTTTCTGTCTCAAGTGTGACTTCTATGCTATAACTGATGTTTCGCTTTAGCTTTTCTTCAAATTGAATTTCCAGATTGGCTTTTAAAAGCCTGTGGGTCCTCATACCCTAGACACATTGTGGCCTCCCGGCATCAGATGCATCACCAGTGCCCTGAAAGCCCATTGAAGTTATACAGGGAGGCTGATAGAATTCTGACTTTTTTTCATTCTTAATTGGGAAACAGTGTGTTTTTCCTGGACCCATCAGCTCCACGCCAAGTAGTTGTTTCAGTTTGTTTGTGGAGGGCGCATCTCAGTGGCCCATGTGGGGATCAAACCAGCAACCTTGGTGTTATGAGCACCGGGCTCTAACCAGCTGAGCTAACTGGCCGCCCCAAATTCTGACTTTTCAGCAAAAGTGTTAAAAATGACAAAATTATTGATGATTCATAATCAATGCATAGTCTTTGATTCTGGTGATTATTAGAGCAGTTATTAAAGTAGGTCCAGTACAGTGAGTTAAACTCCACCTTGAGACATGCTTGGCTCTCACGTTGATGAGGTTTTTACAAAGGAGGGAACAGTGTATCCGGGCTTACTTCTTGTTCAGGGTTTTCTTTTTACAGTGGAGCTGATGGGATACCCTGTTCCTTCTGAGCACCTGACCAGGAAGGAGCTGGTGTGTGGCCAGGCCCCCTGCTGCTTGAGCTGGTGTGTGTCACGGGTCCCAGAAGTGACACTGAACGAGGTGGTTTGATTGCAGTCTGAAAGATCTAGAACCTTCCACAGCCCATTACCTGACAACATGCTTTTGCCCAGCTGATTCTCACCCTGTGTGGAGTCCCAGGAAACCTGTGGGGTCCTTGCTGTCTCCTGAACTGACACTTCTCGTCTCTTTAGCGCCGACCCGCTTGCCGCAAAGCTGCACAGCATCCTCACTGATGAGGCTTTTGAGTTTTACTGTAGCCAGTGCCACAAACAAATCAACCGCCTCGAGGATCTTTCTGCTCGCCTGAATGATCTTGAAAAGAATAGGTAACTGATACAGTGCCTGGCCTTGCTCTGTGTTCAAGGCTGAGGGGGACTCTTGCCTGTAGCACGCCCCCCTGCCCCCAGCAGGTCTGGCCAACTCTGGGGGCGGGGGGGCTTCCTCTGTGGTCCAGAGGCGAGCATGCAGACGCTGGCCCCTTCCCTGGCCCCGCCCCACCTCCCTGCACGGCTGAGCCTGTTTAATGCCCTTTGCCTCCCTCTCTCCTGTGTGCATGCCACAGCCTAACCAGTGGCTTCTGTCCCTATGGGAAGAAGCAATCTTTAGATACTGTGTATCCTGTGTGAGGAAATCCAGCCTGTGAAAGAAAGTGTGCTTGGGGAGAGACACTTTCTTCATTGTACAAAAAGATTTCTTTAATTGAGCCCCGTGAAACAGCATTGGGAAATTTAGTTAAGGTTTGGTCTTTAAAAGCAAGTTTGTAGTCCACTTTCAGGAATGTTGGTTTAAACCAGGTGTCCTTCTCTGGGTGAGCCGCTCCCCTGAACTCACTTTTGTAAGGCAGCCTCAGCCTCCCTGACCAGCAGAACCCTGCTCTGCTACCCTGGCATCTGCTGCTGCTCCCTGCCCTCGCCAGTCCATTCTCCTCCATCTTCTGGGTCCAGTTTGGGCCAGACTGTTTGCTTCCCTCTCCATCCCTAACCCCCAAGCCCAGCTCAGGTCGGAGTTCCAGGAGGCGACAGCTCCTTTTGCTGGCTCCTCACAACTCCACAAACTCCAGTTATAGAAAACATTTCTTTGGGAGTTGGCACATGTTGACCTGCTCGTTAAGCATATTGTTGATTTAGCTTGTTGTATGGGAAAGCCCCGGTGGGTGGGGGGGCACTCTGAGGGCAGAGAGGGATGGTCCGTGCCTATCAGTGTTGTGGGCTCCCAGGTGACAGTCCAATCCGGGGCAGCTTCCTGGAAGAAGGGGCCTCAGACTGGCAGTAGGTTACATCAGTGCAGAAATGTGAACCATCCTGATGGTTTCAGTGTGTTTAGAGACGTCTTCTAAAAACTGCTTATGTAGCTTGAGGAGCCTGCCCCATTAGGGCCTCCGCCAAGGCTAGCTCAGCCTTCCTGGTGGGTTCCCCAGCGCCTCAGCCCCGTCACACCTGCTGCCTCAGCACATTGCACGTCTGGGACCCTTTTTCTTGTGTTCTGTGCAACACTTACAACACAGGCTGGAGTCCAGCAAGTGCCCAGTCAGGTGGAGAGGACAGGGCAGGACCCTGGGATTTGGGACCCATCAGCAGCCTCAGAGGGGAGCATGGTGGGGTCCCAGCAGCAAGGATGACAAGCTGGAAGTGCTCGTGAAGGGAGGCCTTCCAGGGAGACTTGAGAAACTGTGGCATCTGCTGATTCCAAAGCCCCATGGGCCTCTGTTTTAGGGAAAACGAGTTTTACCTCGTGTGTGTATGTTTCCCTGGGTGCTGTGATGAGGGGTCTTTTGTCCTTTCCATGTGGAGACTTGCCTTCCTGCTGAGCGGGTTCCAGTATGGGTATGTCATCTCTCGTTGTGTGAAGATGTCTGGTGTAGACGTGATCTCTTCCCATGTGGAGAATCTGCCCAGGACTGCCATGGTCACCCGCGTGGGGCTTTGTGGGGCAGAGAACAGACTCCACCAGCGAGTCCAGTGGGGATGTCATCACCAATTTCAGCCACCTATTCCCTAAGCAAGACTCTACTAAAGTTGGTTAATATACTAGTAAAATCATTACTATAATCAGGACATAACTGTCAGTCAGGAAATTTCCCCCTAAACTCAGTGAAGGAGATCTGAATCTTGCATGTTGGTTTCCATGGGATTGCCTCAAAATAAATGTATTTGGTCATAGTGTGTAGAAGAGCAAAGGTGATTAAGGCCAAACCATATCCGAAAGCTTTGACGTCAGAGACAATTTCTATCCAGTGAGGCTCAGAAGATGCCAACTGCTATCATATTTTCCAGGTTTGGTAGAAGTCTGCTTTCCCTTAGAGGTATATTTTCAAATTGTAAACTCTGTCACTGGACTGCCAGTCTCGTCCCTGAGAGGTCAGCTAGGAAAGTAAGTCCGTCCCAGCCTGTTATTTTCAAGGAGTCTCAATAACATTAGGACAAAACTCAATTTGTGTTGAAATACACAGTATTAGTCAGGGTCCCATCAGGAGAGGGAGCTACACAGTGATTTGAACAGGGAAAGTTTAACAAAAAGAATGACTGACTGTAATGGGATTGGCTAGTAAGAGTCAAGAGAACTCAGAAAAATACAGGAACAGCATCTGTGGGGAGCAGCCAGCCCACCCCCATCCAGGCTGACATCCCACCCTGCTGCAGAGGACATGGCCATGGCAAACTCGGTGGTGCTATACATGGGGAACTTCTAGAACATGCTGGAAATCTGCCCCCTGGCGGGGGGTCTTACCAGGGATACTTTGCTACAAAGCTGCCAGAGCTTATGTCAGGAGAAGCTTTTGGGCACTGGGTGCTGCTGGGTGCTGGCTCTGGGGAAGCTGCCCAGGTGGGAGTTTGGAATGTGACATATCTGTGCCTAAACTAAAACCGATGACAACACTTTGCTATTACAAACAAGCCCGTGCTACGTTTCATGTAAGGGCCTCTGATGGCCAGCCCTTTGGAAGGTAATTTGGCTTCAGAAGCATTTGGGATGTGGCATTGGCCGATGGCCTGGACCCAGTGCAGCCAGCTGGCAGTCTACGTGCTGGGGTCGGCCTCAGACCTGGGGTCTGACTGTGGCTCCATCAGAAATGTCTCTGGGGGTGGAATGACGCAAATAACACTTTCTGAGGCCTTGACAAGCCCCTGCGATGGCTCCCGTGTCCCTGAATGTTTTGCTGAGTGGGCCTTTCTGTGCATGGAGCGGACCCTACGAGCACCGTGCTGCATGCCTGAGGACGCGCCCCCCCATCACTATATCTCTTCAGCCTGAATTTCCTGTTTCCTCCCGTTCCTCCCATTCTGTTCTCTGACACGATTTTCCTGTTTATTTTGATTTTGCACAGTCCAACGAGGCGGCTCTCCAGCAAGAAGGCGGCAAGGTAGGAGACCATTGCTTCCTTACTGAGATGTTCTGAAAAGCATCACCCTGCATAGCTCCTTAAAAACGTGTTTAGAAAATACTGTGTGCCAACGTATTTTTCAAAACTTGGGAAAATTACTTCCATGGTTTGGGATTGAAAATAATTTGAGGGGATGGGTTGTGAAAAGAATTTCCAAAGGTGTGGGTTGGGACGTGAATTTGTGACCGGGAAGTTGATGTTGGAAGCTTTTGTCATTCCTCCTGTTTTATTGAGTATTCACCACAAGATCTGGAAGGGGGCCGATGTCCCCACATGTCTGCTGTAGGTTAACCCACTGGTAGAGAGTCCATGAGGGGCCTGATCTCACACAGCCAAACGTGATGGAGCCCAGGTCTGGGTCTGCCTCTTTCAAAGGCTGCGTCCTTCCCACCCCCACTACTTCCCCAGGGAAGGAAAAGAGGAAGGAGATGAGCCTAACTCTGGGTTTCTAAAGAACACGCTTTTGTGACTATTCATTCACTTTTCCGTCTTGGATCCAACCTATTGGTTTCCTTCAGTGAGAGATGACAGCACACACATTTATCCTCTTCCTGCTATGCTAGCTCTAAAGACAAGTTTCACAGGCTTTACCAGACACCAGCAGCTCTTCCCACGTGTAATATGTTACTATGTTTCCTTTTTAAGACAAGTCATTGCTTCTCCTGGAGTTGGTGATTGTCTTCATGTTTTTCTCTGCTTCCTCTTTTGTCCTGCGTGTCCTGCGAGCTCCTACCTCCTCTGCCCAGCCCTCTCACAGGACCACAGGCAGCACTGTGTCTATGTGGACGTTCCCTCCCAGAGCCTCTGCCCTTTGCTGTCTGGATATTTGTTTCAGATGTTGAACCATCTCACTCCCTGATCCTCTGTCTTTCTTTTTTTTATTAAATCTCCATTTTTTGTCCAGCACATATTCCAGTAGTTTCTTGAGAAAAGAGGTGCCCAGAAGATAAATTTTTGTGACCTTGCTAGATTTTTTATTCTTATAGTTTGGCTTTGTATAGCATTCTGGGTTGTAAATAATTTCTCTTTAGAGTTTTTGAAGGCATCACTCATTATCTCCTAGCACTAGGGCTGCTGCTGAGAGGTCTGATGCTTTCTGATTTTTCTTTGTAACCATTTTTCCGTCTCTGGAAGCTTTTAAGATGTTGTCTTTATCCCTGTAGTTCAGAAATTTTATGCTGAGTCTTATAAGTCCTTATTCCCATTAATTATGCTGGGCTGGGTGAAAGTCGTGCTGTTCCAATCTGGAAGCTTCTGTCCGTTACTTCTCGGGACCTTTCTCGAGGTGTTTCTTTGATAGTGTCCTCTGTTCCTCTTGCCACTCCTTCTGGGACTCCTGCTTGTGGCCTCACATGCCTTGTCGCCTATGTGCCTCTCAGCTCTGGCTCTGGCTCCTGTGATGCACGCGCCACCAGCTTTTCCTCCCCTTCTCTTCCCTGAGTTCCATCTGGGCTCTGTCCTTCCTGTTAGAGGTCCCCCTCAAACAGCCAGGGGTGTGTTCTCTGTGCGTGTTGGAGTGGTTGCTCTCAGCTGGCAGGCGGCCTCTGGCCTGCATGCGGTGTGGACAAGGCCCCTGTGTCAGCAGTCTTTTTACCAACCAGGCCAATGGTTTACCCGAGTGGAGTCCTGCCCGGCTGCTGGCGTTTGGAGAGCCGCACTGGGCCCGCCATGATGTCTGCAGACCATGCGTTCCATTTGCAGGCTGTGTGTCCTGAGTCCAGGGCTCCTCTGGGTCTAGGAGAGTCCTTCTCTTCAAGGGTGTGGTGGACACTGCCCCTCCCACCCTCTCTGCTCATCTCTACTGCCCCATTCTCAGGTGCTGGTCCTTCCTGGGTTCTCCAGAGGGAACTGGCCACAGAGACACTTGCAGCGTCTCACTGGTTGGCTCTAGCCCTCCTCCCACTGCCCTCCAGTGCCCAGTGCCCTGGACATCTCTTTCCTGGTGTCATCTGCTTATGCTCTCCTTGTCCTGGAGAATATAAACCTTTTGGTTTTCTTTCTTTTTTTTTTTTTTTTTAAAGATTTTTATTGGGGAATTGGGGGATGGGAACAGCGCTGGGGAATTGGGGGAAGGGGAACAGACAAGTTGCTGTCGTTTTGTTCTTCAGTCTAGTTGTGGAGGGCGTTGCTTCACTGGCCCAAGTTGGCACCATCATTGCGCTCTTCCCGGGTGAGGCAGATCAGTCGCCGGCTTCTGGATGGCCGCTCACTGCGGCTGCTGGCCGCTCACGCTGGCTGCTGGCTACACACAGTAGCCCATGGCAACCCACTGCCACAGGGGCTGCAGCCTACGCCGTCGCAGGCGACTCATGGCAGCCCAGCTCCAGGTTGAGCTGTTGTTCAGCATCTTAGCTGTAGAGGGCAGTGTCACTGGCCCTCATATGTGGGATCCGAACTGGGGCCCTCTAGCATCCCAAGCCAGTTCTTAACCATCACGCCACTCGGCCGGCCCTTTTTTTTTTTTTAATCATCTTAAGGGCTAGAGGAAGCAGAGGTGACAGTCATCAATCCACCTTTTCTTTCCATCTTTCTCCATCACCCCTTTGAGAAAAGCATCCAAATTCTTACAGATGTGATGTTCATACTTTAATCTAGTTGAGTCGTCTCCTCTCAACCTCCCAGGTCTGGGACATGGAGGGCCCCTGGGGCTGGGAGGGGCCCAAGTCTCCTCAGCCTTTGGGCTATGTCTGCTCCCTCCTTTGAAATGCCCTCTGAGAACCTGAGTTTTCCTTCCCAGATGCCCTTTGGTATAAAAAAGCCCAATCCACAGGTATTTGCAGTTCGAGTTTACAAACAAAGGCATATTTAGCAGATTGTACATACACACAATTTTAATCTGCTGCTGTTTTCCCCCTAACACTGCCAACAGAAATCTAGGGAAACTCAAAATAACTGCTGTAATTTCACTCTTCACAGTGTTTCTGCCCTTTGCATGTGGCCTCGTGGCTGGATTATGGGTTTTAGAGCCACCAGCTCTGGCCTCTGGGTCCTGGCTGTGTGCCTGACCTGGACGGCAATGGCTCTGGGGTCGTGTGTGTTTGAGGACCCTGAGGCACCGGCACAGAGCCGGCCTCAGGAAGGGAGAGAGCAGCAGCGGGACCACCAAGGGCAGGAGGTGGGTCTGGGGTGGATGACACGAAGTATGCGGTTTTGGCACCTGGAGGCCTGCCCACCAGCCTCTACCTGCCTCCCTTTGCGATGATCAGGCATTTCCATAGCCCCCTCTCCTGGTAGGTCTCCTGAGTGGGGGTGGGTATAAACACACAAGCCCCTCACCCACCATTTCTTAGGAAACTTAGCCTTCCCCTGAGGCGGTCACATGCTGGGTGCTTGGGGACTGGGTATGACCTCCCATCCCCATGTCCAGCTGTTCAAAAGTTCCCTGAGTCCCTTGTAGAAGCTCAGGACCAGGTAACAGGCCCCGGGCCGTGGCCCCTCCACAGCGTGGTCTCTGGGGGTGGACAGCTTCCTGTCCCAGGGTTGGCATCAGGAGCTCATGTTTGGGGCCAAAGTTATGGGTGTTTGAGAGCAGCAGTTGGAGAACATGATGGCCTGTCTGACATCCTACATTTCGGGTTTAGCGCCCTGCAGGGAATCAGGTGAAATCCACAGCAAGGTGCTCATATGTCCCACCCAGGGGACATTCAGGGCGCTCGTGGTCCCCATGGGTGAAGATGCCCTTTTTTGTTCCCCTTAGAACATTTCTGGGAAAATAGTTTAAGAAATGTACAAGTTCGATCAGCACTAGAAAGGAAATAGAACTTGATACCTTTGATAAATATAATGTAGAAATTTCAGTGTCATTTTTAATGGCATTTTATTGAATTCTTACCCTGTGCTATGAGGAAGAACTGTTTATATCTATATCTGTCTATCTATCTATCTATCTATCTACCTAAAACCTCATTTAAACTCTGCAATAGCTGCAGATCCCCATTTTATAGGAGAGTAAGGCTCAGCAAGCGTGAGTGGCTTTCTCAGGGTCACACAGCTCTGAGCATCAGGGTGCCACCTGGGAGCCTGGGCTGGTATACGCAGACTCTGTCCAAATGCTCTGAGAGTTTGACGTGCTCCAGGTAAATGACAGCTGATACTGTATCACCATAACTAACAAGATTGTCTCTAGGGTGACTTTGAACAAGTGTTTGCTGAGCACCTGCCCAGTTGGCTAAGGAAGGCGCTCCAAGGGTGTAGCGCCCCAGAGGTGGGGTTTGCAGGACAGCCGGGGCCAGTGCCCACCTGATGCCTAGGCTGCGCGGCCCCCAACATGGCCCACAGGGTTGAAGACCTGTGTCTACTGGTGCCAGGTGCTTGGAGCTGCTACTGCAGAGGACAGTCGCACCTGTGCGCCTCCCCAAAAGAGACCCGAGAGACCCCTGGCCTCTCGTTGTTGCTTCCACCAGGAGTACATTTGAAAATCAAGTATCAAGATGCATGTA
Source organism: Hipposideros armiger (assembly GCF_001890085.2). Lineage (NCBI taxonomy): Eukaryota > Metazoa > Chordata > Mammalia > Chiroptera > Hipposideridae > Hipposideros > Hipposideros armiger. Next base: position 1,951,443 of record NW_017731476.1, read on the forward strand.
GGTGACGTTGTATGCAGAAGTCATGGTGCCGAATTAATATTTCATGAGCCTGCAGTGGAAGATGAGATTATTTCATATCACAGGGAGGAACGGCTTTGCGTTTATTGCCCGAGTACAAAGTACCCTCGCCCCGTCTGCTGGTGGGAAGTTGGCTGGTCAGGCTCCAAAGAGCAGAAGGAGGACTCTGCACACACAGAGTGCAGCCGGCTTGCCCCAGCCCCTTGGTCATAGCGTCCTGCCCGGAACTCCCTCCAGTGGAGACCTGGGCCCCCGGCTGCCAGGTCTTGCTCTTCAGACTGACTTGATGTGCTCATGTTTAAGGAACTTGCCATTGGCTCTTGCCTTCATTTCTCCCTCTTCTGCTGAAGGACTGAGCCTATTTTTTCTTCTCCACAGGCACCTGCACCAGTCCGGGGCCCTGACCATGGAGGCCCTGCAGGACCCTCCGTCGGACCCCATGGAGGGCATGGAAGAGGACATTGCGGACAAGGTAGGACTGGTGGACCCCATGCAGACACCACAGCCCCGATCTCAGGACTTGTGCTGGCGGCTTTGGCCTCAGGGGTGGGCCCGTGTTGGGGTATGTGGGGTGCATTTGGGGCGCCGGGCCTTCTCCTGGCAAGCAGATAGAGCACTGTGAGAAGTGGTGATGGTGCCACCAGGGTTAATGAGGTCCTCTCCCCGCTCCTGCATTTCACGTACATGGAAGAGGGAGCCGAGGGAACGGGAACAGAGCAGTGAGTGCCAGCCGCTATCCGCCTGTGTTTGTATCTGGTCTGCTCAGGGAGCATTGACACTCAGAGACTCAGCTCTCCAGGGCCCCTGGAGGCAGGATATGGGGGCGCTTGAGGTTTCGGGGAGGCGGGCACTCAGCCTGCAGTGATCACATAGTCAAACAACATGCGAAATGGCCTGTTCCCTGAGAAAGGAGTCTGGTGACTGGGTTATGTGGGGCCGGGCAGCCATCTGTGGTGAAGACCCCGAGCTTTTCAAGGACCAGCTCCAGCAAGAGGGGAAAAGGAGGGTGGCAGCACACATCCCTCACCTCCTCCTGTACCCTATCCTGTCCTCCCTCACTTGCTCCTGTCCCCCTTCCCTTCCTCCTGTTCCCCCTCACCTCCTCCTGTACTCCCTTCCCCCCTCCGGTACTCCTTCCTGTCCCCCTCCTCTCCTCTGGGACCTCCTCTCTATAGCAGCTGCAGTACCTGCTCTCAGAGCCGCCTCTGGCGCTCAGGGCTGGCCTTCTCTCCTCCTACCACCTGTGTGATATGTGTCTCCCATCTAGTTAGCTTCCTGAGGAGGCAGAGACCAAACCCCCCAGGCCTTTCTGTCCTTTGAGTCCCCCAGTCCATGCTCCCTCCATGGGTTGGGTCTGGCAGAGAGCAGGTGCCTCTGCCTGTGGGGGACCCGTAGCCTGGCTGCCCCACGCCCCCTCACAAAGGCGCCGTTGGGGCACTTTAGGCCTCTCGGGGTCCCTGCTGACACCTGTGCTTGTGGTTTTGAGGCCATGGAGTGCTCGCTGTCCTTTCAGATGCCCGTGGGGCCACACTCCTCATTTATGGGGACAGTCTCCATGAACAAGATAGACACACCTCCAGCTGAGTGGGCACTGCCTCCTAAATGGTTGGCTTGGGAGTGTGGACTGTCTTGCCTCTTTGATTCTCAAGCCATTGTCTCGCTCCCGAGGTTGTCTTCCTAGAGAAGCGGGTGTCGGAGTTGGAGAAGGACACGGCCGCCAACGGGGAGCAGCATAGCCGGCTGAGGCAGGAGAACCTCCAGCTGGTGCACAGGTGAGCGTGCGTGTGCTCTTCACCTCACAGTGTGGGCGGGCGTGGCTGCTGCATGCAGGCCAGGCTGGCACTCACCTGGAGCTGCCCTCCATCCCGCTGCTGGTGCCAGCCCTGGGGATGGTGCCAGGTGGCCTTTTGACCATGTCTCTGACCTAGCGTAGTCCTCAGCCCATGTAGGGCCCCAGAGGAAAGAGCAAGGGGAGGGCCACCCTCACCCCTCAGGAGCAGCCGAGGCCAGCAGCCAGACCACCCACACAGAGCACCTGGTGGAGGCCTGTCCTTGGGCAGCGGAGGCTTTGCTGGGGTTCCAATGTGGGGCCTCCGGCCTGTGCCCCCATGTCTGACAGCCCGTCCGGAGGACAGAATGCTGATCACAGGCCCTCATTTCTAGAGACGGTCTCCGTGGCTCTGACAGCTGCTATGCTTTTCTTGCTTCTCTCACATCATCTGGTTTCATCTTTATGATCCCTGTGAGGCAGATGCTGCTGCTGTCCCAATTTCACAGATGAGGAGGCCGAGGCTTAGGGAGCTTAGGTGACTGCCCAGGGCTTCAGGGGTGGGGCCAGTGCCTCCAGGGCCCCCCACAGTGGGTGCATAACCCGTCCTGGGAGTGTGCATGCAGGTCCTCGCAGGTGCTTAGCCACAGAAACAGGGAGTGGGAACTGCTGGGTACGTGGCGGGATGTGCCGTCTGACTCTACCAGCGAGAGCGCTGAGGAGGAAACACTGGATGTGCAAAGTGAGGAGTAACTACTGTGTTTGCCCAGGGCGTGGGGCTCTTCCCCACTCCTATTCTGTGACTTTTCATAGAACACTGAGTTTCAGCGTTTTGAAACCAGTCCTGCCATGGAACCTCACACAGTCTGCAGCTCTGTGCTTCTCGTGCAGAGCACCGTGCGCTTGGCCCAGAGGCATCGCTCTGCGGCTGTGCTGCCTGCCTGTGGCTGGTGCTGGGGGTTGGGGGGCGAGGCGGGAGGCAAGCCTGCAAGCCATGAGAGGCAGGAAGCGTGGTGTGAGGGCGATTACACAGGAGGTTGTCCTCGCCAGGCCGCTGAGGCCATGTCTTGGCTCTGATGCACACTCTGTGCCCTCAGGCCAGGGCCCATCCTCACAGGCTCCGTTTCCACACCTGTGACCGGAGCACATGGACTTGAAGCTCTGAACAGCACTGGACAAGGTCCACACATCCTCGCATGGTGTTCACCTCACAGGCTCCGGGACGCTTAGCTCCTTCCATGATGTTTCCATCCTGGATAGTACTGACTTCTGTGGCCTGTTCCCCAGTGTCATTAGGCCCATCTGCTGTTGGGAAGCTGAGAAGTAGAACACGCCATGCTCACTCGTCACTTTAATGGAGTAAAAATAGGTCGTCTTGTGCAGTCGAGACCCCGCCCTCGGGGTTTCACGGAGTGCCAGCCAGGGCTGTGCTTCAGAGCCGGGGGCGGGGGTGCCAGTGCCGCGCTAAGTCTGTGCCGCATTTCCAGAGATGTGTGTCAGTCCCTCTCGCCCTGTCCTTGCCCAGGGAGGTCTGGAGGGGCCACCAGACTCTTTTCTCAAGCCGACTGGTGAGGTTTAGTCTAATCCGATGAGCAGTAACCAGTTACCCACATATGTACTGGGAAGTCTGTGCTCCACCCCACCCCAGGGTCAGCCGCGTCCAGTTCCTGTGGGTGTCTCCTCTGGTGTCGGCCCCACTTCTCCTACACAGCATGTTTCTGCTGCCGTTTCCTGGTGTTTCCCGTGGGTCACACGCTGCCAGCCCCTGCCCTGCCGCCATCCCAGGAATTCCACGTGCGTTGGGTTTTTATTTTCTGGATCCCACATTTTCTTTTTTGCTCATATTCTGAGGAGGACGTCCCTAACCGTTGCTTGGGGAAGGGCGTCTAGGAGCAGGGTCTTTGAGATATTGCATGCCTGAGCCTGTCACCCTCATCTGACAGTGGGGCTAGGGCTGGGATTTGACTCGGAAGTCAGTTACCTTGGAACTCGGTGGCTCTGCTGCCTCTGGCCCGAGCTGCGTCCGGGACACCTGGTGCCGCTGTGTCACCTGTTCTCATCTTGGACACACAAGGGCATCCTGTTGTTTCCTGTGCTGGGCACGTGTTTTCCAGCCTTTAAACCTGGAAAGTATGCCCCTCAGCTTCAGGAAGATTTCTGGAATTATTTCTGTAGACGGTGTCTTTCATTTTCTTACCTGTCTGAACTTCTGTTCAAAATATTAGACCTCCTGGACCTCGCCTGTCATTTTCTTGACTTTCCTATTCTTTCTCTGTGTAATATCCTTAGTTTTCTCCTTCAACTCTTCCATTGAATTTAAAATTTTTCTTCTCTTAGTTTTAATTTCTAAGTTACTTTTTGTCATGTTTCTTCTGGGACATCACCCCCTATGTTGTGGATATGGTATCTTAACTTTCTGTTAGTTAACAGGGCTTCTCCCTCTCTTTCCTGCATGATGTGTGTTTCCTTTGAGGTCCTTGTTTTTCTGTTTGCTTTGGCCACTTTGTATTAAAAGCTTACCTGTGGGGTGGCTGATGATCTTTGGCCATCTGTTTACTCTTAGGTGTGAGGCACCAAGAAACCCTGTGTGTGGGGACGGCTTGTGGGCTCCATGCCACCCGTGGGCAGGGCCTGGAGCCCTTCTCTTTGGGATGGTCAGTTCCTGCGTCCTGCGGGTGGGCGTGGTGGCCTGGGAACAGGCCAGGGTCAGGGCCCCTATGTAAACATCCCCTTTGTCCCTGTGTTCTTGCTGACACCTGCCCTTACCTCCGCCATGGGTGACTTGGGTGGGGCTGGTCTGTACCAGGCCCCCAGCCTGGAGTGTCCTTGCAAGGTACCTCGGGGGCGCTGGTGGGCTTGTGTCCATTGGAGGGTCTCCTGTCCACACATCACCCTCTATGCTGGGCAGAGACTGTGGGGCGGGTGCGCGCCCATCTCCTGCTTCAGAACCGCCTTTGACCAGAGCTGTGGGTGGGAAGTCTCGGCCTTCCTGTCCTTCTCCAGAGAGGGGCAGCCCTCTCGGGGTCCTGATGCAGTGTCCAGGCCCCGCAGAACGGTAGAAAGTCACTCCCCTCCTCCCATGGCATTCACAGAGCCAATGCCCTCGAGGAGCAGCTGAAGGAGCAGGAGCTGCGAGCCTGCGAGATGGTCCTGGAAGAGACGCGGAGGCAGAAGGAACTCCTGTGCAAGATGGAGAGAGAGAAGAGCATCGAGATCGAGAACCTACAGGCCAGGTAGGCAAGGCCGCCGCAACCCCTGAACAGTCGATGAGAAAATGCGGTGGGTGCTGTCGTGAACAATGCCCCCTACCCAGGAAGGTGCCATGTCTAGCTAGGAACAAGCTGGATTTTAGAAAAAGTGGAAAAAACTGTAAAACTCCACCAAAGACCACAAAAGTCCTGAATTCAAAGACTGATTCGACATGGATGTCTCTGAATCTATCTCTAGTCAGTGTTCTCTGTCAAAATATCAATCTTTTTTAAAGACAACTTGACAAAATTACCTTTATGCTCCTCTGGAGGCATAAGCCTTAGATGAGTCAGGAAAGGTGGGGAACAGAGAAAGGGGGGGACACGCTGTGTATAAACTTACATTGCAGGCACAGGCAGTGCAGCAGCCCCTTGCTGCTCCAGGACAGCCGTGCCCTGTCCAGGCACTTAGACTGGAAGCATGTGGCACACGCTTACAATTACACATGCGAGCAGTGGTTCTCTTAAATTGCTGTTTGTCAAAGAAAACCCACGGATGACATCAACATCCTTTTGCAGAGAAATGGTGAAAAAGGGCATCTTAGATTTCCCTCTCATTCTCACTCCCAAAGCTCTTCCCTGAGTGGGTAGTGAGGGTGGGGGGTATTTCATAGAATTTTGTGGGGATTTTTTTACTTAGTACCACTTTTAGAATTCAAAATACAGTAGTTTTAAATATTCATGAAAGAGGACTCAACGTTCTTTAGCTTGTGTCCCTCTCCTGGTCTGCAGCTCCCTGGGAGTGTGGGGGGCAGAGGAGGCCTGTGGAGGGCTACTGAGGCCCCTGCAGCCCTGGGTCGGCACCCTGGGGTCAGCCAATTGTGGTGTACCCTCCTCAGTAAGGGGAATTGCAGAGTGACAGGATGGTGAGGACAGCTGGCTTATGGAAAGGAGCCACGGCTCCCTGGAAAGTGGGGCTGAGTCTGTAGCCGGGACAGAGCAAAACCCACCGGAGCCTAAAGCACCTTGTGTGCCAGACAGCAGGGAAGTGCTCGGACAAGCACACACAGTGACAGGGCAGGTCCCAGGGATGCGGGCCAGTGGAGGGTCAAAGTCAAAGCTGGAACAATTTGAGCAGCACACTAATAACGATACTGCTGGACCACGACCCACAGTATAACTAAGTGTGATGATAAATAAATGGGGAGAAGACACAAATCTTCCTCGCAGAGGAATTCCAAATGATACATGGAGACGCCCCCTCGAGGGGGTGGCATTGAGTCCTCCCCTCCCCTGGAGCGTGGGCTGGACTCGGTGACCAGCTTCCAGAGGACAGAGAATGGATGGGAAAAGTAGAACTTGAAGGAGAGCACACCTGGCACACACACCTTGACCAGGTGATCAGGTCAGCATCAGCCATGATGATGGGGCACCTCACCTCTGTGGGTTTCTTCCCAAACCCATAACCCATCTAATCATGAGGAAACACTAGACATACCCAATCTGAGGGACATTCTACCAAATATTTAACCAGAACTTCTCAAAACTGTCAAGGTCATGAAAACCCAGGCGAGTCTGGGAGACTGCCCCAGAGCACAGGGGGCAAAGCAGACTCCTCAGTGCAATGTCCTAGGAGGGATCCTGGATGGAGAGGGGCACTGGTGGGAAAGCTAATCGCGCCCATGCTTCGGTGACCAGAATGTCCCAGCACGGGTGTGTGGGCTGTGATGAGCATGCTGCGGTGATGAGCAGATGCCACCAGGGGACGCTGAGAGGGCATGAGGCCCACAGGGACTGTGCACTGTGTTGTAGCTGCTGTCAGTCTGAAATTATCTCCAAACCCAAACTGTATTTAACAACCGTCCTGGCCTGTGAGAAAGCTTCGACTTAGAGCATGTGTGTGGATGCCTAAGGGCTGGGCCGTGGTGTTGTGGGGTAGCCTCTGTGGTCCTTGGGCAGCTCTTAGCGAGGTTTCCGAGACGCTTGGCCTAAAGGGCGGATTCCTAGGGAGTGGGTCCCAGCCTCGTTCTGTGTACCAGGCTACAGCAGCTGGATGAGGAGAACGGTGAGCTGAGGTCCTGCATGCCCTGTCTGAAGGCCAACATCGAACGCCTGGAGGAGGTAAGCTGCCAGCCGGAGCACCGGGCGGGCAGGGCCAGGCTCTGCACTGTGTGGGCACCGAGGTCAGCTGGAACGGCCTACAGCTTTCCTGCACCCTCTGCACCTGATGCTTGCTGGGGGTCCAGGTTGTTTAAAGCGGGGCAGCTGTGAAGCCAGCCAATGGCTGCACCGCAGGCTGGGACACTGTGCAGGCTGGGGATGCCAGGCCCTCCTGGGCCTGTGCATCAGGGAACAAGCTCAGCTCAGGCTGCCGTCCGTTTGCTGGAAGATGCTGGACCCTGTCTGGCTTCCCAAATTTCCCACAGACGCAGGATCCTTGGGCACAGAGGTTCACGCTTAGATTGGCCCGTGGTCTGAATCCAGGGATGGTGTCTGTGAGGGGACAACTTCAGCTGGACCCCTCATGCTCCATGGTGTAGATGTTCAGAGAGGCCTCCTCCCCTGCCCTCCCCTTGCTGCCCAGTGTCCCCGGGAAGCGCTGAGCTCTGACGTATCCTGGCTGCCATAAGCAGCTCCCGCTGAGTGGCCGAGTTAGGCCCTGCTCTTGCCTCCCCGTAGAAACAGTCCCTGTGGGCGGGGATGGGGTGGGGACACCCGCACCAAGAGCCCCAAGGCCCACGTGCCTCGTGCGCTGCGCTCAGGTCGCTGCAGGTCCTGAGAGCACATTCCTGTGTGTGCGCCTGGGTCCTGAGGGGAAGGCTTAAACGCAGCTCCATGGGGTCGGTGGACTGAGAGACGGTTGGGACATGTGCGGCTGCGGAAAGCCGAGTGAAGGGTGGCAGGCGAGTGTGTTCACAGCAAGTGTTTCACTCTCGTAGGAGAAGCAGAAGCTGCTGGATGAGATTGAAGAGCTGTCGCTGCGGCTCAGCGACGAGCAGGAAAACAGGAGGAAGCTGGGGGACAGACTGAGTCATGAGAGGCACCAGTTCCAGAGGGACAAGGAGGCGACCCAGGAGGTGAGCACAGGCCTAGGGGACCCGGCCATCACTCAGCCAGCCCCCAGCATCCCCGGGGCCCATCTGGAGTGCGCTGTGGCTTTTAACTGCCACGCTGGGCAGAGGTGCTGGGTGCGTGGTGATGTCTGGGAAGGGCCTTCAGCCCAGTGCAGGGGCTCTGAAACCCGGGACTGGCTGACACCACCGGCCCGGGGCTCCCACAGCTCATCGAGGACCTGCGCAAGCAGCTGGAGCACCTGCAGCTCTTCAAGCTGGAGGCCGAGCAGAGGCGGGGCCGCAGCAGCAGCGTGGGTCTGCAGGAGTATCACAGCCGCACCCGGGAGAGTGAGCTGGAGCAGGAGGTCCGCAGGCTGAAACAGGTGCAGCTGGGACACCCTGCACCCCACATGGGGCAGGGGGGCACGTGGGGGCCACAGCCGGGAGTCACACACTGTCCTGTCACCCACCTCAGGATAACCGTAACCTGAAGGAGCAGAACGACGAGCTCAACGGCCAGATCATAAACCTGAGCATCCAGGGCGCCAAGAACCTCTTCTCCACATCCTTTTCCGAGTCCCTGGCTGCAGAGATCAGCTCCGTCTCGCGTGATGAGGTAAGGGGGTGGGCCCGCCACCCCCAGCCCCCAGCCTCCAAGGTGTCTGCCATCTGTGTGCCCCGTGCCCACCCGTGCTCCCCCCACAGCTCATGGAAGCCATCCAGAAGCAGGAAGAGATCAACTTGCGTCTGCAGGACTACATTGACAGGATCGTTGTGGCCATCATGGAGACCAACCCGTCCATCCTGGAGGTCAAGTAGAGGCAGGAAGGCCCAGCCCAGGCTGATGCCGGACCCCACCAACGCCCGGAGAGGCACACACAGGCCGAGACCAGCAGGTCCTGTGCCCAGAGCCTGGAGCACACGGCTGGGCTGGGCTGGGCTGGGGCTCCTACAAGTGGGGCCGTGGAGGAGGAGAAGGAAAGGGGAGCCCCAGGACTGGGGCCTCCAGCAGGGGCTGAGCCTGCTTGCAGCTCTGGCCTTCCCCTGGTCCCCTCCTCTCTGCAGAGATGTGGGGACAGTGTCTCAGGCTGGGGTGAGCCCCTCCATGAGCTCCCTTCCGAGTGCAGACCACCTGCTGTCCTACCTTATCAGGGAAGAAAGGAAACGGGTCCCTGCCCGGGGTGCTGCCACCCATGCCTGCACAGGCACCAACCTGGTACCACCCAAGTTTCAGCCACTCCTGGACAGCGAAAAGGCCCCAGGACCCCCATGTGGTGTGGGAAAGACAGGCGGTGTAGCTGGTGTGTGTCAGGTCTGACCAGGAGCTGTAGGGCCTCCGTGCAATTTCCTGGGGCCGTCTCCCAGCCAGAAGGGGCGTTTCCATCCAACTTCAGGCCCAGGGGCCCCTGGCCATGCAGCTGTTCCCACAGTTGGACCCTCGCTGCAGTAACCCTTGAGGGCTCTGACCCTCCCATGGGGGCTTGGGGCAGGAGCCTGTGCTCTGAAGTCAGGACATGAGAGTAACTGTGTGGAACGTTCTGTCTGGACAGGCTGGACATTGCCAGCCCCTTCTGACTGCAGGGGTGCAGGCAGGGCGTGGCGAGGTGCTGCTGCCCCGTGGGTGTGGCATTCCTGGCCTACAGGAGTCCCCCCCTCCTGTGTGGATCTTGGTTGCCCCAGTGAAGTCCCCGTTTCCCAGGTCAGAGTCCGAATGTGTCCTCTGGGAGTCCAAAGTCATTAAAAGTTGTCATTCTTCCCCAGGTGCAGTCTGCAGGAGGCAGGGCAGGGCAGGCTCCAAGGACGCAGGTCAGGAGCAGAGAACAGGCCTTCCCAGCGGCTTGGGAGTTCTTTGAAGGAGGCCCTTGCCCGGCTTTGCACTGCAGCTCCCCGGTGCCTGTGCTGGCAGGAACAGCAGTGTCACCCCCACGGGGATGCTGGGCCTGCCCCCTACCCCCCCCCCAG
>NW_017731476.1:1961761-1990225 GCF_001890085.2 Hipposideros armiger
AGGTATTTTTTATAGATTGAAGGCTGATCAATTTTTTAATACTTCCAAGAGAGAAAACTATCTGTGTATACACATGAAATATATATATATATATAGAAATATATATATATATATATATATATATATATATATATATATATATATATATGGTAATAAATACTGAAATCGCTTTCCGCGCCCAGCCCACCCTGCCGACACCACCTCGGGTCTGTTTTTTGGCCATCACCCAGCAGCACTGAAACTGTAAATACGAGCTGCCGGGAGATGCTTCACACAAACACTCAGGCACCGACTTGCACATTCGCCCTGCTTTCCTTCTCAAGACCCTCCAGGCAGAGTGACGGTGACCTGGGTACGGAAGGGCAAGGCCAGGACGATGTCACCACAGATTAAAGCTGTTGCTGCACATGCACAGGCTGGCTCCTTCCTCTATGGGGACCAATGGCTGGGGTGGGTGGGGTGCCGTGGGCCTGTCCTGGCACCCCCAAGGTATCTGAGGGGTGGGGGGGGCCACGTGTCATCTGAGCTCAGACAGCAGGAGACCACCTCGCTGTGGACATGGAGGCCCCGGGATGGCACCTGCAGGCTCGGACCCCAGCGGAGCTCAGCCTAGGGCAATCCTGGGGCAGGACCAGGGGATGGGCTCCAGGGGCCATGAGTTCATGGTAGGACCCATCCCCGGAGTGCAGCCCAGTTGCCAACATGGCACCAAGGGCCAGCCAGGCTGAGGGGGCAGCATCGCGAGTCTCTGGGGTTGGTGAATAGGATATTCCCTGAGGGACATGTGATCAAGCATGGAGAGAAGGGTTCCCAAAGAGGCCATGCCCAAAGTCCCCAAATCGAAGGCACAGACAAGGCCAAGACCTCAATGGGATTGGGCTCAAAGGGCGGGGGGCCAGCCCAAAGGAAAGCTCAGCTGCCACTGTAGTCACAGGGACACCACCAAGAAGGTTACTAAGGGTAAGTGACCAAATCTGACTAGAGGGGGGGTTGGTAGCTGACTCCCCAGCCCAGGCGTCCACAAAAGTGGACACCCCCACACACACTGAGTTACCTGCATGCCAGACACATGCAGAGCTCAAAAAATCCGAGTCTCAGGGAGGCTGAGAATCCTGCCCCCAACCACCCAGCTGGGCAGAGAAGGGGCTTGAACCCAGGTCTGCTGGCCCCAACTGCTACCCATGGGGCTGATCTGAGGGTGGAGATGGGTGGACAGACCCTGGCCTGCAGCCCCCAGGCCTCATCCTCAGCCGGTGGTGCAGCGACAGGATTCCAAGAGTCCCCAGTATGAGGCCCAGGAGCCCTTGAAGCTACACTGAGGCAGAAACGGGAGGGTGTGGTTCCGCCTGGAGCCCACCTCCCTCCAGGATTCCAGGGGAGGGCCCTGCACAGCTAGCTCCCCAGGCCCTCACCTGTGCTCCTGGTCTGGGGTGGGGGGAGGCACAGCTCCCCAGGCCACTGTCAAAGAGGCAGTCCAACACCCTCTGTTATCTAGTCCGTTCACAGGATGTGGCCCTAACCTCACGAGGAGAGCAGCCTTGTGTTGGGGCCTGGGGTGAGGGCTCAATCCCTGGCTCCTGGTGGGGCTCTGCATGGAAGGCCCACTCAGCACTGGGGGGCGCCAAAGCGCTGCTGCAGCGGGTTCAGGATGTCTGGGTGTCCGGAGAGCCTTGTCCCCAGCCCAGCTGCACTAGGGGTCTGCTGGCCCACGAAGAGGCCAGTGCCTCTGCTTTGACTGGATGACACCTGCCCCCCGACCCCCCTGTTTCTGCCTAGTGCCTGCGGGTCCCATATCTGCGTAGGAGTGGGAGCTAGAGGTGGGGAGGGGTCCTCTCTGTCAGATGAGGCCAGAACCGGGAAGGGGAGAAGAGTGGCTTTCTCTCCCTGCTGAGTCCTGCCAGCTCTTAAACACATGGGGGCCCCATAACAGCCAATGCTGAAATCCCTGCCCCTGGTCTGCCAGGGGTCTCCAGCCCCAAGGGAGACACTTGGGATTGTGGGGGGGGGGCGAGAACAAGGTGAAAATCCATTGTAAAGGGAAACAGCAGTGCCTGGAGGGCTGCCTAGAGAGTTTCCAGAAGGTGGCTGAAGGCAGGGCCAGGAGGGGGGGCCCAGGCAGAGCTGCCTGAAGAGGGGGCCACAGTGGGATATGTGAGGCCAGTGTCAAGGCCTACACCTCTCAGACCTGAGGGTCCCTCTCGTGTGGGGGTCCCTTCACCCCCAACCCCAAAGCATCTGGCCACAGCCCCCCCAGTAGTCAATTCTGCCTGATAAAAGCACAGACAAGGCTCTGCCCCTTCCCTGGAAGAACACTGCTGGCAGGTGCATGCATGGCCGGCCCTGGTTCCTCTTAACTGTCCCGTGTGCTCTGCCTGAGCCCTTAGCTCAGGCCTGCTCCAGCCTGTCCTAGAGTAGGGGTGCCCCAGCACCTGTCCCCTCCATCTAGCATTTCAGAGACCAGGAGACGGAGGCCCAGAGAAGGGCCCTTTTTACCTGTGAGGGCATCTCAAGCACGCCATTACGGGTCATTTCACAAAATCAGCCAGCGCAGGAGTTGCATCTCTCCCAGCACAGGTGGGTCCTGCCCTTGGTCCATCTGCTGGCCTCAGGGCCCACGGGCCTGTCACACCAATGATGGTCCCTGTGCCCTTGTCCCACTAGAATCTCTGTCCACAGGGCATCTGGGCACATCTTGTTCCCTGCTGTGTCTCAAAGCCGCTGACCGTGTGGACACAAGTCTGCACAGGAACGCTTACATTTATGTCACCCATTCTGGAATTGGGGCTCTCTGCCCCGCCCTCCCCACTCCTTCTCCAGGTGGGTTCACACTTCCCTGCTCCCTCTTCCCTCAGAGCAGCTATCTTCTGTATCTTTCAGATCGGGAGGGTGGTGTCCTCCGGCTGGGATGGCACTGGACAAGGTCCGGATATTCAGTCACTTATCTTCTGCTTTATAGTTATTTAAACCTTACATCCGTGTGCCTCAGAATATTTGAGATGATCCCAGACTGACTCCACAGTTGTGCCCCTTATCTTGCTGCTCTGGTCCTGCCGACCGCTGCACATGGACCCTGTTCTTTCCAGCTCCCTTCTGGGACAGTGCACACACTGTCCTGAACACTGCCCCCGAGACCCTCTTCTGGTGGCTGGGCTTTCCTGCCCACTCCAGCAGGCCTTGGTCCCTCCCTGGGGAGCACTGGGATGCGCCTCCTCTCTCACCCACATCTAGGGCCTGGCTCCTCAAAACTCTCAGTGAGCTGGCAGGAACCTGGGCCATCAGGTCACCAGGCTCAACGTCAACTGCTTTGTTGGGAGGCTACAGGGCTGCGGACACCAGTTTTGACACAAGCACCAAGGCAGCGCCAAGAGAAAGGGGCTGGGGAGGGAGGGCACCTGTGTCCCCTGAGCCCCGCTAGGAGTCAGCCCTTGACTTAGGCCTCTCATGTGATTCCACAGCCACACACGGTCAGAAATCTCCTTGTCACCTTCACACAGGAGAGGAAGCTGGGGATGGGCTGTGTCACTCTCTAGCCTTGTACCCCTTGGAGCACTCAGGACGCAGCTCTATCTTAGCTGTGGCTGTAGCCCAAACCCCCACATTGAGACACTGGTGTCCCTGCTACAGCATCTGGGGAGTAAAACAGGTTTTCATGGGGCTTGAATGCCCTCCGAGGAGCATGAAGCACTGCCCGTGGCTTTCTGGGCACTGGAGCAAACATCATCCAAACGCCCATCTGTCAAACTCCACTCGACCTCAAGGCAGAATTGGACCACAACCAAACACTCCTTGAGTCTTAACTGATGTGCCTTGCTTCTGTCTCCTTCTGCATGGCCAGTGCCTTCTCAGGCTCCTCACGTGCCCCTAAGTACGAGTCCTTGGGGCTCTGCCCTCAACATCTCCATTCCCCAGTGCAGCCTCTGTGTGCTTCAGTTGCGTCTGATAAACTGTTGACATGTTATCTTGCATGTCCTGCTGTCTCCAGGGCATCTAGGCAACAGAGGGCAGAGGGCTCCAGTTTCCTGACTGCTGGGTGTGAAAGTGACCTCATGGCTGCACAAAGGGAACTTAAAGGGAGAGACTGAGCCCGAGGAGGCTCTTTTGTGCAGTGGGGCGGGTTCTGTTAGGTCTCTGCGGAGAAACACCGACTTCCCACCGTTCAAGCCTTCCTTCCTGCAAGGCACTGGGCGGCGCGTTTTTTGTGGTGGTATCTCATTTCGACCTCTCAATCGCCCAATTAGATCCAAGTTTCCCTCTTTTACCGAGGAGGAAACTGAGGCTCAGATAAGTAATGTGCCCTAGTCGCACTGTAAGTGCCAAGGCCGTATCTCAGACCCACGCCGGTGCCACCAAAACTGGAACTTTTGACCGTGAAGCCCTTGAGGGAAACCAAGGATGCGGACAAGTTGCAGAGACAATTGAGGCAGCTAAGAGGGGTGGGGTAGGGACTGAGGCGGCCCTAGAGAAAACTAAGGAATTTTGCGAGCCCCGTGGACACGTAGGGGCCAAGGTGGGGTCGAGTGGTGGTCCAGGAAGCCCCTCCACGGCCAGAACACCCGCAACTCGGCCAGCAGGCGCAGCCGGAAACGGCTAGACTGGGGCGTACTTGGAGACCCCGCTTATTCCAGCCGCGCAGGGCCTCCTGGGAGCTGTAGTCCCAGTTTCGGCCTCGGTGCATCTCCTCGCCACTCCGCGCCAAACCCGGTACGCAGCGCTGCCCGGGTCCTGGGGCCCGGCCATCTCCAGTCGCCCTGGCAGGTGGGGCTGCTCTGGAAGTCGGCAGGCCCCTGGAGGGCGCCAGTCGGGGCTGTCGTTGGCTGCCATCCTGATAACTACAACTCCCGGATTGCCTCGCGCGCCGGACGCCGCCTGAAGCTTCCGGCCTGGCGGCGCCGCGCGGCTCTGTGGGAGCGGTAGTTCGGGCGCGCGATTCACAGCGCCGCGTGCGCCCGGGGCGCGCCGTAGCCGCGGGGCCCCCGCCGGGCGCTACGCTACGGAGGCGGCGTAGGGCGGGCGCCGGACGCGGACCGGGTCCAGCCGGGTTTGGGCGTTCGGCGGCTCCGCCACTCAGCGCTGAAGGCCAGCGGGGCAGTACGGTGGTTGGCAGAAGTTGTGGGTCGGCCGGCAGGGGCGAGCGGGCCGGTGGCCGCGCCACCCAGGCCGCAGGGACGGAGGAGGCACCGCCGGGTTGCGAGGTGAGTCCCGCCAGCCAGGCTGGGGCTGGGGGCGCGGCCTGGACCCTCGCCGGAGACCGGGCCTGGTGGGCAGCTCCTCTCAGCGCCAGGGCTGCGGGCCTCGGAGCCAGGGTCAGCCTACTGCCCCACCAGCGCCACCTGGGCATTGCCCAGAGCCCGGGTTGGGCTGGGGGCGCTGCTCGGAGAGGGGAGCAGGTGGGGACCTGGGTCATCTGGGTCACTAGACCAACCTCAGGATGCTGCGGACACAGGAGGCGGCCTCAGCCCCTGCCTGCCCTTGAGTGCCCTTATCTTCCAGGCAGCGTCCTGGTGCTGGCTGCATTAGGGGATGTGCATGGTGGTGCCCGCAGCCCTCCACACCGAAGGACTTGGGGCACTGCCTGGGGGCGGCCCCATGGAATTGGGGGAGCACAGGCGTGTCCTGTGTGCCCACTGGCTACCCTACACTTCCTCTTCTCTGTTCCTCTCCCAGCTGGTGTGGGAGAGAGATACAGGGAAGTTAGAGAGAGTGGCCCCTGAGAATGTTTGCCAGGCTGCTGGGCAGACCCTGCTCTTCCTGTTGGCCACGAAAGGGGCTCCTTTGGTCCTGACCAGTGAACCTTTCTTGCGTCATCAAGTGGCCATGGTTGGGTGGCTCTCAGGGACCTTTGAATGCACAGGAGTGTGTGACCAGATTGTCAGCAACAGAATCCCTGAAACCAAGCCTGGGAGTCTAGGGTCCTGCAATTCAGAGCAGTGGCATTTTGTGGGAGAAACGGGGACTCAGCATGGTGCTGAGTCCAGTCTGTGCCCCTCTCAAGAGCCCCTCCTTTGGGGATCCCCGGGCTTCTCCCTCTACCCAGGTGAGTCACAGTTAGGTGTGGGGAGTGATTATCTTCAGCTTCCAGAGGCTGGGCTGGGGGAGGTGGTGGGGTAATTCCATCCTTCTACTTCTGAGTGACTTTCTTCAAATGTGAAGATAGATAAAGATAGTGTTTCCTGAAGAGAAAGAGAGCCCCAGACAGACAGGGGAACCTGAAGAGCCTGGAGCCCTGTTTGGAGGCCTGCCTGGCTGGTCGTCTTGTAGGAAGTGGGGTCTTGCAGGAAGTCAGGGTCTTTCTTGCAGGAAGTCAGCACAGCCTGGCCTTGGGGGTGAGCACATCTGACTTCCTCTCAAGTTGTTTTGCTCCTAGAAGGAGTGCGCCTCTTCTCCCTCTTCCCTGCTGCATCTGAAAACCTCTGGAGCTGCTTTTCTTGAGCAGTTGGGCCCATGACCTGAGAGTCAGGTTTAAGCCCTCCCTGCTCGGCCCAAGGCTTAGGTATGGTATGGCTTTGGGTAGGAACCTACGGTCTCAGATCTTGTGTCTGCTCTGAGCCTCCCAGACCTGGGCTCTGAGAACGGGACGTGGCTGAACCCTCTAAATCCTGCATCTGCACGGGAACCTCTGCCCCACCATGTGGGCAATTCTGAGTCCCTCTGCCCTTCACCAGAGAGGCCAGGCTTGGCTGGCTTCACAGTGGTAGACACTTACTGAAGCTCCTTTGTACTCAGGCCCTGCACCAAGCTCTGCCAGCCCCTGTCTCTTGGGTACCACTCTGGTAAGCTCCATTGTACTGAGGAGCAGCCCTAAAAAATGCCCCCAAACCCCAATATCGTTTATGGACTTGAGCTGGTCAGTGAAGAGCCTGAGGGGGGCAACTACCCACGGTCATGGCTTTTGGGGGCAGAGTAGTCTCTGATCTGGTCCTCGGTGCACCACTCACCACCCCAGGCGCAGAAGGGTTCTAGAAAGGCAAATGGCGTAATTAAATGGAAACTGTGTGGGCTAGTGGGGTGGGTTTGGTGGTTTTTTTCATCTGATATTAAAAGCCTGGGCCCAGACCCTGAGCAAGGATGCCCCCTGCCCCCAGGGTGTCAAGGGGGCTCTGGGCTCAGCCCGTTTCTCCTCTGCTCCCCACTGTTGCCTGGGCTGCCCGGCACCTCCTTGCTGCCCTTCCCTCTGGTCCTGCCCTGTGCTCCGTTCAGCACCTGGCACCCGTGGGAATGTCTCAGTGATCTTGTCTGGCGCCAAATCTCTTCTGCTAAACCTCTCCCTCAGCATGGAAGCAGCTTGTCCCGTTCTCCCCCTTTCCTGCTCTGCCAAGAATGCCTAGGAGGTCTTGTTGAGCTCTGACGTCCCTGGCTTCCCATGCACACGCTGACCCTTGGCGCCCAGTACCATCCCATCTACACAGAGTAGGTGGGCAGTGAGTATTCTTTGTTAGCTGCTTGCTGGCAGGCAGCCCTGGTCACTCGGCTCTGAAGTCCGAATGGCACTCCGAGGCCTCTTTGGGGATGAGGAATGGACTTGCTGGCCTCCACTCTCTTGGAATGAGCTGGTAGGAAGCCGTGGATTGAGGCTGGACTGCCTTTCTCGGGCTTGGGGACCTGCTCAGCCACACCTTGTCACTCTGAGGTCATGGCAGAGGCCCAGGGATGGGTCAGAGTGGGACTTCTGCATAGCGCTGCATTGGTGCCACCAGGACAGCCTGGTGCCCGGGTGCGGGGGCCATGGGAGGTCAGAGGTCGCCTAGTCCAGCACAGGAGTCCCAGGAGGAGCCACTCGGGAAGTCAGTGACATGCTGTCCCTCTGTAAGGACTGGTCCAGGGGCAGCGGGGCGGGTTCGTAGGAGACAGTAGCGCGCATACGTGTTCAACCTCAGCCCTCCTGTCCTGCAAACGCCATCATGCTCCAGCAGCTGCTCTGCACCCTGCTCTCTGGCTTTTCTGAGGCCCAGGGGGACCTTCGAGGGCTGCATCCCCAGCTCCCTGGTGGCTGGTGGGGGAGGGATGTGCCTGGACGGTGCCGCAAAATACCAGGAGGAAAGCAGGTCGATAGCTGCTGTCTGGAAGTGTCATGTGAGCCTGCGCCCTGAGAAAGGCAGTCATTGTGACTTCCTGCTCCTCCTGCCTTGTCACAGCCCAAACCTGAAGCATTGGGAGTTCCTCCTGGGGCCAGCTCGCCGCCGCATCCACACTTCTCAGAATTAAACTCACGCAGGCGGACTGAGTCTCTAGGACCTTCAGCCCCTGTTTCATGCTGCCCTCCTGCCATGTCACAGGAAAGACGGCATGTCCTGGAGCCCGTGCCATTCCAGAGGAGGTGGCTGCAGAGCCCCGACTCCCCATCTGCCTCCCTGTGGGGTGAGCTGAAGGCTCGAGTGCCCCATGCCCTGTGAAACCTGCCCTGCTGCCAGCGGGGCTGCCCTGGCCAAGGGTGCTCCTGCCGCCACTTGGCCAACAGAAACGTATAAGTGCCAAAAAACAAGAGCGCTTGTATAGTGGCTGCTCTTTTCCCGTTAAAAATAGTGCTCAGCATTAACCAATATTGAACTTGTGAAATCCTGAGAGTGTCCCTGAAGGTGCCGCGTGGAAAACATCATCTCCTTTTTCGTGTTGCGCAGCTGAGGTGGGGTTCAGCTCCAGAGACACAAGAGGACACACAGTGACCCCGTTCCCCTCCTTGGAAGCAGCCCCAGGACCCTGTGTGCCCATCCTTCTGCCTCCTCGTGTGTGCCTTTGAGAGGCCCGTTTCCTCTCCTCCCGCCTCAGAAAGTAGAGAATCCAGCCAGCAGCTGCCAGTCATTCCCCTTGACCAGGGTCAGCAGGCAGTGCAGAGGTGCCTTGAGTGGCCTGAAGGAACGTGGGTGGGGATCTGCAGCCAGGAGCCCTGACTTCTGCCCTAGAGCTGGCCGCTGGAACTGTCAGGGACTGGAGCCTTTGATGTACAGAGAAGTCCAGACCCGCCAAGAAGAGCGACCGCCCTGTAGCGTGTTTGGGCAGCAGATCCCACTCAGGTGGGCTAGGATTTGGGACATGTGCATTTCTTTCCAAGGTTGCTGACAGGAAGTGGTTGTTACACGGTTGGGGACCACTGCTTTTATTCCTGGACCTGGCTCTTGGGGTGGAGGGAGTTATAATTTCAACAGAACCTTCTCACAAGTCTTGCGGGTGCAGACCCTGTGAGCAGGGGGTGGCCGGCCTCGGTGTTTGCCTGAGGGCTAAGGTGAGGGAGTGGGGGAGGCTGCAGCCAGGAATGGGGTCACTGTGTGTCCTCTTGTGTCTTTAGAGCCATCCATCGCCTCAGGTGGACCCTTGCACCGTGCCGAGGATGGGCAGGAGGGGGACACGTGTGCAGAGTCGCCCAGCCTGCAGCAGTGGTTGGAGGCTGGAGTGGCCAGGTGGTGCCAGGACCTGGGTCCTGGGGAATCTCGATGGCTGCCTGGCTGCTTGCCCAGAGCCCTGTCCTACCTAGGCACCTTTTCCTGGAAACCCCTGCTGTGGGCAGAGCCAGGCTAAGGGAGGCCCAGCCCACTGGACCCCAGGTCTTGAACAGCCCCATCTGCCATCCTGGCTGGCCCAGGAGTAGTCAAGGACTTGGACCGGGCAGTGAGGAGCTGGCTGAGCCATGCAGCTCCCCTGGGGCCTCCAACTTCCTGGGTGAGGGACAGATGCAGCTTCTAAAGGGATGTAGTCCCCAGGCCACCTCCCATCGGAGTGTTCTCAGAGATCCGAGGGCCATTCCTTGTCCAAGCCCGCACCTGCAGAGGTGGGACAGCCCTCCCGGTGGCCCTGGCCTATGGGTGGGACATAGCCCAACACAAGAGCCACAGATGGCTGCCGAGCCTGGACCACGTGGCTGGTCGCCACTGCTCTCCAATGGACTCTGGCCCAAGGTAGTAAGCTTGGGGGCTGGATCTGCTATTCCAGGGCCAGAGTCCAGAACCTTCCAGGAGAGGGGATGTGTCCTCTGGGTGGATGTGCTATTGGCAAACCTGTTCTGTTGCTGACCCAGTCGTGATCTTGGAGGGAGCTAAGCATCTACACAGTGAGGCAAGTCCCTTCCCAGGCACTGTGGGTCCGATAGGGCTGTGGGGTTGGTTGTGGAGCAGTGGGCTGGAGTGTGTCGCAGGCGTTCTCTCTCTGCAGGGGTTCCTGGGCCTCTCCTTAGAACCCTTGATTCCCAGAACCCCCTTGAGACCCACTGACCTGACCTCAACCCTGACTTCTCATGGCCTCACAGGCCACTGTGCGTCTGAGGCTTGGGGCTGTGGCCCTGTCATTCTAGGGCACACCACAAGGCCCTGCCTGCTGTCCCTTTGGTGTTCTCCCCAAGTGGGACCCCTGTGTCCCCTGTAAACCATCCCCTGCCTCTGTGCCTTGCTGTCCTCCCAGTTCAAGGGAGTGGGCCAGTGAGCTGTTGATGTGGGCCAGCTGCTGACTCCTGGAAGGAGGGGGCAGCTGCAGGAGAATGCAGTCTTGCCAGTCCTGGGGGCGGGGAGGTCAAAGTCAGGCCCTCCCTGGGGTGGGGACTTTCCCAGGGTGGGGTTCCAGCCTGGTTTCTTGTTTCTGGTGGAGGGGGCCTCCCCCACTCAGCCAGGAGCTTCTTGTCCTCGGCGTTTCCATCCGGTTGGCAGCCCTTCTCAGGCCGTGGGGGACCAACCAGCGTGCTCTCAGCTTCCCATCTGGTGGGTGTAATTCTGGGGTACGGTAGGTGGCCATGGGTGTTCTGGGCGCAGGGATCAGTGCTCCAGAAAAGCTTGGTGTTCCCTCGGTGGGTCACCCTCTGTCCCTCTCCCGAGTCCCTGTCCTGGGCTGGTTTCGGGCAGCTTGCCAGAGGAGCTGCAGTCGGTGAAGGACCATTATTACGGCATGGGCGATGGATCTTGATTAGCTTTAACAGGACTTGTGCCTTGCCAGCTAACGTGGGGGGCACGGACTCAGAGAGCCCCAGGAGTCTGAGCTGGGTTGGCGGAGCATAAACACCTGCGTCCTCCCCCTTGGGACTTGGGTGTGGCCTCCATGGCTGCAGGCTTCTGGCTCAAGGGTGAGGGTCTGCTCACCCCCAGCCTGGGCCAGGTACACTCACTTGGTGGGAGCAACTCATCCCCCCACCACACGGGAGTGCCCCTACCTGCCTCACAGACGTGCTAAGGTCTTAGTGCCCACCCATAGAGGGCCCACTGGCAGTGGGAGAGTAGGTGAGCCGGGGCGCGGGGTGGTGGGTGTCCGTCACCACTGGGGTCCAGCCTGCTGTGACTGAGACAGGTGCACCCCATGTGGGGTCTCATGGAGAGGGTTGTCCTCATCTGGCCCTTCATGCGCTTATCACTGGGTGGGCAGTCGGTCCCCTGCTGTCCTCTCAGAGTGCAATGCTGGGCACACGCCTCATGCCGGGCCTGGTGGATAGCCCAGTCAGCCCCTGTGGATTAACGCCCTGTCTTCTGGGGGTGGCAGCAGCCCCACCTGCGTGCTTCTGAGGGCAGATCTAGGCCACCGCCCCATTTAAATCTAGGGCAGCGGTTCCCCGGTGAGGGCAAGAGGAACCAGTGTGGGCTGTGGGGCAGCTGCACTTCCTGTGGTGCCCTGCCCCTTTGCACAGTCCAGGAGGTTGGCTCTGCCGTCGGCTGCGCTCTGGCTTCTGCCTGGAGACGTGTTATATACACCATGCAGCCAAAAAGTGAGCCCCCTGCAGGCAGGGTCCATGCATGTTGCCATAGCCAGTGCCTAAGACAGGGCCTGGGACACAGTAGGGCCCTGATGGGCATTTGCTGAATGAATAAGTGATGCATGGAGGAAGGAGTGAACGGACCTAGGCTGTTGCAGGGCTGGCAGATGGGCTCCACACTCCTCACTTGAGGTGAGAGGAGGAGCAGGCCCTATAGGAGATGAGGCTGCACAGGGCTTGTCACCTGGGAGCGCAGCCTGCTCTGCTTTGCCGGAGGCCCTCACCTGGGACTGTATCTCAAAGGGCAGGGCCTGTGTTTGTAAAAGCTCCCATCCCTGGTTATTCTGTTGTGGAGCCAGGATGGGAGCCATGGATTGACCCGCCCTTCCCAGCAGCGCTTCCCACATGTCCCCACGTGCAGGTGGGACCCTCGGGTTGGCTTGGGGGCAGCAGGGTCCATGCTGTCCTTGGTGGCCTGGCCGAGTACCTTGCCCAACCAGGGTGCTCCTTGATGGGATCTCCCTCCTAGGGGCTCATCCCCACCCCCAGCGGGCCAAGATAGAGTGTGGGAGTATTAGGGTACTGTCATCTCCGGAAACCCCGAGAGAGGCCCTTCTGGAGCTGGCTGCTCTCTGGAGGGCGTCTGCCCTTCCAGGCTGCCTCTCCTCTCCCTTCTCTTTGAGCCCCCAGGAGAGGCCTGGCCACCACTGTGTAGCCCACCCCTCAACGGGCCTCCCACCCTCCCCAGATGGGGTCTGTAGGATCAGAGTTCCCTGAAGGTGTGTCAGGGGGCTGGCCCCACTCAGGCACCCCATGCTTTGCCAGCATGCAGGGGTAGGGGGCCCACACACACCTCACAGTGGCTGAGGGCCTGTTAAGGGCATCAGTGAAGAGCAGGTGGGCCCTCGTGGGAACCTGTGCTTCGGGCAGCATATCCAGCCCACGCAGGACCTAGCTGCCCCGTCCTCCAGGCAGGGAAGGCCCAGGGCTGTGTCCTCACTTTGCGTGGGGTCCGGCTTCCTCTTTGGCTCTGCCTGCATCATGGTGGCGTCACCTGGGACATGGGCCAGGTGCCAGCCCTGACCTGGCTGCAGATGGCACTGTCTACCCTACCCCCACCCCTGGTTTGGGGTTCTTGGGCCCGGCTTCTCCTGGCTGCCCTGTCCTCTGCCCTCCCAGTGGACACAGACAAAGCTCTTCATCAGGGGCAGACTAGCCCCGGACCCAGTCATGGGCATTTCTGCCCATGGGTGTCTCCCCTGGGCATGGTTCCAACCCAAGCCCTCACCTGTCCTCACCTGCTCCTCCCCACTCTGCCATTTACCTGCTCAGGATCTGACTGTGAAAGGGGAGCGTCAGAAACACCTGGGCCCTTTTCCCAGGAGGGTCCCCTGTATAGAGTAGGATTCTGAAGTTCAGGGGCTGTTATGCTTGTTCTGGTGTCTGATTTGTAATCATGGCAGAGGCACGTATCCTGAGTGCCCCAGGTTGCTTGGAACTGACTGCTGGTGGGCGTGCTCAGTGCTCTGCACCTGCAGCTGCCTGCACTTAAGCCCTCCTGGGCCTGTGGGAGCATTGTCCAGTACCGAAGCCACTGGCTCATGTGGCTGCTGACCCCTGAGCCTGGCGCGTCCAGCGGAGATGAGTGTGAACCACAGTCAAGTCCAAAGACCTTGACCCAAGATGGTGTCACGCAGCTCCCATGTGGCTTTGCCCGGTCTCATACTGACACGTGATGGTTTGGGTGTGTTAGGTTATGTGTGGGCTATGGGAGGTACATTATTGAGATTTCCATAACCTGTCTATCACGTTTCTTACGTGGCTGTTGGAGGATTGGAAATGACCGCTGTAGCTCACATGAGGCTTCTATTGGACAATGTTCCTGGAGGCCGGAGCCGGCAGACATTCCTTCAAGGGCCAGGTGGGGACAGGGTCAGCTCTGCAGGCCACGGGGTCTCTACCCTACTGCTCAGTTCTGCTCGTGCTTTGGGACAGAGGCCTGAGCAGCAAGTGACTTGGGCCCCCAGGCCAGTCAGGGCTGGTGCTGCACTGTCCCAGCCACATCCTGTCCCCCGGACAAGAGGCACCCCAGAGAATGTCATCGCTGCAGGGGATTCAGCCACCCAACCAAAGCTTGTAGAGGGCAGGGGTCGCAGACGTCTCCCATCCTATGCCCCACTGTGCTTGTCCTGCGCCATCCTCCAGCGCTGTGTGTGCCGCTGGTCACTCAGGTGTGGGGAACCCTGCGCAGCCCCACCAGCCTGCCTGAGTGCCCACTGGCCGCCTGCCTGGCAGCCAGGGATGCTTCCCCAGTTCTCCTCAAGCCCCTGGCCCGTTACCTAGGCACTTCCTTGGGAGAGGGTGTCAGTGGTGACAGTGGACCCCGGGGTGAGGGCCATACTGCTGGTCATGTTCATAGCCAGCAAGCCAAGCAGATGCCCACTGTGGCCCAGAGCCTGGCCAGGTAGACGAGGAGAGGATGCACGGGCGTCCTCCCTCATCTGACTGGGACCCGCCTCATTTAAAATGAGACTCGCTGCCCCGTCTCAGGGTGGATGTTCCTGGGCTGTGTTTCGCTCCTCCCCTTGGCCAGGGGGCGGTCAGAGGCCTCCCCTGGAGTGCAGAAAGTCCCCCACTGGAGGCCTGGCCAGCCTCCCAGATCCCTCCCAGGTCACCCATCTCCTCTTGGGTCCCTGAAGTTTCCCTGGGTTGGGGAGGCTGTCCCTCAGGAAGGCTTCAGAAGGGCATGTGGGTGGACATGGCGCTGTGTGAACCCACCTGGCTGCGTGGTGGCACTGAGTGCCCTCCCGGAGGGTGTCCTGCAGGCCTGCACCAGCCCCACGGCGCTCACTTCCCTTGTTCCCCCTTTTCCTTTGGTTAAGTATGTCTTGATCCTTCCTTCTACAGTAAAGCAAAGTCATGTCATTTCTCATCTCACTGAGGATAAAACCCTCGAAGACCAGCAGCTGTTGGTACCACCATCTGTTCCCTTTGGGCAGCTGATGGGTGGATGTGGGTTTTCAGGAGCAGAGAAGGGGGCTCTGGTTATGGGGCAGGAAGGGTAGGGGGTGCCTTGTGCTTGGGACGCAGCTCTGTCGACTCCTGGCCTTTGGCCTTGTGGGGACCTCTGTTGTACGGGTCCCTGAGGCGGCCACTGCAGGATGCCTGCTGCTGGGTCAGGCGCAGACCCCAGGTCCCCGCTAATAGCTATCCCCTTCCTGCCTCAAGGCCACTCATGCTGGGAAGCCCTCCCAGAGCTCCTGGGGCCTTGTTCCTGTGAATCATGCTGTTTCTTCTCTTTCTCTTTATTTTCTCTGTGTTTATTTTTGTTGTGTGACTTTGACCAGCCTGGCCGCCCTGTCTCCTGTTCGGTACTCACCTCCCTCCATGCTCCGGCCGCGTGTGACCAGGCCCGGCTCTCAGTGCGGCCGCCGTCAAGGGGGCCATGGGGAGCTCCGCCTCCTCGCTGGCCGCCGAGACCGAGTCGGACCATGGCTTTCCCGGGGGGCCGCCCTACCCGGGCCCCCCAGCAGCAGCGGCCGGCTGGTGTAGGAATGGCCCCGGCGGGTCTGTCGGGTCAGTCTGGGGCGGTGCCCTGGTCACCCGGCAGCACCAGCCCCTACGCCCCCGGGCCCGAAGGTAAGAAAGATGGGGGGGGCCCCTGTGGGTGGGAGTGCTGCTCTGTCAGGGTGCCCCTTCTTTGGCAGAGGGGCTTGCAGAAAAGTGGGTTCTTATTTATTAGGCTCCTCTGGTGACCCACTTTCCCACAGTGGCACAAGAGGCTCTGGGATTGTTCCATGCTTGGCAGAGGCTCCTGAAAGCCAGCCCTGTGACTCGGCCTGCTGGTTGGGGGCAGCTGGAGTGGGATCTGCCTCCGGGCGTAGAGTGCTCAGTCTGGGGCTCATGGTGAAGCTGCTTCTAGAGCTTTTTGCCGGGCGGGTGGGGAGCCTGCCCCCCACCCCCAGGCCCGGGTGGCAGTGGCATGCGCTGAGAATGCTTGCATGCTTCCTGCAGGATTTCAGGGACACTGCTGGGGCCTCCCATCTGTGTGTGTATACCCCTCCTCTGACATGGCTGCCTGCAGGGGAGCAGGAAGGGCAGTGGGGCTGCAGGGCCACACCTTTACTTGCCAGGTCCCTCAGGCTGCCGTTGGGTCACCTGGAGAGCCTCCCCTCTGGGGTGCTGGGGTGGCTGGGGTAGGGGCAGGTGGGGCTTCAGCATCCCACCCCGGCACTGATGCCCCCACCTTACCCTCCATCCCACGGCCGTGCTGGAAGCGTCTGGTACTCAGCATACACTCAGGGTTCCTCGGACCTTGGGGCAGAGGCAGCGGTAGCCCCGCTGTCCCAGGGTTCCCAGGCCTAGGTTCAGTGGTGTGTCCTGGACTCCCCGGCCAGGTAGGCGACGTGCTGAGGGGCGTGTGTATGTGTTAGACTTTGGATCTTGACTCAAGCCATCAAGCCAAGTGCCTGGTGACTTTTCTCACCCTTTCTCCTCCTGGCTCTCACCATGCCCCTCCCCTGGGCATGCTGGAGTGTGGGACCAGCCTCCTGGGATGGTCTTGGAGCTGAAGCAAGTCCCTGGCAGAGGAGGAAACTGGGAGGGTTGTGGAGGGGTTAGCACAGCCAGGTGGAGAGTCTCAGAGGTCTTATAAGTTATCCTAGCAGCCAGGATTCAGGGCCTTGAGGTCCAGAGGGATGTGCTGGGAGGCAGGACAGTGGCAGGGACCAGTGAGAGGCAGAATCAGAATTTCCTCGGTTCCCCTAATTACTGTATCAATGATGCACTAGTGAGCATCTCCGTGTCCCAGCTTTATGGAGATGTAACATGCTATCAAATTCACCCCTCACACGTGTACAGTTCAGTGGTTTCAATTCATCATAGAGTTGGGCAACCATCACCACAGTCCAGTTTTCCAGCATCTCCATGCCCCCGAAAAGATCCTTCTCATTCGCAATCCCTCCCCATCTCTAGGCAACCACCCTGCTTCCTGTCTATAGATTTGCCCATTCTAGAAATTTCACGTAAGCGGAATCACATAGCTTGTTCTTCTGTGTCTGTGAACTGAGCATATTTTCAAGGCCCATCCACGTACAACGTATGTCAGTGCTTCATTCTTTTGATGGCTGCGTAATAGTCCATTGTCTCGATGGACCACATTTGTTTACCCATTCCTCAGCTGATGAACATTTGGGGTTGTTGCCACTTGGTTTTTATGAATCATGCTGCCATGAACATTTGTGTACGATTTTTTGGGTATGCTTTCATTTCTCTTGGGTAGATAGATACCTAGAATGAAATTTCCGAGGTTTATTGCACGTTTATGTTTGACTTTCTCAGAAACTGCCAGACTGTTTTCCACAGCGGCTGGACCATTTTGCATTCCCACCAGCGGTGCAGGGGAGGGCTCTAGTTTCTCCACGTCCTGTCTAACACTTGTTATCTGCGGGTTTTGGCTCTGGCCCACCTGGTGGGTATGAGGTGGTATCTCTAGTGGTGGTTCGATTTGCATTTCCCTGATGGTTGGTGATGTTGAATATCTACTCAGGTTTTCATCTACCCACATGTCTTTTTATTTCCGTTTATTTATTTCCTTAGGATAAACTGCTCGGAGAATTACTGAGTCCCAGGGAGGGAAGCTGGCCCCCCCCCGGGGGACCTGTGGGGCTTGCCAGGCAGCTCTCTCTGAGGCCTTGCGTGCTAAGGGGTGTGTTAGACTTCCCGTCTCGACCCATGCCTTCAAGCCAAGTGCCTGGTGATGCCGCTCACCCTCTCTCCTTCTCCTGGCTCCTGCCAGACCCTCCGTGCATGGCCACTGGAGTCAGGCCCAGACCTCAAGGCAGTTAGTGTGGGCAAAGTCCAATCAGGAAGAAATGGCGCTAATGACCTTGAGGAACTCACGGGCACCCGGACCAGAGATAAGAAAGAACTGCGGGTGTGGGGGAGCTGGGCACGACAGATGGCAGGAAGGAAGGGGGTAGAAAGGCAGGTAGGTGGTCCCCCATGCTGTAGCAGCCCTGCCCACCGACCCCGATAGGACCCTCTCCCCACACGCACACACAGGCACATGTGTATACACACACCGTGCGGCACTCCACCACAGTCGAGGGTCAGCCAGGCATGTGCATGGGCGACCCCTCCCCAGCTCTGATGGGGGTGTCAGACACTAGGAAGGCACGTGCATAAGCCAGCAGCACAGCAGCCTCTGCCTGTACATCGGCACACTGCCTGCTCGGCTGCGAGTGCCCCGTTGCAGTGACGAAGCCAAGAGCCAAGCATGGCTGTTTCCTGAAACCCACTGCCGGGCTGGGACCAGGAACTGCAATGCCCAGGAGCTCTTCACCGTAATCAATAAGCAGTTGATGTGGGCATAGGTCACCTATAAGATCTGGGCCTGCCCTGGGGACAGACAAGGAGGACAGCCCAAGACTGGCTGAGAGTGGCCTCCAGGGGCGGCGCCCGGCGCACTTCGAAACCAGCAAGGGGTTCCAGGGTCTGGGGTCGGGTGGCCGCAGCCAGGCAGGTTGGCCGACCTTGCTGTGTGGCCTGAGCAGGAGCCCAGCCTGGGTCCTGTGGCTTGATCCAGGTGCTTGTGTGGCACCTCTTACCGCTCAGCTTCCATGGGGAGGAGAGAGGCCGTTCCCAGAACGCCCCACGTCCCTGCAAACACGCTTGTCGTGGGTACTGGGGGACTTCACAGTGAGCCCCAAGAGCAACTCTGTAACCACCCCCTCTTTGAATTAGAGCTGAGTGTTGGCACCTCCCAGATAATAAGGGTGGAGCAGGTATTTTTCTGGGCAATTCCCTCCGTTTTCCCTGTGACATAGCCTTTCTGGTGTAAGGACTAACAGGTCATTTTCCACGAGCAGCCAGTTTTCTCCGACATGATGGTTCAGCCTGGAGCGTGGGTGATTCAGCCCAGTGAGGGTCATGGAACCTGGGAGCGTGTTGTGTTGAGGGTCTGGTTTGACTCTGGGTTCCCGACTGTCTTACTCCCGGGCTTTGCTTGGTGCTCTGGCCTCACCCTCGGGTGCTCTAGAGATTTCAGGTCTCTGGGCCTTGCTGAGGGTCTCCTGAGCCCTTGGTCCCCCCCCCACCCCGGTCCCAAGGCCTGTCATGGTGGCTATGGGGGGTGGCCCTGGGGTTCCAGAGACCAGAGCAGCTCACCCATCACTGACCCCTGAGCCATTTCCCTTTATCACCCGAGGATTCCGAGGTATGGGTTGTGAGGGGCAGGCCTCGGGGATTGTGAAGAAGTGCTGTGCCAGCCCCACGGCTGTGCCGCCACCACATCGCCTCAGCCTCCTTCCGGTCAGAGGGGCTGCTGCGTCCACCAAGCCCTACCTCTGTTTCCCCAAGGCACTGTTTTCATGTTAGCCTTTCTGAACTCCAGACAGAACCTTCCTGATTCTCCTTATCCACCAGGATGGCAGTGAAACCTGCTCTGTCCCCAGGTGCTGGCTAGGACCAGCAGACACCATGCCTTGTGTGCAGCCAGCCTAGGCCAGGGACTGGCCAGCTGGCGGGTTACTTGGGTGAACAGGACTTGGGCTCCCCCGTCACACACATATCCCCTGTCCCCAGCGTTTGCAAGACTATCCTTGCTCAGTGCACCTGGGACCACCAGGGCCCTGCAGCCCAGGGCAGATGTGTCCTAGGAGGGCCCTGGGCCCACTTTTTCTTCTGGTGCTGGGGCCTGAGTCCTCCCTGAGATTTCCCAGGAGCTTGTGGTCTGTGTAGGGTCACACCAGGCCAGCTTAGGTACACAGGGTGAATGACCATCCCCTGAGCCTGCCCAGGACCTGACCTGTGTGTGTGCATGGGAGGGGTTGGGGGCACATGCCGTGCCCCACACCTTGTCTGACCATGGGCCCTTGTCCTCTAATGGGGAACGTTGGGGTGGGGTTTTCCCGGTCGTGTCCAGGCAAATTTCTTAGGCTTTGCATAGCATAGAATCCAAGGCTAAGGCTGACCTGGCCCTGGCTCTGGCCCTGACTTATTCCACGGGTGCTGGGCGCCCACCCGCTCACCCCAGGGCTGGTCCACACGGGTGGGCCAGGAAAACGGCTTCATAGAGTTTGCTCTGGGCTCCGGGAATCAGTCGTGTTGCCCAGGGGAGGTTTTTTGTTTGTTTTTTATTTTTGAAGAGGCAAGCTTGCTTTCTTCCTGAACCAAAAGGGTTTGGCGTGAACATAGCATTAGAAGCACAAGCTCCGTGCCTTGTAAAGAACAATTGATTTTTATGCCAGCGGAGCAGCAGTGTAGGAGGTTGTGTGTTGTGGTGTGTGGACAACGCCTTCATGCCCAGATTAGCTCTTGAAAGGCAGATAGCGGGGCCAGCCTCCCCTGCCCCAGACCCCTGGCCCGTCTTGGGTGGGAGGAGCCAATCTGGAGCGTCCCACTTGCCCTGCTTGAGCCTGAACGCCTTTTTTGTGCTCCTGGGAAGAGCAGAGGCCCAGCCTTGGAGGTGCAGGCAGGCCAGGCCCCAAGAACCTACCCAGCAAAGGGGGCTGCGTGTCAGTGCTCCAGGGAACCTGAGAGAGTGGGAGGTGGGTGCCCTGTCCTGCTCTGCACAACCAGCAGGGTCCCAGGAGCCAGGTGTGGGTTTCCTGGCTCCCACCTCCCTGGCCAGCCCTTCAGCCCTTCCTGCTCTGCTCTCCCTGTACCCACCCCACTGCCATGCCTCAGGCCTGGCGACTTTCAGAGTACCACATCTTCTGGCCACACCGGGCATGTGGTGTGTGGCTCTCCCTGCGGGCCCTACTCCAGGGACTGGCCCTGGTGCTAACCCCCCCAGGACCAGGACCTGAGGCGTAGACCCATCCTGGGTGTGTCGGGCAGCAGCCCATCTGCCTCCCAATGCACAGCCAGAGGCTTCCTGGGATAGGAGCTCCTGGGGGAATGGAGTCCACCCTGAGTGTTGGCAGCCCTGCAGTTACAGACAGGTGCCTTCCCCCGGACAGTCTCTGTTCATCCCAGGAGGACAGTGTCCTGCTACACACAGGATCTCCCAGGCTTGCAGTTTGGGACAGGCTGGTGGTAGTGGTGGCCATGTCCCCTTTCCCACCGCCTTTGATCTTGGACATCCCCCACCTCCCCCTTGCTATCCCCTCGCTGGGCAGCCTGTGGCCCCCAAGACCTCATAACGTGCACTATGAGAGGAGGAAGGTTTGTGTTGCTTCAGGACTTGGAGCTGCCTCCTTGAGCCCCTGCTGGGCAGAACGGGCCTGCAGGGGTCTAGGTGGGTGGTGGGCAGGTAAGTGGACAGTGCCCAGACCCCACAAGGTTCAGGCTGTGCCCAGGGGCTGGGCAGTCAGTAGGGACTGCTGAGGTGCAGGTAGGTCACCACCCACGGCCCCACCTGAGGGGCCACTGTTATTCCTGGAGCTGATCAGTCCGAGGGCCTTTGCACGGGACAGAAGGTCTCCTGGGGTGAGCCTGTCCTCTGCCAGGGAGAAATGGCCTAGTGGGTGGCCACGAGCACTGCTGGGTTGTTTTTCATGGTCAGATATCTGGAGCCCCCAGCACATGCCAGCATTGACTCCTGCCCTGGGGGACTCCACTGGCGACCCCGAATCAGGGGTGACCTCACCCACAGCATGGAGAGGACCATTCACGCCATTGCCCTCCCTTCACGCACTCAGACTTTTTTTTTGAGATGAAATTCACATAATGTAAAATTAATAATTTCAAAGTGAACAATTCAGTGGTATTTAGTGCATTCACTGTGTGCATCTGTCCCCTCTAGTTCCAAAACGTTTTTATGACCCCAGAAAACCCCGTGCCCATTCTGCAGTTGCTTCCCAGCCCCTGGAACCATCAGTCTTATTTCTGCCTCTTAAGGATGTGCTTGGCCTGGGCATTTTCTATAAATGGAATTGTGGAACTTGTGGTCTTTTGTGTCTGCCTTCTTTCACTTTGAATGTGTTCAGGGTTCATCCATGTTGTAGCATGTGTCAGAATTTTATTCTTTTTTGTGGCTTATCTATGTATTCGTTGATGGATGTTTGGGTGGTTTCCACCTTTGACTATTGTGAATAGATCCGCTGTGAACATATATGTATGTGTGTTTATCAGAGTACCAGTTTTCAGTTCTTTGGGGTCGATACCTAGGGGTGGAATCGTTGGGTCATGTGGTAGGACTATTTCACTTTTTTTTTCCTTTTTTTTTAAGATTTTTATTGGGGAATTGGGGGATGGGAACAGTGCTGGGGAATTGGGGGAAGGGGAACAGACAAGTTGCTGTCGTTTTGTTCTTCAGTCTAGTTGTGGAGGACGTTGCTTCACTGGCCCAAGTTGGCACCATCATTGTGCTCTTCCCAGGCGAGGCAGATGAGTCGCCGGCTTCTGGACGGCCGCTCACTGCGGCTGCTGGCCGCTCACGCTGGCTGCTGGCTATACACGGTAGCCCATGGCAACCCACTGCCACAGGGGCTGCAGCCTACGCCGTCACCAGCGACTCATGGCAGCCCAGCTCCAGGTTGAGCTGTTGTACAGCATCTTAGCTGTGGAGGGCAGTGTCACTGGCCCTCATATGTAGGATCCGAACCGGAGCCCTCTGGCGTCCCAAGCCAGTTCTTAACCATTGCACCACTCGGCCAGCCCCCTTTGCCCATTTTTAAGACAGGTCGTTTTTCTGTCGTTGTCTAATTGTAAGGGTTCTTTATATATTATGGATACAAGACACTTATCAGATACGTAGTTTGCAAATATCTTCTCCCTTTGTGCAGGTTTTCTTTTCACTTTTTTGATAATGTCCTTTGAAGCACAGAAGCTATTAATTTTGATGAAGTCCAATTTTTAAATTTTTTTCAACTGAGCCATCTTGCCACCTGTTGGCTGCTCAGCAGCAGCTCAGCTCGGGTCGGGCCGGGAATCAAACCGGTGACCCTGTTGCTCAGAGCTCGCACTCTTGAGCGAGCTCTTAACCAACTGAGCCCCTCGGCCGACCCTTTCTTTTCTTTATTTGCCTGTGCTTTTGGTTTCATATCAAACAATCCATTGCCAAATCTAAGGTCATGAAAGTTTACCTCTGTTTTCTTCTTCTAAGAGTTCTGTAGCTTTTGTTTCTACATTTAGGTCATTGATGCATTTTCAGTTCATTTTTTAATATGATGTGAGATTAGGGCCCAGCTTCATTCTTTAGTGTTTATGTTCAGCTGTCCCAGCACCATTTGTTAAAAAGACTGTCCTTTCCCCATCGAATGGTCTTAACACCCTTGTCAAAAATCATTTGACCATATGTGTGAGGGTTTATTTCTGGACTTTCCATTCTTTTCATTGGTTATATAGACCATGTGTAGACATATATAGTCTATCCTTATGGCAATACCACACTGTCTTGACTACCACACTGTCTTGACTTTCTGACTCTTTTTCAAGATCGTTTTAGCTACTTGGGGGCCCTTGCAATTTGGTGTGAATTTTGGAATCAGCTTTTTGCATTCCTGCAAAAAAAAAAAAAAAAGACCACGGAGATTTCGACAGGGATTTCATTGAATCTGTAGATCACTTTGGATGGTATTGGTATTGTCGTTATAACTATATTAAGTCTTCTAATCAATGAACACGTGATGTTTTTCTATTTATGTAGGTCTTCTTGAGTTTCTTTCAGCAATTTTTGTAGTTTTCAGGATACAAGTATTTTACCGCCTCAGTGAAATGTATTCCTGGAAGTTTTATTCTTTCGGGTGCTGTTGTAAGTGGTACTGTTTCTTCCTTTTCAGATTGGTCATTGCTGGCACAGAAACACAGCTGACTTGTGTGTTCATCTCGTGCCCTACAACTTTGCGGAATTCATGTATTAGCTCTAGTAGGTTTTTTTGTAGGTTCTTGGGATTTTGTATGTATGAGATTATGTCATCTGCCAATGGCACTAGTTTTACTTCTTTTCCCATCGGCTGCCTTTTATCTCTTCTGCCGGCCTAATTGCTCTGGCTAACACTCCAGTACAGTGTTGACTAGCCGCACTAAGCTCCTGCTCTGGGAGGGACAGATTCAGTCTCTCACCACCCAGGATGATGTTCACTGTATTTTGTAGACGCCCTTGACCCTGTCGAAGAAGTTCATTCAGACTCTTTCCTGGGACTGATCAAAGACAGCCTCCACACCAGGGCCCCAAGGCCGCTACGATGGTGTGGCTCAACCCCGTCCCTCCACCCTCCCAGGTCCACCCTTCTAGAAAGGGTCTGAGAATAGACCTGCGGGGTTCCTGAGAGGCCTTGGGGGGCCTCTCACCCCTCAGAGTCCTCGAGCCCCTTACAGGCTGGCTGCCCTCTTGAGCCTGATGCCTGTCACAGCCCAGAAGGGCACAATCCTGCTCATTTCGGCTGGAGCCCCGAGCCCCTGCCCCACGGCCGTGCACTGATTGGGCCTTCCCTTACAGCCACACACACTCGCCCGGGTCCATGGCCACGCTTGGGGAGTGGTCCTGCACACGTTGCACCTTCCTGAACCCGGCCGGCCAGCGCCAGTGCTCCATCTGTGAGGCTCCCCGGCACAAGCCAGACCTTGACCAGATCCTGCGGCTCAGCGTTGAGGAGCAGAAATGGCCCTGCGCCCGATGCACATTCCGGAACTTCCTGGGCAAGGAGGCCTGCGAGGTGTGTGGCTTTGCCCCAGAGCCTGTGCCCGGCACCTCCCTGCTGCCAGTCATCAACGGGGTCCTACCCAAGCCGCCCACCATCCTGGTGGAGCCCAAGGGCAGCTGCAAGGAGGAGGCGGGTCCAGTGCAGACGGAGGGACCAGCGGCCATGGAGCCGGCCAGGGGTCGGCCGGAGGAGAAGGAGGAAGGGGTGGCAGAACCCGGGAGCGGCTGGGCCTGCCCCCGCTGCACGCTGCACAATACACCCATGGCCAGCTCCTGCTCTGCCTGTGGGGGCCCCCGAAAACTCTCACTGCCCAGGATCCCTCCTGAGGCTCTGGTGGTCCCCGAAGTCGTGACCCCCGCCGGCTTCCACATCACACCTGCCCCACCCCAGCCCGGGGAAGGCGCCGAGGCCGACCCTCCCTCTGCCGCTGACCAGGAGCCGCCCCGGATGCTGCCCTTCAGCCCTTTCTCACCCACCCTGCAGAACAACCCCGTGCCTCGCAGCCGCCGCGAGGTTCCCCCCCAGCTGCAGCCACCGTTGCCTGAGGCCACCCAGCCCTTGCCCCCAGCTGGCTCCAAGGGGCCCCCCCAGGGCCCTGGGCGGACTGCGGCTGGGGCCTCCCGCTTGGCAGAGTTGCTGTCAGGCAAGCGGCTGAGTGCTTTGGAGGAGGAGGGGACCGAGGGTGGCCCTGGGCTGCGCCCGTGCAGCTCCTGCTCTGCAGCTGGCCCCATGTGTCTGTGCGATGCCTGTGGTGCCTCACCGGGCTCCGATGTTATCGACCTGGCTGGCGACATCGTGCGCTACACGCCAGCCAGCCCTTCCAGCCCTGACTTCACCACCTGGTCATGTGCCAAGTGCACGCTCAAGAACCCCACCGCGGCCCCCCGGTGCACGGTGTGCGGCTGCTCCAAGCTGCATGGCTTCCAGGAGCATGGCGAGGCCCTCGCCCGTTGTCCCGACTGCAGCGCCGACAAGCCGGGCCTCTGTGCGGCCCACAAGGCCAGCCGCCTCTTTCCTGAGGCCACGCCTGAGTGGCCGGGCCAGTGGGCCTGCCCCGCCTGCACTCTGCTCAACGCACCCCGGGCCAAGCACTGTGCCGCCTGCCACACGCCCCAGGTCCTGGTGGCCCAGCGCAGGGGCGCTGCACCCCTGAGGCGCAGGGAGAGCATGCACGTGGAGAAGCGGCGGCAGACAGATGAGGGTGAGGCCAAAGCCCTCTGGGAGAACATTGTGGCCTTCTGCCGGGAGGTGAGTCCCGTTGGGACGGTGGCCTGCACTGCAGGGCTGGCACTGCTCTCCCCAAGGGCCTCTCCTTGCGCTTTTCCTGGCCCCTGACCTCCACATCTTTTGTCCTTACCTGCTGTCCCTTCTCCAGTTGGGAGGGAGGAACCTGTGGCGAGACGGACAGTACCTTGTTCCCCGAGCTATGAGCACTGGCCTGGCCCTGAGCTTGGGTTGGGCCACTGAGTCACCTCCCACCCCGCTCCGCACCCCCAAGTGTAGCTGGTCCTCACTGCCCGCATCTTGCCTTTTTTCTCTGAGAACCCATAGTTTGTGGTCCTGACCTCTCTCAGGTGTGGTTTCCCATAGATGTGAAGCCACAGGCAGGTGGGGACACAGGCGAGGCCTCATGCCAGCAGGCAGGCCTGGTGCTTCCTCTAGCCATGGGGAATCTGCCGGAACCCGGGGTTGGGATGCCCCCTCATGCTGTCCTTGGGGCTGCCAGCAGCTTACCCTGACAGCCGCCCCGAGTCTTGTGTCCTGGCTTCCCTATTCCAGCCAGGTGCCCCCACCGCTCTTCCTGGGGCCTGAGGTGTGGCGGGTCATGGGTTGGACAGGGAAGCCACCCAAGTTCCCTGTACCCCAAGCCCACCACCCCTATGGCCTCCAGGCTGGGGTCTCTGCCATCCCCCTGGGGCACATACACCTCCCACTGACCCACCGCTGGCCTGCAGTGTCCTGGTTGGCTTCGGTCCCCCACACTGGATGGTGTGGGTCCCGCGAGGCCCCAGCTGAGCCTTCGACATGGGTCAGAGTGGTTGTGCACATGCCTACCTCCTTTTTTCTGGGGCTCAGGCAGTGTTTTCAGGTTGCTGTCCTGAGCTGCCTGAGTGTATGGCTATGTTTTCTGCAGAACAAAGTGAACTTCGTGGATGACAGCTTCCCCCCTGGGCCCGAGTCTGTGGGCTTCCCTGTGGGTGATAGTGTCCAGCAGCGTGTGAGACAATGGCTGCGGCCTCACGAGATCAACTGCTCCGTCTTCAGGGACCACAGCACTTCCTGGTCTGTGTTCCACACTCTCCGTCCCTCAGACATCCTGCAGGGGCTGCTGGGGAACTGCTGGTGAGTTCAGGGCACCTGCCAGGGCTGGGTGGTGGGGCGGTCTGGTCATGCCCACCACTGAGGCTCCCGGCCCCACATAGGTTCCTGAGTGCCCTGGCAGTGCTGGCCGAGCGGCCCGATCTGGTCGAGCGGGTGATGGTCACGCGTAGCCTGTGCGAGGAGGGCGCCTACCAGGTGCGGCTTTGTAAGGACGGCACGTGGACGACAGTGCTGGTAGATGACATGCTGCCCTGCGACGAGGCCGGCTTTCTCCTCTTCTCGCAGGTGGCAGGGTGGGCTGCCAGGGGTGGTGGGCTGCCAGGGGTGGGGGTCGGGCTTCGGCGCCCCTTCACACCAGCCCCTTCCTGCAGGCCCAGCGGAAGCAGCTGTGGGTGGCCCTCATCGAGAAAGCTCTGGCCAAGCTGCACGGCTCCTACTTTGCCCTCCAGGCGGGGCGTGCCATCGAAGGCCTGGCCACGCTCACCGGCGCCCCCTGTGAGAGCCTGGCGCTGCAGGTCAGCTCCACTAACCCCCGCGAGGAACCTGTTGACACTGACCTCATCTGGGCCAAAATGCTGAGTTCTAAGGAGGCTGGGTAAGAGGGGCGGGTGTTGCGGTGGTCAGCGGTTTGGGAGGAGAGGCGAGGCGAGGCGAGGGGAAGGCCAGGCCAGGGCCTGGCATGGTGGGAGAAGCAGGGACGAGTGCCCTCTGACCCACACCGCGTGTTTTATAAGATGTTTCCAGCATGGGCTGGCCAGTTAGGGGGCCTGGTCCTCTCCCACTGCCAGCTGGCGGTCCAGCCTGCTCAGGCCGGGGGAATAGGCAGGATGCTTCCCATCAGCCCGTACCTGACCTGGGCCCAGGATGACCATCAGCATCTGCCTGGATCCCTGTGGAGCAAGCCCCACGGAGTACCTGGTGGGGGTGGGCTGTTTTCTGATTTGCAATACACGCCGGCCAGGATGTCTCCAAGGGTGCAGAACCCTAGACCTGGGAGACGAGGCTCATTGGTGCCGAGACCCCCTATTCTCAGCTGATATTGGGCAGTACTGCTGCCCCATCCCATTGGGGAGCGGAGGCCCTGAGCTGGCAGGACCCAGGCCTGCCCGACCCTAGCCCAAGCCCTGAGCTCTCAGGCCACAGTGTAGGAGGTGGGCCAGTACTTCCTGAGTCCACCATCTATCCTAGGTCCCCAGGATGTGCACTCCCCCACAGGCAGGGAGGACCCCCTATCCCCAGGGCCAACGGGGGTCCCCTGGTAACTGAGCCCTCCCCAGTGAGTGAGGCCTCCGGTTACTAAGGGGCCCTACTCATCAAGGCCTCCTGGTCAGCAAGCCTCCCTTCACGAGGTCACTCTACCTGCACAGGTTCCTCA
The DNA here is from genome assembly GCF_001890085.2 of Hipposideros armiger. NCBI lineage: Eukaryota > Metazoa > Chordata > Mammalia > Chiroptera > Hipposideridae > Hipposideros > Hipposideros armiger. The sequence goes on from NW_017731476.1 coordinate 1,989,708, forward strand.
TGGGTGCCTCTTGTGGGGGCGGCAACATGAAGGTGGATGACGCTACCTACGAGAGCCTGGGCCTGCGCCCCCGCCACGCCTACTCCGTCCTGGATGTCCGAGACGTCCAGGGCTTCAGGTAGGGGCTGGGCCAGCCATGGGCAGCCAGGGCATGTAGACGGGCGGTGGGAGCCGTAGCCCTCAGCCCTGTGGTCCACAGGCTCCTGCGTCTCCGGAACCCATGGGGCCGCTTTTCCTGGAACGGCAGCTGGTCAGATGAGTGGCCACACTGGCCAGGGCACCTGCGTGGCGAGCTTATGCCGCACGGCAGCAGCGAGGGTGTCTTCTGGATGGAGTACAGCGACTTCATCAGGTACCTGGACTCTTCAGGCAGTGCGAGTCCTATGTCCACCCCATGGCCACCCTGTCCTCCAGCCACCCTTACCTTCGTCCACCTGACCCATCTCTGCCCACACCCCTGCCCAGGCCCACAGTGGCTCCCCTTTTCTGGGAGCCTGGCCTGTCCATCTGCAGACCTG
>NW_017731476.1:1990910-2035119 GCF_001890085.2 Hipposideros armiger
GCGGGGGGCAGGGCCCCCGGGTGGTATGTGCTGCTGGTGAACCCTCCACGGATCTGGCCACAGGCGCGCGGACTCCGCCGACAGCCACCTCCTGGACCTGTGTGTCCTGGTGTTTCGGGCCTCCTTTGGCAGCGGCGGCCGCCTGAGCCTGGGCCGCCTGCTGGCCCACAGCAAGCGTGCCGTCAAGAAGTTCGTCAACTGCGACGTAATGCTGGAGCCCGGCGAGTATGCTGTGGTGTGCTGTGCCTTCAACCACTGGAGCCCCACCACGCCAGGTCCCCCGGCTGCCGCTCAGGGTAATGGTGCCCCCCGCCCACCCTGATCCCAGGCCCTCCCCACCGCGGCACCCTGGGCCCCCCTCACTCACAGCCTTCAGTCCCTAATCGGGGGTCCTGTGTTGCTCCCCAGAGCTCCCAGGCCACGTGCTGGCTGTGTACAGCTCGAGACTGGTCATGGTGGAGCCCGTAGAGGCCCAGCCCACCACGCTTGCTGATGCCATCATCCTGCTCACTGAGAGCCGGGGCGAGCGGCACGAGGTGAGGTGGGAGCTGAGGTGGGTGGGCAGGGAGGGAGGGGCAGGGGCAGGAGGAGGTCCTGCCCCACCCACACCTGCGCTGTCTGTGCCCAGGGACGCGAGGGCATGACCTGCTACTACCTGACTCACGGCTGGGCAGGGCTCATCGTGGTGGTGGAGAACCGACACCCCAAGTCCTACCTGCACGTGCAGTGCGACTGCTCAGACAGCTTCAACGTGGTGTCCACCCGCGGCAGCCTGCGCACTCAGGACAGCGTGCCACCCCTGCACAGGTGGGCACCGCCCCCATTCCCCTGCCCCCCTGGCCTCCACTGGCTCTCACCGGCCCCCTCCCCCAGGCAGGTCCTGGTGATCCTGTCCCAGCTGGAGGGGAACGCTGGCTTCTCCATCACCCACCGTCTGGCACACCGCAAGGCAGCCCAGGCCTTCCTCAGCGACTGGACGGCCTCCAGGGGTACCCACAGCCCCCCACTCACTCCTGAGGTCGCTGGCCTGCATGGGCCCCGGCCATTGTGACCACTCTGCCCTCGCCCACCTGCCCCCCACATGCACTTTAGGAGGGAGACCCCAACAGAGGATGCTTGAACCAGAATCTCAGGACCCCACCCAGGGAGCCACCAGGCACGGGGCACAGCCTCCCCTGGGCCTTTCCCCCACCCTCCCTCCTATCCAGGGCCTCCCACCCGCCAAGCAGAATACCTCGAACCTGCTTCTAGTGTGAGGGGGCTGCGCGTCAGCCCCTCTGACCGGCCTGCCTTGAGGTTGGGTTCAGACTGCCAGGGCTAAGGTGAGGCTGCCCCCTTCCCATGAGCCTGGGGCCTCCTGCCCGTGTGAAGCAGCTAAGAGCTCCATTCACAAAACCAAATCTGGGCAGCTCAGAGGCTGGGACCCCATGGTAAGCAGAGACCACACCCCTCTTATGGAGGGTCAGAGGCCGGGACTCCAAGGTGAGCAGAGACCAATCCATTGTGGGGGTCAGAGGCCGGGACCCCAGGGTGAGCAGGGACCATCCCCTCTGTGGGACACAAGGTCAGGAGCCTTTTCTCCCCAGCTTGCCCCCGGAACCCGCCTTCTCACTCCCCCACCCCCACAAGGCAAGTAGGGGTCCCTGGAGCCCCAGCCGTGTGTCCCAGGAGGCAGGTGCCTGGTGACCATGGGCTCAGGACCAGGGACGGGAAGGGTCCCAGCTGCCCCCCCGGCAACACTATGCAATTCCTGGAGCCCCCTCCAGGATCGAAGCCATGCCTTGGGGGCTGCCGGGCAGGAGCTGCCATTGGTGAGGTGGTTTGTCCTCAGCACCACCTGACCTCTGCCAGGACCAGGGTCCAGCAGCAATCCTTGGCCAGTCCTGTCCAGGCACACGCAGGGTCCCCCTCCCAGCCCCTCCCCTGCTTCCGAAGCCCAGGGAGCTGGGCTGCCTCCTGGCCATCCTCCCCCATGGCTGCTCTAAGTCCTGCATCTGCCTGTGGACGTCCGAGGCCAGCTTCCGGCCGCCTGCCTGGCCTCGCTGCCCCGTAGCCCCCAGGCAGCAAGCGGCCCTGCTCACCACCCCTCATTTCCCCTGGGGCTTGCAGGGTTTTTATACCTGGAGAAACCCCAGGAAGCACTACACTCCCCTTTGGGCCTCCTTTATATTGCCCCCTTTTACTCTGAGCTGTGAATATTTTTAACCCTGTACATATGGCCAGCTCTTCTGACACAGAGACTATTTTATCAGTCGGTCCCCTGCCTTGCAGGGTGATTCTCCATGGGTGTTTCCAGACTCAGGCTCCGATGGACCAAATGAAATGTTTTCTTTTGTAATGATGCCTCCTTGTCTGTTTGTCACTCCTTTAGGGGTTCTGGGCCCCTCGCCTCCCCTCCAGGTGCAGAGCCATGCTGAGGGGCACCCAGGCCCGCCTGGTGACAGCACCTTGATGGGGGTGGCTCGCTGGTATACATGGTCAGCCTCACAGGAGCTTTTAGGTGCGCCCTGCTCACAGGCTGCCTGTTCCCCAGGAGGGACAGGTGTCCACGCGGGTCAGAGGCTTGGGCTAGACCCTGCAGTGGTCTGCAGGCTGGTCCCCACACAGCCTCAGCCCCAGGCAGACAGAAGGACAGTACATATTCAAGGCTTTTCCTGGTGAGACGTTTGCATCTGGGGGTGTCTGAATTTATCAGTCATCAGGCGGGAGCAGATGGAGCGAGAGGGCCGCACAGGGAGAAAAGTTTCCATATGGTGGTGGTCTGCTCTGCTCGGCCCTGGCGGCCCTGTGTCCTCTCCAGTTCCTTCTAGGAGGTGCTGTCTCCATGGTGGCCTAGGCCAGGCATGCCAAGCAGCTCACCAACCTGCTGTAAGGTTTGCAGTCTCAGTCTAGGCTCCAAGGCCGCCCTCCCTGAACAAATAGGGGGCTGGGGTGCCGAGGCTGGCACTCAGCAGGTGTAAGAGGCCTGTCACAGGCCAGCCTATCGAATGTGAAAGCAATTAAAGCCACCAGCAGTGTTCGCTCCAGGCGGGCCTCGGGCAGCGGGGGAGCTGCCACAACACATCTCACCTCTGCGCCCGAAGACACCCGCCCTGTTCCATCGCGGCTGCGCTGGCCACACCGGACCCTCTCCCGTGGGGCGGGGGCCAGGCCTCATTCATTCAGGAGCCCCCACAGAGCTAGCTCTGTCGCCCCTAGGGTGTCCTGGGCAGCCTGCACTTGTGTTCTAGTGGGTGCCCAATATCCTGGTGGTGTCAGGCCAGGCAGGGATCTCCACAGTGTGGCAGGGGCTATATGCTCACCTCCTAGGCCAGCCTGGGGACCCTGGCTCACCCCAGCCAGCACCCGCTTCCCTTGCAGGGGGAGGCTCCAACAGGGCGGGGGTAAGGGAAAGGCGGGGCCAGGTGCCCCCAGCTACAGACGACGCAGTGCTCAAGGAGTAGGGGGTCCCTCCAGGAGGACCCTTGACCATGACACAAGCTCGGAGGTGCTGGCAGGCGTCGACCATTGAGGGGCCCAGATGGGGGCTTGGCCTAGATCGGGGTACTCCTGAGGGAGGCGGCTGGTGAGAAAGGATGGGGGGAACCAGCCAGGCCAGCCTGAGGGGTGGACTTCACCAGCCATACCCCCAGCCACCACATGGTGCCTCCTGGACCCCAGGCCAGGTGTGGAGTGGAATGAGCAAGCGTCCACAGCGGGGAGCAGGCACGAACCCTGGGGACTGTCGGCCCTCATCGCTGTTGGACCGTGCTCCCTACCTCAGCCCGCTGCCCCTTGAGTGTCTGGCCCTCTGGCTACTGTGGCTCCTGGTCCTGAGCTTGCCTCCCTCCCCTGGGCCCTCCTGTGCCCCCCACCCTACCCCTTCCCCACGTCCCTGGCCTCCTCCCTGTCTGCCTGCTGAATTGGCCTTGTGTGCACCCCTGGCCCCTCACCCAGGCTGCCTCTGCCCACCCGTTGGCAGGGCGGGTGGTGGTGTGTTCTCACTTGTGAGGCATCCCTGTCAGAAGCACTTAGTGTACAAATTAGCCGTGGCCTCCCGCCTCCCTCTGCAGAGCTCTGGGCGCTGGACTGACAGGGCCGAGGCTCCCGGTCGTCTCCCGCCTGCCCCGGGGCCGCACAGCCCGTGTGCACCCCTGGCCGCCCGCCCACAGCCGTCAGGGCTCCTCTCAGGGCCTGGGCAGAGGACCACAGCAGGAACAGGCAGGGATCTGTTGGGGGCCAGCACATGGGTCTACCCCCAGCAGCAGGTCCGGTGTTGAGACCTGTGGGGGATGGACCCGAGCTGAGCAGAGCCTCTCCAGCCCCCACCCACCCCGCCCGCTGGCCAGCCTGCCACTCAGGCAGGAAAAATCGGCTGTGACAGGCCCAGGAAGGCCAGGCCCCGGGGGCCGCAGAGCAACACGCACAGCTCCTCTTCCAACATATGGTTGCTGTCGGCCCGGGGCGCTGCTCTGCCAAAGCCGTGTGGGGTCTCCAGTGGCCCAAACCTGTCATCCCACCCTCCTGGCCAGGCTGCTCCCTCGGTGATCCGCAGGCCCCTGCACTGGCTTGCATGCCTCCCATAACCAGAAGCTCACTCCCGCTGCAGCCCCTCTCACTCCTCCATCACGGCAGCGGGAAGCACAGAGGGTCCCCATACCTTATCCCGGGGTGCCCAATGACCTAGTGGGTCTGGGGTAGAACGTGTGAGGAGGGCGAGGCCCTGCAAAGCAGTCATGGGGCAGGAACCAGTCACCCGCAGAGAGTCTGCAGTCCCAGGGGAGCAGACAGAGACCTGGGGACCATGGTATCAGAAACCTCCCAGTGGGGCCCCTCTCCTTCAGGGCGGGCCAGGTCAGGCAGCCCCCCTTACAGAATCCCTGGGGAACTTCCAGCCCTCCATGTGCTCCCTGTAGGCCTGCAGTGGGGTCCCCCAAACCTGCTTGCAGCCCTGTCCGCACAATCACCCGGCCCCATCACTCTGGCTCTGCCCCTCCTCTCTCAACCGTGCTGTGGCTGCCCAGGGCTCTTGGGGTCAGTGGCCTCAGGTGTGACCCTCCCCCTTTCAGCCAAGCCCTGGGCCCACCCCTCAGCCAGGGGTCCCTGAGGCCACCTTGAATAGCCAAGGTGGCAAGGATGACCCATGCTCTGGGCTCAGGGGGCTTCCAGACATTCGGGGCTGCCATGTGTCCCAGGGCTCGTCAATGGATGAATGTGAGTCGTGGCTGTTATCCTGTGCTGACCCCTCCTCCCAGGAGCTCCCAGACCCTGCTTGGGAGCTCCAGCCCCCCATCCCTCTGCCTGTTGGGCAGGTGAAGACTGGCCTGGCTCCTACACCTGTCCTGGTGAGGGCTGTATGTACACTGAGGGGATGACAGGCCTACCTGGGGCACTGAGCCACTGACCCCTACCTTCCCTGGGCCCGCTGTCCACCCTGCCCCTGCATCCCTGGCACACATGTACCAGCATTAATGGAGGTGACAGGTGGTGGGGTGGGCAAAGGTTAATGGCCAAGCTCTGGCTGGAAGCAGAGGGAGGGGCTGTGGTCCCCCCCCCCATCCTGCACCAGGACCAGCTGAGGAGAGAAGGCTGCTCCCCAGGACCCCACCGGTACCAGAAGCACCCACAGACGATGTCTCCACCACCCATTCTGCAGGTGAGGAGGCTGAGGAAGGGCTCTCAGGACACAGTGCAACATTGGGGACCAAACCCCAAAGCCATGGGGGTCCCTGTCACTGCCTCAGGGGGCAGGAGCCACTTCCCCAGGCCCAAGTTTACCCCAACATGTGGGGTGGGTCCCAGTGGGTGGGTTGTGACCCACCCCTATGCCCCACTCTTGGGTGGAAAGTGGGACAGGCCCTGGGCACAATACGTACCAGCTGTGAGGAGCAGATGTGCGTGGAGAGCCTCGGGCAGAGAGTCCAGGGCCACAGGAGGCGGGCATCGATGTCCTGGCTGCCAGCGGAGGGGACGGTCATCTGTGCACCTGACGGGTTGGCCTGACTCGCACCCTCGTGCACAGGCCACTGGGCTACAGCTTGCAGCTGAGCTCTCAGGACTCTCCCCTGCAGCCAGCTCAGGGCCTACCTGTTCCACCTGCACAGACCCTCCTGGAAACCCAGAAACGCACCCAGGTCATGCCCCTTGGGTGCTGAGTTCCTCTAGAGGTGCCACCACCTCTCTTCTCACCTAAATCTCTGGAAAAAACAACAACAGCTACACGGGCGGCCTCTATGGCTGGCGCCGAGCATGCCCTCCCTGCCCTCCTTTTCTCAGAACCCAGAGTCCTGGCCTCCGCTCTCCTCTCCAGGGTCACCTGGGCTTCACTGGGCTGTTGGCGAGCTGCGAGGCTGGGCTCCTCGGGACGAGGCCTCCTGATCCATAACCTTTCATCCCCTGGATGATGGCAACAGGACAACCAGCCCATCCCCTGTGCTGGCAGCTGTGGCCTCGCCTCAGAGGGATCAGCCAGTGAGGGACAGGGAGGCACAGAATGGCCCCTGGGACCCAGTGGTCAAGGCCTGGGATCTCCACTCCCACTGTCTCAAGGTGACCTGTGTCCCCTGCCCTCTTTGGGCAGTGTGCCTGTGATGAGGGGCCTGGGCCTGGCTGAGCACGTCCAGAGTCGGGTTTGTGTGCAGAAGGAGCAGGCCTCCTGGCGCCCACTCTACGGGGCTGCTGGCGTGACGGCTGCCCAAGCTGTCTCTCAGCTCGGGGCTGCCTGCACGGTCAGCTGGTCAGCCAGGCCATCCCAGGTGGGCAGAGAGGAGAAAGCTGGCACGCTGTGCCACCCACAGCAGCCCTCCCTGCCCCATGGACTTGATGGGGAGAAATGGGGCCCCTCAAGTTGCATCAGAGAAGGCGGCACTGGGGCAGGAGGGAGACTGAACTGGGCACTCGCCCCTTACATCAGTGTCCTGGCCCTGGGTGCTCTGGTCCTTATGGATACCTGTTGTGGTTGAACAAGGAGACCTGTGCCAATAATGGGCCATGGACTGTCACCTTCCTGCACAGATTGGGAAACTGAGGCCTGGCTCCTAGGGTGCAGGATATGCTAGACTTTGGATCACAGTGCCCTTCTCTGGCTGCCCCTTTCAAAGTGTGACACCCAGAGGCCCCAGGGGCTATTCCTTCCTCCCCCAACTCACTCCTGCCTCTCGAACTGGGGACACCCCAGGAAGCCTGTAGCTAAGCCAGAAGGGCCCAGTGGACCTTCATGGCGCCCTCTGTGCCTCCATAGAGCTGGCCCAGACCGTCACTCACCCCTTTGGCTGCAGACCCCCACCCTGCCTGAAAAGGCACCACCGCACATCTCTGGGTTAAGGGACCTTCCCCTGAAGGATGCAAACTAGGAGAGACATGGTCTGGCCCTGGCATGTCTGTATTCATGTTCCGAATGTACCTGACTGGCCAGATGAATTTCCAGGAGGACCCAGCTGAGAAACAATGGGACCCCAGACTGTTAAGATTTGATAGCTCGGGGAGCAATGTGGAATCTGGTGGAATCCCAAGTGGGGCTGGGAGCAGCTCTGGCCATCAGGACATTAGGGGGAGGGAGGTGTCATGGTGGGTCTGAGACATCCAAGCCTTTTCCCTGGCCACACCTCTCATCCACCCCAGGTCTTCCAGGAGGGAGAACAGTGGAGGGGAGTTCTAAGAACAGCAGGAAGATAGAGGGCCTGGCCATGCAGCCTTCTGGGGGTCCTGCCACGGGAGTTAGAAGTCTGGGCTGGTGGTGAGGTAATGCTTTCAGGAAGAGGGGAGTGGGCACATGGTGACCGTCCTTTCCTGAGCCGGTGGCCATCAGTGGGCAGGGCAAGGGTTTGGGGGTGCAGGTCCATTCAGCCTCCTGTTTGGAGAAAAGGAAACGCATTGGAGGCACGGCTTGGCCAGGCAGAGCTAGCCAGGAAAGGAATCTTGCTCCACTTATTACGCACTGGGCTGTGCTGTTCAGCTCCCGGCTCCAGCCCTCCTAGGACTAGGCTCTGTCCACTCCTGGGCTGGGTTGCAGCCCTCCCCGGGCTGGCTCCGTTCCCCACAGCGCCCCCTGTCCCGGGGCTCAGCCCCTAGGCCCTGGCTCAGGCGGGCGGCTGTCAGGGGCCAGAGCCCTGCCCTGACGGATGAGTGCTGACGGCCCCTCTCTATGCGCCCTGGGCCGCTGACACCCCCATCACACCGCTGCAGGGACCCCGGGAGACCTAGCCGCCTCTGCGCACCCTCGCGGCAGCCTGCAGGCGACGGGGGCGGGGATGGTGCCAGGCGCCCCGCATTCATCCGCACACCTGCTCCTCCACTCCTGGCTCCTCCGCGACGCTGTCCGTCCCTGCCGGGCTCTGGTGGTGCCACCGGCCACCGCTCCATCCAGGAGTTGCCGGCGCAGCAGAGAGAGCTGAGCCGGTCCTGGGCGCGCGAGGCTGGTGAGCCGCGCGCAAGGGGGCGACTGTGGGCAGGGAGAGGGGATGAGACAGGGAGAGGGGGTGAGACGGGGCGGGGGTGGGGGTGTCACCTGGGGTGGCCAAGGGGAGACTGCAAACCGGCGCTCGCTCGCCCCCTCCCTCTGCTAGTCCGGGTCGGAGGTCGCAGCGCCTCCCGGAGCCCAGCGCCGTAGCGCACGCGCAGCCGCTCCTGCTGCCAACTTCGGTGGGTGCGAGTCGGCGTCGGGGGGGACGCGGTCGGTGGCCGAGGCTTCGGATACTCGCTGCCAAGTGAGTGACTGCAGACTGCAAGGTACTCCGCTTTCAGCACCGGGCCTCAGTTTCCCCTGCGGGAGTTTGTGTCGCTGCTCGGAGAGCCTGAGCCCGTTTCGCATGGTCCGGGGTCGCGGCCGGCGCTGGGCGGGAAGGGCACCGGGTGGAGCGGGGGAGGGAAGTTTCTGCCTGGTCCTCCAGGCGAGGCGCAGACTTCGCAGGACGCCGCAGGCTCTGTTCCAGCCAGGGCGCAGGTAGGGCGGGCGAAGGTGTCCACGCGTTCGGCGAAGTTCGGGGCAGCGCAGGGCCGGCATGGGCTCGGCGGGGTGCAGGGGCGGCGGGACGCAGGGAGTGTCGGGCGCATTCCAGGCAGCCCCAGCCCCTACCAGCGCTGCTTCCCAGCGTCCAGGCTCCGCGCACCGTGACCGCCTGGGAGCATCAGCCCCGTTTGTGAAGGAAGGGGCCCCGCTAGGGCGCGGTGGTGAGGGCAAGGGGGAGGGAGGTGGGGGTCTCATCCTCAGCCAAAGAGGAGCCTGGTCACTCCTCTGCACCATGCCCTGTGGGGGGCTCCCTAAGTCCCAAGGGGGCCAGCGGGATGGGTGAGCTGGAGTCCCCTGATGGCTGCTGGTGGCTCCAGGCTCTGGCTGCCCCCTCTCCAACCTTGGGGTGGGGCCTCCTGCTCCTGGCCTGCCACCAGTTCTCCCCCAGACAGTGAAAGGTTAGTGCAGCTGAGGTGTCTGGGCTGGCACAATGGGGGTGCAGGCCGCCATGAAAACATGTGCCCAGTCACGGGTTGGGACACATGTGCAAATGAATGTGCCTTTGGGTGTATGTGGGTGCGTGCTGGTGTCTGGGGGTGACTTCTGCTTGTGCACAAGCTTACTGGGCGGGTGCCAAGCGTCCCCTGGCTCCCTGTGGGGTCAGCAGTTGCTGAGATGCCTCCTTGAACCAGCTTGCCCACCCAGGTGACTGATCTGAAGAGGCAGTACAGGAGGACACCCCCTCCCGCCTCCTGAGTCCTGGGGCCTAGGAGGAGACACCCCCAGTCCAGGGGCCAGGCTGGAAGGTGGGGTGGGCGGTGGCACCAGGCGGCACAGCTGTGTGGCTCCCAGGGCTGGGTGATCGATGGCCCGAGCACAGCAGCCTCTGTCTCCTGAACACACATGCCCATTTGTCATCTATATCGGGGGGGGGGGGGACAGGGAGAGAGGGGAGAAGCATGGGGCCTGCCTCTGCACCCACCACCAAGTCCAAGGGGGTCTGCAGCCCCTCAGGGAGCCCCAGGCCCTTTCTTGGGCCCGGCTCCCTCTTCCCAACCCCTGCTCCCCTCTCAGAGCCCTGTCCCCTCCCAGATATGGGCATCCACAAACCAATCAATTAGTCTCTGCTTGCCCCCCCTTCCATGCTCTGGTTTTGACCATGCTGACACCCCTCTCAAGGGCCTCTTGGGATGGGCAGCCCTCTCTACCCCTCTGGCTGTCCCCATAATGAGGGTGCCCACTCAGTGTTTGGGGGGCAGCAGACATGACTGCCTGCCATATGCAGAGCCCGAAGGCCAGCAGGGAAAACAACCTGCTCTAAGTGGCTGTTCAGCTGCCCCAGGCCCCCTGCTTAACTCACTGGCCACCCATGAGCTCTGGGGAGCAGGGAGAGTGTGTCCATCCACATCCTTGAGAGCACCTGTGACAAGGTGTGTCCTCGGGTGTGTGTGTGTGTGTGTGTGTGTGTGTGTGTGTGTGTGTGTGCACGCAGTGCGCCCGGATGTATCTGAGTGCCTGCTTACACCCTGCCTGAATGTGGTATGAGCCTCATGGGCACGTATGCCCAGGGCCCCATGTATTTTGCTGGTCCACTCTGTTCCGAATTGGCTCAGCCATGCAGAGGTTGTCCCCCAGGCCCTGAGGGAGGGCTTATGTAGAGCCTCACACGCATGTGTGCCCACACTCTCCTTGCACCCCACGCAGGCGCGCGCCGGGGTGGTGGACAGCCAGGTGGTGGCCCAGATGGAGTGCAGAGCTGCTCCTGAGTGAATGTGAGGGGCATGGGGAGAGGAGGGTCTTGGCCGAGCTTGGCCGCTGAAGGCTCAGCTGTTGACCTGCCTGAAGCCACCCAGATGGAGCCAGGCTGAGCAGGTGGCTGTGCTGTGGGGTCATGCTGTGATGTCCACACCCCCCAGCCTGGCCTGGTCCCCTGTGAGGCTGACCCCCTGAGATCTTCAGTACCCAGCCGACACCCTGCTGGAGCAGGAAAACACACACACACACACACACACACACACACACACACACACACACGGTGTTAACCAGGCTCTCAGAGCCTTCTGTCCAGTTTCTTATTTCAGCAGCTTTTGTCTCGATTTCCCCACACAGGCAGAGGTCCCTGGAGGGGTGTAAGACAAGGACAGGCTGAGGACCCCCAGGAACGGGCCTGGTCATATTTGACTTCTTCCCGTCACTCACCAAATGCCCGTTGGGTAGACAGAAACTCTGGCTCTGCCAGCGTGAGAGACGGGCCTGGATGGAATCACCCCAGAACTGCGCCTGCTGGGGGCTGGCTGGGCCTGGGAGATAAATTCTAGGAGGCCTAGTGAAACTCAAATTTCTGATAAACAACAAAGACATTGTTAGTGTACGTTCCAAATAGTGGCTAGAGCATACCTATAGTAAACAAGTATTTGCTGTTTATCCGAGTCAGGTGTAACTGGACGTCCTGCATTTTTATCAGCGATACCTAGAAGTATATATGGAGAGGAATTGAACAGAGAGGAACTCCATGGTTCCAGGCCGGGGGGGCTGCATGTGCAAAGGCCAGGGAGGCCTAGGCTGCAGGGTGGAGGCGGTCCCATGGCCGGCTCTTACCCCTGGAGCTCTGGGAACTGACAGAGGCTCTGACTGAGCCCCCCTTGTCTGCAGGTGGCCATGGTGCCAGGGCCTATCCTCTAGCAGGCCGCCATGTCCCGAGAGACAGGGTCATGCCGCCTAGGCCCTGGGGCGCGGGCACGGGCCCGGAAGCCCAAGAAGCCGCACTACATCCCGCGGCCTTGGGGCAAGCCCTACAACTATAAGTGCTTCCAGTGCCCGTTCACCTGCCTAGAGAAGTCACACCTGTACAACCACATGAAGTACAGCCTCTGCAAGGACTCCCTCTCGCTGCTGCTCGATTCCCCGGACTGGGCGTGCCGCCGTGCCCCAGCTGCACCCCGGGCCCGGGAGCTCACCGACGACAGCCCCTCTGACTCCACGGATCCTGGCAGCCTTCCCCGAAGAGCTCTGGCTGCCTCGGCTACACCTGACCTTCTTGTCACTGATGTCCTCTCCCTGCACCGCAGTGTCAGGGGCTCTAAGCTGGGGGCTGAGGGGTCCCCAGGAACACTACCCCCTACGGGCAGGGATGCCCAGAAGGGTGCGGGCCTCGGCGGGCTCCTGGCAGAGTCGTGGAAGCCTGGGCTGGGCAGGGGCCCGAGGAGCATGGTTGTGGACTCAGCTACAGCAGGCCCTGAGAGCGGCGTCCCCTGCTACCCTCCGCCCACCTCCAGCGAGTTTCCAGAAGCCCAGAGCCTCCAGCTGTCCCTGCTGGGTGTCAACTACCCTCTGGGCCCCAGCCTCTTTTCCTACTTGGGGCCCTCCCTGGCCGCTGCAGCCCACATGCCCTTCCTGGCCTCGGCCAGCCCCCTGCTGCCCCCAGCTGCTGCTTTCCCTGCCCCACAGCCCCCTGAGCGCCCCGCCACTGTCCCTCGCCTGTACTACCCTCTGCTCCTGGAACATAGCCTGGGGCTGCCGGCAGGCAAGGCTGCCCCTGCCAAGCCCCCCACCCCTCCCAAGGGGCCCCCGGGGACTCTTGCCCCTGGGCTGCTGAAGATGCCAGTACCTGGGCTGGGTGGGTGGCCTTGTGGCGCCCCCAGGGACCCAGGGCAAGAGGGAGGGCTGGAGCTGGCTGCCCAGAGTGACACCAAGAGGAAGCTGCCCCTGGCGAGCAGGCTGGAGCCCTCGAAGGCCCCCTCCAGCATGGCCAAACTTGGTTCCCAGAGCAGGTAGGTGTCAGGGCCCCCCAGTCATGGGGGGTTGAGGCAAGGGAAGGAGGACTGGGCAGGGTGGCTGTACTCCGGTCCTGAGCTCAGTGGCTGGGGACATGGGCTTCAGGACGCAGAGGACACTGAGACAAGAGAGCTAGCCTGTCTGTCCTTCTTGGGTCCTGAGGCCCTAGGCTGGAGTGACAGACTGGACAGGGGCACGATGGGGAGTGGGGCAGGGGCTGGGGGTACTGGGGGGGGACAGCGAATCCTCCTGACTGGCTCCTACCCCCTAGCCTGTGGACTGGCCCCTCCATGACGCTCTGGCCTGAGGACAAGGAGCCAGGTGAACCCGAGACGTTGGGCCCTATGTCTCCATTGCCCCAGCAGCCATCTGGCCTGGTGCTGGGGGGCCCTGGGCATGTGGGTGAGGACCTGACACGGGCCCTCGGCGACTACGTTAGGGTGGAGCAGCGCCTGGGGCAGCTAGCACCTGCCAGGGGCCTGGCTCCACGGCCTCTGCGGGAGCAGCTGGGCAAGATTCGCCAAGAGCTGCTCACCATTCACCAGGCACTGGAGTGGGCTGTGAGGCCCCCAGACGTCCCCCTTGATCTCTCTGTGAAACGGGCACCCTCCAAGGTGCCCTCAGTGCCCTCGGGGACCTGGGGGCAGCCAGAGCTCAGCCCCACGCTTGCCCAGGGGACCCCTGAGCCACCCAGAATGATGGGCCCCACAGTAGCTGAGCCTTTCTCTGGCCATACCACCAAGTGTGAGGCTGACTCCAGTGTCCCACCCCCGGCTCTCCCACTCCAAGCCCCAGATGAGCCTGTCATTCCTGGTAGTAGCTGGGGCCCCCGAGGCAGGGCTGGCGGCTCCTGGCCTCCTGAGGCTGCCCCTGGCCTGCAGAGCTCCTCAGGTGCTGAGGTCTGACCATAGCTCCTGCAGCCACCTCTGTCCTTAAAAGACAGGGGCCCTTCCCCAATCCCGTGCCCGTTGCCCGGCCCCCCGCCTGCCTCAGCCCCGGGGGTGAGGCCTGGAGCCTGCCCAGCATGCCCGTGGATGGACCCCACCCACCATGGCCGTGGCCTGTCTCTGGGGCCACACAGGGACAGCAGAGGGTCACGGCTTTTTATTGATTACAGTTGTGGACATTAAAATAGAAATCACCTTCACACACCCTGTCTGGGCCTCCTCCTTCCTTCGCTGCTCCAGCATCACCACTGGAACCCCTTCCCCCTGGGCATCTGAGGTGGGCAGTGTCCTGGGCCTCCCTGCCAGGTGTCTGTTTTCAGACTCTGATCTTCCTCCTATAGACTGGGCTCTCTCTGGGGGTGGGATGTGGAGTCTGGGGCTAGAGTGGGGGGCTTTTCATCGGAGGGGACAGAGCAAGGAGAGGTGGGGAGGCAGGTGCTTGTAGTCTGGGGGCTGGTCAGGCCTGTGTTTCCACACATTGGCGGTGGGCAGGGCCCTTCCAGGCATGCCTCTAGCCCCTGTGTCTGGCAGGGCAGCCCTAATGTCAGATTCATGCTGGAGGCTGCTCCCACTGTGGTTATATGGTGCCCCCATATTCTGTGGCTCAGGGCTGCTCACCCAGCGTGGCCTCCACTGGGCCCCGCCAGCCCCTGCAGGCACGATAGGCATCAGATGGCCTTCACAGCTCACTGCCTCCCTCCCACCTCGGCCTGATTTGGCCTCTCAGGCGGGTATGGGGAGCAGGTAGGGAGGGTTGCTCAGGGGACCCTTGGATCCAGTTAATCGCTTCTTTTCCCTGGAGCTGGCCACACCTCCGTGCCCACTCAGGAATGGCCCCTGGGAAGGCAGTTTCTGCCTGTGCCTGGCTCCCCAAGCTGGGCCAGCCGGGCTGGGGCCAGTCGGAGCAGGACCTGTGGCTGCCCCATTAACTGCACCAGGCAGCAGATAGCATCGGCCTCCCACCCCACCTCGGGGCGTTAAGAGGCAGTGTCCAGAGCAGGGGTACAGGCTGACCAGGTGGGGTAGCGCTGTGGGTTGCAGACAGAGGCTGACCCCACCACCACCTTCCAGGGGCTTCCTGGAGGAGCCACAGGAGGCTGTGGGCTGAGTTGGGAGGTGTGCAGAGAACCCTCAGGTTCTGAGTCCTTGGCCTCCCATTAGCTGGCACCCACACGTGTCTACTGCTCCCCGATTTCTCATCACCTACTGGGCAGATGTGAGCCTGGCCCTGCTGGGGGGCATCACCCCAGCTTTACAAGTGGAAAAATGGGATCAGAGAGACAGGACCCAACCTGTCCAGCCTAGGGGTCAGGGGGACAAGATGGACCGCTGGAGGCCCTTCACCCCGGACTCTGGTCTTGCTGGGGGTGGTGGGTGAGGCCGCCTCGCACACAGACATTTCCTCAGAGCCCATGACTGATCTTTCAGAGGGGTGTGGGGTGTGGGGTGTGGACAGCTGTGGGGGCCTCCCTGGGGAGGGTAGATGTGGCATCCAGCCAAGCAGGGGCGGTAGGAAGAATGTCTCAGAGGCCAGTGCAAAGGCCCCAAGGCAGAAAGGTAGCAGCACTTGGAAGTCCCTGGGGTTTAGCGGCTGAGTGATGGGATTCCATGGGGCCCAGAGGCTCCACCTGCCCCCTCCCCTCTCACCCACATCAAGGTGGCCCCACCCACTCCTTCAGGCTCTATTGCCAACAACAGGCTGCAGTCGGAGAAGAGAAGGGAACGGGGCCAGGGCCTGGGCCCAGGTAGGAGACCCTTCCCACTGGCCTTCCTGGGTAAGGGCAGGTGGAGAGGCCAGGACCCTGCCTCAACCCTCTGGGGTTGGAAGTCTCCAGGACTTGTGTGGGGGCAATGGGCAGTGGCTTGGGCTGCCCCCAAGAAGGGTCGCTTTCCCTGTGTAAAGCAAGGAAGGAAGGAAGGAAGGGTTCTGTGGGCAGATGAGTTTGAGAAACATGGTTTATCTGTCATCCCCACCCCTACCTTGGCACAGCTCAATGCCCATGAGCTTATTCAGGCCTCAGAGCAAAACCCATGGTGACCTCCATGGGCCTGTGTCTCCCAGAATTGTGTTCCAGGGACCACATCTGGAAAACGGGACTTAGAGACACAGCTCGCGACTGGGCGTGCAGGTTGGGCCAGACTCAGGACCTGGTGGAGCTGAGTTCAAATCCAGATCTGCCAACAATTCCCCACGCCTCAGTTTCCTTATCTGTAAAATAGGAGGACACCAACACTGCTTGGAAGGGTGCGGGGGGGACAGAGATAGCTTCTGCGTGGCACCCAGTGGGACATTCTTTCTCTTGCAGCCCCAAACATGGCCCAACCACAGGAACTTGCCTTAGGGAGTCTAAGCCGGCCCATCTGCCCTCTGGCCTTCTGCTCTGACTTCCTGGGTCTCCCCCACCAGCTGGCCAGCTGACCCCAAGGGCCTGCACCTCATGCTGGACCCACCTGGAGACTCTGCTCACTTCTGGCAGCCCCAGCTGCTCAGGCAGATCCCAGTGCCTGCAGGGGCTGGAGGGGGGCCCCAGGGCCTGCACTGCTCCCTGGACGGCCTGCTCTTCCTGACAGCTGGGGCTGTTCCCTGCATCCATGTGCTGGACCTCGAGGGATGCTCTGTCTGCCACCTGCCCTGCCACGTGCCAGGGATCGGGGACTTCGTGCCAGAGGATGTGGTTGTGACAGCTGCGGGGCTCGTGGTGGTCAGTGACCTTGTCCGTGGGGCTGTCTACACACTCCAGCACACGGCCCGAGCCCCCCGAGGCCGCTGGGTGACAGTGGGCACCTCCTCGGCCCCCCGGGGGCTGGCTGTGGATACCCTTGGCTGCTTCCTGGTGATGGACTATGTGTCGGGGGCTGTACACAGCTTTACATTGGGCCGCACCTTGGAACCACGGGCCCTGGCCTCCGTGCTGGGTCTAGAGGGCCCCTGCTTGGTGGGTCTGGGGCCCAATGGGGGGTTTGCTGTGAGCGAGGAGTTTGGGGATGTGTGGCTGTTCGGTGTCTACCAGCCCCTGGGCTCCCTGGGGGGCCTGACGGGGCTCACCTTTGGCAGCCCGGTGGGTGTGTGCACTGATGCAGAAGGTGGTATTATTGTGGCAGATGAGCAATGTCATCAGGTGACCCTGTTCCCCAGGGCTGGGGCACCCATGTGCTTGGTGTCCAAGTGGCTGGGGCGGCCCTTTGGTATGGCTTGTGTGCCCCAGGGCCGGCTTGTAGTGGCAGATGCAGGGGACACTTACATCAAGGTGTACCAGTACTCAGAGCTGACCTGACCCCGTGGGCTTGGATGGCAGCAGCCCCAGGTCACTAGATCACCAGGAGAGGCTCATTCAGGGGGTTGGAGTCCTCCAGGGCTGGCGGCGATGCCCTCCTGAACCTGCACATTTTCTGAGCACCTAGTGAGCCAGGCCCTGGGCTGGCTTCCTGGCTTCCTCTTGGAAAGGATTCAGCCTTGGTCAGCAGCCACGAATCAGCTGCCTTTCAGCGCCCCCTGCAAGGTTCACAGCCTCCAAAGCTGGGTTCTCTCCATGCCCCAGTTCAGTGTGCCCCAATGCTTTCTGCCCCCATGTCCACCCAGGCCTTGGCCCTGCTGGCGCAGGGCCCAGGAGGCCTGAGCTTTGGAGCCAGCAGCTGAAGCCTGGAGATATTTGGCATGCTGGGCCAGCTGCCAGCTCTTACCCAAGCAGTATTTCCCGCCAGTTGCCCCAGCCCCAGCCTCCTAATCAGACACAGGCAGGCAGGGAAGGTGTGGCTGGGCTGAGTTGCACTAGGCTGGGCAGCCTGGGAAAGGGTGCGGCCCCTCATTGTCCCCCATCCTCAGAGGTGCCCCAGGTTCCAAGCCTCCTGCAGCTTGTCTGGGCCCAGCTGAGGTAAGGAGGAGGCAGAAGGGGGCTGCTCTGGAGGTGCCTTGGGGTGGCACATGGCTGCGTTGGGAGTCTTCATGCCCCTGGCCATTTCTCCCACGTGAAACTGTCTCACGGGCTATCTGATCATTCATTTTCTCCTCTGTAAACCAGGACCGAACAGCCCAAGCTCATGGGGCGGTGGGGGTGGGGGGGAGCTGGGAGGGTTATGGGCAGTGGTCCAGTCTAGGAGAGCCTTCCAATGAGGAGACACGCCTGCTGCTCAAAACAGCAGGAAAGTGAAGCCCGAAAAGGGTGGGGAAGGGCAGGGTTACTCTGAGTTTAGAGCACGGTCAGGCTCTTAGTTCCAGCTAGGGGTCTTGCGGGGTGGGGGGACAGTGCCTGGTCCTGCCCATGAGGGCTGGTGAGGGGGTGCTCCTGTCTGTCACCAGGACATTGGGGGTCTACAGTTTAGGCCATCACCTCTGATAAGATTCCCTCCATAAGTCCCAAACCTCTGTGGGTAGGGGGATTAAATGAATCAATCAATATAAGGAGGCATGTGCAGTAGGTGCTCAATAAACTAGTTGTTGTTGCTGGTGTTGGGGGTATTGTTTCCTGGAGCAGGAGGGGCCAGGGAGGCCCCCTGACAATCAGATCAGATGGATGTTTCCTCTGAGCTGGTCCTTCCTGGCCAGCCTGTCCCTAGGGGGACCTGGGGCGACCCTCTGCAGAGACCAGTGTGTGAGGGGGCCAGGCTGGGGCTGGGGCTGGGGCTGGGGAGTGAGCTCTTTATGGGATCCCACGGAGGGCCTGGAGATCCTTTCATCCTGGGAAGGTGGGGGCAAGGCGAAGGACAGAACCCTCAAAAGCCGGGTACTGGGTCCCTCAGATGAGGAAACCCAGGGAGGTTTGGCGGCTGGGGGGTAGGTGGGGGGCTGGAAGGCAGTGGTTTAGGGACACTGCGGGTGGACGGGAGGAGGGTCAAGGACGCTGAGCGGGGGCACAGGGACTCTGGGGGGAATAAGGATGCTGCGGGGAAATGAAGACAAGGACGCTGCGCAGTAGGGATAACAAGGACGCTAAGCGCGAAGGCCACCAGCTCTGGAGTCGGGAACGCTGCGTGAGCGGAACTCTCGGGCAAGGCCAGCGGGCAACCCGGGCACCTTTGGGGGCCGGACCGTAGCGCAGCAACGTTGAGAGCCCGCGGAAAGGAAACTCGTGTCCCGCGGCACGGCCGCGGCGGGGCTGGGACCCGTGAGTGCTGTTGTCCATCGGGGGCCTCCCCGACGTGGTCCCCAATTCCATCCCGACCCCGCCGCCCGAGGGTCCGGGGGAGCAGCCGGTGAGCATTCGCGGGGAGGGCCGGCGTCTGTGCGGCGTGACCTTGGGGATCCGCCCCCTCCTGGCCCGGGGCTGTGGGCTCCGACTCCCCGGCCCCGGCGGTACAGGGCACAGGCGAGGGAGCGGAAGGGTCTCTCGCAGGCTCCTCCCAGGGCCGGCACAGGCCTCTTGCCACTCGGAGCCTGTTTCTTCGTCTGTAAAATAGGGACGCCACCGGTTGCTGCCTCGAGGGGGCCTGCGACTTAGGAGAGCAGTGAGCGTCCCGCCAGCCCCCACAGGAGCCGGGTTCGCCCAGACCAGGGGGGATTTGTGGCCTGGCCGCATGGGTGCTCTTAGCGGGGAGTCTGGTCCCAACACCCTTGTAGGGTGAAGGGCCCCGGAATGACTCCCTTTGACCCACCCCAACTTGGGGGCTGCCGTGGACTCTTTGGAAGAGTCGGGATTCAGGGCCAGTGGAACTGGTTGGCAGCACTTTATAGTTGCCCCTGACTACAGTAAAGGGCAAAAATCAGAATCTAGATTCTGGTCCATTCTTCTGAAACGAGAAAAAGCACTGTTCACAAAACGTGAGAAAAATGAAAAAAAAAACATTTTTTTAAAACACAAACGATGTGGAGTGAAAACATGATTCTTTTGAGCCATCGAAGGAGTGGTGATGGGGGGGAGGTTTCACAGAGGAGGGGTTCTGCCAGTGAGACCTCCCTGGCCAGTGAGACCTGGGCTTTCCCCTGGAGTCAGTTCATGCAGAGGGTGATGAGAGAGAAGTAGAGCATCTGCTTCATAAGGTGGGCTGTTGACCTCCAGTTCTGTGGGAGGGGCGTCCCAGAGAGCCAACTGATCTGCGAATGGGCTGTTTCCTAAGGGAACTTGGGGTCATTCTTATCAGGAGAGACTTTTCCAGGCATGTGGGCCCCCCCCTTTTTTATCACAGTCTTTAAAGATGTGCACATTGCCCAAGTTTATGCCCTGCTTTTTCCCATCTGCACCTCTGCTATTGATTGTCTGCTCTTTCATCTCTTTCTGGCCCTCTGATCTGAGCAGACTTCTTTGTGTTCGTCACTCCCAGAGGCTGAGGTGGGAGCTGGGGTGGAAATTTGCCCCATAATCTGTTAAAACAGAGTTCTCTCTCAGTACCCCACGGATAAGAACAGCCACTTCTACCCTCTGCTCTCCCTTAGACAGGAGGAGCTGCTGCTTTTTTCTTTTTCTTTTTCTTTTTTAGGTAAACTTTGTAGATGAAGCATAAGACATGCAAAGAAAGTGCACAGATTGTACGTGTACAACTCAGTTCTTCCCCAAGTAAACACACCATAGAACCAGCTTGCCCCAGAGAATCTGCCATTAGACCAAATGGCAACAGTAGTCGTGGGCAGTTTTTGTTAGCTCTTGTGAAAGGAGTGCCCAAGCAGGGTGTGATGGTGTCATTTGGCTGAGCTGGTAGGCCCCGACAGGCTGGTACTCAGAGGCTTGGACTGTGCTGCCTGGTCCCCCATGGTCGTCACCAAGCCAAACGTGCCGGGTCCCTCACAGGCAGAATCGTTCTTTCCCTCTCACGATGCCATCAGGAGGGCAGCCTCTGCAGAAGGTCAGGAAGACAAGTTGACCCTGGATGCCCTTGGTGATAGCCACAGGGATTTGGCCCGGGGCTGCTGTGAGGCTCCAGGCTCTCCCCTGCCAGCACCCACTGTTGCCTGCCCTCCGTGGAGGAGCGGCATGTGGGGGTCCTGCTGCTGCTGGAACCCACAGCTGTGAGAGGCCCCTTTTACAAGCTGGCTGGAAGTGGCCTTGACCCTCCAGCCCCTTGCTGGGCTGCCTGCAAGGGAGGAAAGCAGCTGCACCAGTGGCCTCTTAAACCCTGGGTGTTTATGTCTGTGTGAGGTTCCTCCTAGAGCCCCCTGACCCTCAGGAAAAGGCTCTCTGTGCCTCCTACAATGTCACACTGCCCCAACATTGTGTGTCTCTCTTTGTCCCCTTATCCCCATGGGCCTGGTGAGCACTGGAGCTCAGAGGCCTAGGCTCAATCCGAGGCCTGTGTCGCTCCCTCAGGTGTGGGCTCCAACTTGGGGATCTTAGCTTAGGGTGGCTGCTCTGCTCTTTTGTGCTGAGTAGTTGCAGTTGGGATCAGAAAGGGCATGTTCCAAGGTGAATGCCCTCAGCAGCATGCCAGGGGAGGTCCCGCTGCCTATCAGGCCCCATCTGGGAGGGGCTCAGGTGGAAGAATGAGGTGCTTGTTAAGAAACCCTTTCTGGGCAAGTTAAGGCTCAGGGTCCCACAGCATTTAGGAATTGCAGCTGCTTGGGGTGTCCTTGCTGCTCAGAGACAATGCAAAGGTAGTGAGGCCTGGAAGGCTTGCATCCCTCACCTTGAGAGAAGATGACAGGGTCTCTCCATTCTCCAGGGCTGGCGAATTTCTCCCACACCCATTTCTAGATAGCTACTTGGTTGGAAGAATATTTCCCTAAGGAGGCACTCAGCCCTATTGGGAGCCCTGCCCTGAAGTGGCAAGATGGGTGGGCTCCCAGGGCAGGATGGGTGTGGCCATAGGCTGGAGGGTCAGCATAGAGGCAGAAACCCTGTGAGAGTTGAGCCTTTTCCCTGAGCACTGAGGCTCCTCCAGGGGTCTCACTGGGCAGGTCCCCAGACACCTTCCGAAACGCCTGCACCAGTCAGTGCCCACAGCCTCCAACAGTGTGCACACGTCTCGTTTCCCTCAGCCCAGCAGGAATTTGTTTAAATTTCATCTTCATTCTTGCTAGTTTAGTAAGTAAATCAAGGTTCGATAGAATTTTAATTTGAATTACTTTGTTAATGAGATTGTACATTTTTCCATGTGCGACACATAAAAAAGCTAATCATGTTCTTTAAAAACAAAAGTTAAACCTCTTGCTCAGCTCTGCACGCCCTGTGAGGGTACGGAGCAGGTCACATAATCTCGCCCTGGTCCAGCCTGCTTCTCTCTGAAATGGGGGAAAGCGTTGACGTGCCTTGGGTGAGGGTGAGGGGTGATTCGTGACCTGTGCTCACAGCTACGCCGGGCAAAGGTGAGGGTAGCACCTATGGGAGATGGACAGCCAGGGCCCCGCATCAGCCTCCATGACCAAACCCAAAACCGGGTCACCCTAACCCGTGGGCCCTCTAGCCATGTGGACATGTCCATCGGGGTGTCTGTGCTACACACTAGCCATGGCCTGCAGCCACAGTCCTGCCAGCCCCCCCGCCGGGCCATGGAGGGTAGTGGGGGTGGCAGCAGCTCTGAGCTGAGTGTCTTCCCTTCTCTTCCAGTGTCCCGGCATGGTGCTCAAGGCTTTCTTCCCCACGTGCTGCACCTCGGCGGACAGCGGCCTCCTGGTTGGACGGTGGGTCCCAGAGCAGAGCAGTGCCGTGATCCTGGCGGTGGTGCACTTCCCCTTCATCCCCATCCAGGTCAAGGAGCTCCTGGCCCAGGTACAGCAGACCAGTCAAGTGGGCCTGGCTGTGCTGGGGACCTGGTGCCACCGTCGGCAGGAGCCCGAGGAGAGCCTGGGCCGCTTCCTAGAGGGCCTGGGTGCCATCTTCTCCCATGAGCCCTGGCTCCAGCTGTGCCGGGAGAAAGGCAGCAAGCTCTGGAGCTGCAAGGCCACTGGCTGGCAGGCGCCCACCTCCCCTGGTGCCCCCAGCGAGGACCAGGTCATGATTATCTTCTACGACCAGCGCAAGGTGCTGCTGTCCCAGCTGCACCCGCCTGCAGCCCTACCTGACTGCCAGGCTGGGGATGCCATGGCCAGCGCTACAGGCCTGGCTGCTATTTTCGACACAGTGGCTCGCAGCGAGGTGCTCTTCCAAAGTGATCGGTTTGATGAGGGCCCCGTGCGGCTGAGTCACTGGCAGTCGGAGGGTGTGGAAGCCAGCATCCTCGTGGAGGTGGCCAAGTGGGCCTCGGGGCCCATCTGCCTGCTGCTGACCTACCTACTGTCACTTGTCTCAGCTGCCAGCACCTGCCGGTAGGTGCCCCTGGGGCCGGGGTGGGACGAAGTCAGGCTCCTGAGTCCAAGGCCTACCCCTCAGTGTGCAAGGGGTATGGAGGCCCAGGCAGGCCCTTCTGAGGCTCATGGCTGCCCCTGTATCCTAGCTCTTCCATGCTCCCTCCCCTGGTATCTCAGAGGGCGTCCTGATTGTGGCTGCTGTTCTGATACCCCTTGCACCTGGGAAAGAGCCAGGCTTTTTGGCAGCCTTAGCGGTTGCATGGGACCCACCAGTAGGGGTGCTGGGTGAACCTCACATGGCTCCAGCCCCTGAGAGGGAGATGAGATGATGGACAGATTAGGTTGTTGCCACCCAAGGGCCAGTGTTCACCCCGCCTAGGAGGGGTTCATCCTCCTGAGTATACGCAGGCCTGCCTGCTTCCCTGGCTCTAACCCCACAGGAGAGGTGGCCCCAGAGGCCATGGGGGTGCATCCACTCTAGCAGCCATGGGTGTGGGTGGTGGTACCCAGCCTCAGCCACTCTCTAGAATCACCTGGAACACTCCTGGCTGCAGGCCTGGCCAAGGGATTGGCCAAAGTCCCCGAGCGCCCTGGGCAATGCTGGGGCAACATCGGGGTGTTCTGGCTGCTTGACCAGATGGCCTGGGCCTGGGCTGCAGGGGCCCCTCTCTTTGTGAGAAACCGTCTCACTGGTGGGCAGCAGCTATGCTACTCTATCAGACACCCCTTCCTCTTAGGTCTGGTTTGGAGACTGGCCTTGCCTTCTCACTCAGGGCCCCAGAAGCACTCGGGCCTGTCCTGAATGAGAGCCCTTGGCAGTCGTGTGTGGACAATGCCTTGGGTTATGGGGGCCATTGGGGATGGGAGGTTTCAGAGCTTCACAACTAAAGAAGTACATGAAAGTGTGTCTGGGCCTAGGTGCAACGTGGGGGAGAGAAGGTTCTTAGCTTTTATCAGCTTTCAAAGGACCCAAGAAAGGTTAAGAACGGCTCACATGCCCATCAGTCAGGTGCTGGTTGTTGGCTGCTAGTGGTTACGAGCATGGGGAGGTTTGTGCACATGAGGTGTGGCTATCACTGCAGGAGCGAAGCCCCCTGTCCCCCTCAGAGGGGGTCCCAGGGATGCTGTCGGGGCCCAGGCTGCCCAGGGCTGCTCTGAGCCCAGGGACACTGCTGTTCAGATTGGGTCTCTGTACAGACAGGGCGAGGACACCTTCCATTTAATGGGAGTTGGGGAGGGAGGGGGTATGCTGAATGCATTTCATTCTTGGAATTGGTTCAAAGCCCCTTGGTTGGAGATGAAGCCTTTAAACCTTTCAAGGCTGAGACCTCCCCTCTCCTGAAAGTCCAAGTGCACACTGGTTGGTGGTTCTGCACGTTGCACAAGCCCTTTCCGTCCCCTGCCAGCAGCAAGGCTATGAGTGGAAAGGGGCCCTGGGCATGGCTGAGCTGCAATCCAGCACTTTCTTCACCTTGGCTTGCAAGCATCTCCCCTCAATGTTTGAATGTCTGTGGAGGTGTCTCAGTGCTTCCTTTGCCTGGTGAGAAAGCGGTCTCGGCGGGGCCAGGTCAGCCTGGAGACCCTTGACAAGGGTCACCCACCCAGCAGGGCAGTGCATTCTCTCCATCCTGGGGCGCAGTCTTGGCCTGGGATCAGCACCCTGTGAAGTGATCAGGCTCCCAGTTAATGGTTGTGAGTGCACCATGAACCCCACTGGGCTGCCCCCTGGGCCCCCCCACCTGTGTCCCTGCCCTGCTGAGTTCGGGAGTGTGGCCCTTGGTGTTTGGGGCAACCAGGGCTTTGCGCTGAGCCAGGCCTGATGCTTTCTGTCTGCCTAATGAGGGGTGTTGGCTACACTGAGGCGGCCCTTGCTCCCTGGCAGGCAAGAGAGCACGGGAGGAGCTCAAGGCCCATCCTCTCTGCTCCTTTGCAGGTTCTTCAATCTGTGGCCACTGTCCTTCATCTGGAGCAAGCTTTCCACATGTGAGCAGCTTAGGTACCGGCTGGAGCAGCTTACATTCATCTTCAACCCCCAAAAGGCCGAGAACCCCTCCCAGCTGATGAGGTGCGGGGCCTGCCCTGGGTCTGTCTCCTCTCCCTTCTCGGCATCAAACCCGTATGCACCGACCCTTTCTGACCAGGCTGCCCTCACTGCCCACTCCCATTGGAACCCTTCTTCCAGGAAGGCCAACATGTTTGTCTCCGTGCTCCTGGACGTGGCCCTTGGCCTTACGCTGTTGTCCTGGCTCCACGGGAAAGACCGCATCGAGCAGCTGGCTGATGCCCTCGTCCCAGTGGCTGACGTGAGTTGGGGTGGAGCCGGGTACGGACTTGAGCACCTGTTTCCTGGGGTGGGGTTGGGGCCCTTCCTAGGGACAGCAGAGGCCCCTCAGCTGGCCAGAGCAGCTCTCATCACTGATCCCAGACCAGTCCCCTGGGAGCCGCTGTGCCTCACAGGGTCCCTGGGGCTGTGGAGACTTGGGCCTGCCAGGCGCCTACCCTCCCACGCTGGCTTACATTGCAGCTCCTGGCCTCCACCTTGCCTTCCTAAAGATGGCCATGTATGGGGGCCACTTTGTGGTCGAGGCATTTAGGGGGAACCCACCTGCCCCTGCCAGGGCCAGTGTCACGGTGTCCCTGTTGCCTTCCCCGTGTGTGACTGTTTCTGCTCTCCTGGCTCTTCGGGGCTGCTGGCTCTTGGCATGGGTCCTCTGCATGGTCTGCATCACAGAAACCTGTGTGTCCAGGGCTGTCTGTGTGTGGTCGAGTTCCGGCCTCCCACCCTGAGGTGGTCACATCGCTCCCAGCATTGGTTCTGTAGCTCCTGTGCTAAGAGCCAGAGGCACCAGCTCATCTGCTGTGCCCCGGGACTCGCCTACAATTCTGGGCAATGTTTCCAGGGCCTGGGTGCTGTCCCCCTCCACCTGCATTTCCGTGCCGGTTCCGGCCCTTCAGCTTCTCCGCCTCCCTTCCTCAGCGCCCAAGACCCTGTAATTTCTGTTGGGAGTTTGTCTTTTGCTTAGGGCAGGCCCTCTGGCCCCTGGGGCTACCCCCAGGCCTCTGCAGGGGCCTCCTGTGGTCAAGAGGCTGAGGCTTGCCTGGAGGGCCCATATGGGCTCAGCCCTTGCCAGCTGTCACCAGACCCTGTGGGCAGGAGCCCTCCCAGGCTGCGGGTCCCCATGGCTTCTCGGGGTGGCCTGGCGGAGAGGAAGGAGGAAGGAGAAAGGAGGATGTGGGGAGTTCAGAAGGGGGCTTGGCTGCCACGCCTGCTTGTCTGTACTGTGCCTGTTGGCCAGCTTCACCCTAGACCTTCCTTCTGCAAAACTGCTCAGAAATATAAATATTTAATTTAAAAATGAAAGCCTCTTCCTGCCGCCAAGCTCTTATCCGTTAAATATTAAATAAGCTCTATTTATAAAGAATGTTCTGTTCTTCTTCTCACTGCTCCTGACATGGCCGAGGCCTTCACGCAGGCTTGGGAGATGCCTGCAAGGTGGGCAGGAGGAGGGGGTAGTGGCAGACCTCTGACTATGGGCCAGGGATGTCTCTCCTGTGGTCTCAGCATCGGAGACGAGGCTGAGGGGCTGAGGGTCCTTGGGACCTATCCACTGGGGCCGACATGGCACCCAGACATTGGCTTTCCTCCGGGGGCAGCCAGAATGCTGGTCAGCTTCTCTGCTTGCTTATGAGGGTCTCTGGCCCTCACTTGACATTGATCTTGACTCTTGAGTCCCCACCTGTCCTTCCCTCTTGAGTACCCTCCAGCCCTCCTACCTGCTGTTTGGGCCCCTGATGGGCTCGACACCCTCACACTCACCTGAATTCACCCACCCAGGGCAGGCCCAGTCCTTTGCTGTGGCAGGTGATGGGGTGGGTCCTTGGCAGAGGAAGACTAGGTGGGCCCACGGGCTCCCCCTGCAAGGTTCACAGTGAACCTGGGTCTGTCCCACATCCTGGCACCTGGGGTCAAGGGCTCCCATGGGTCCAGTGGCCACAGCAGTGAGATGGGGGAAATGATGCCTCATTTGGAGGTTGATGCCCATTAAGGGCCATGTGTCCAGGGGGCCAGGGGCAGACTTTTGGCCTCCTAGGCCATGTCTCTCAGCCCTGCATCCCAGAACCCCTTTGAAGAGGTGTTCTGTGGCCAGCCAAGTGCAGGAAACACCATGTCCCCATCATGATGGGAGACAGCAGCCCAGATACCTGGAGGAGGGAGCCTGGCCTACCTTGGCACTGCACAGATGGGCTGGCCAGGGCGGGGCCCAGTTTATGGACAGCCACCCCTCTGTGTCCTCGCAGCGTGTGGCCGAGGAGCTCCAGCACCTGCTTCAGTGGCTAATGGGCGCACCTGCTGGACTCAAGATGAACCGGGCGCTGGACCAGGTGCTGGGCCGCTTCTTCCTGTACCACATCCACCTGTGGATCAGTGAGTGCTGGTGGGCGGGCCACAGGGTTTCTGAAGCCAGAGACACAAGCCCTGGCTGAGCAGGGCGGTGGGCTCCAGGGCTGGCACTGTCCCCTGGGTCCCTGCTTCCCGCCCTTCCTGCATCCTGTGTGTGTGCAGTCCTGCTGGGCTGGGCTTGCTGCACCACCAAGGGATGGCCAGAGCGTTGTGTGTCACTCATAGTTTCCAAAAGCCTCAGGCGCCATCCTCAGTGAGGCCGTGGGGAGGCCAGGACCTCCCTGGGCACCCCCTCAGTGCTGACCCTCATCCCGCCAGGCTACATCCACCTTATGTCCCCCTTCATCGAGCGGATCCTGTGGCACATGGGCCTGTCAGCCTGCCTGGGCCTGACAGTCGCCCTGTCCATCCTGTCGGATATCATCGCCCTCCTCACCTTCCACATCTACTGCTTCTATGTCTACGGTGCCAGGTGGGTGTGTGCCCCCTGCCCCTGCAGGTGACCCAGTGCAGCCCCGGCTCCTGGGTACCACAGACAGGCTCCTGGGGCTGGAAAGGGATGGGATGGCCTGGTGCCCGGGCCTGGCCCTGATGGCATGTGTCCTGCAGGCTGTACTGCCTGAAGATCTGTGGCCTGTCCTCGCTCTGGCGCCTGTTCCGGGGGAAGAAGTGGAATGTTCTGCGCCAGCGGGTGGACTCTTGCTCCTACGACTTGGACCAGGTACTGGGCGGGATGGCAGGGCAGGGGGCACCTGTCCCCAACTGGCCAGCGTGACCTACAGGTGACGACCTCCCGGCTCCAGTCTAGCCGGCCCCTCTGAATGCACCTGGCCATGTAACTGCTCGGGCACCATGAAGGGGCAGCCGCACTTTTGTGAGCAGCTCACCTGCAGCTTACTTGCAGGGTCAGCATGGGGAGACATGGGGGACATGAGGAGGTAGACCCTGCTCTCAAGAGGCTACTGGGCCCCCAGGAGCCCCTGGACAGCGGGCACAAGAGGTGACCTGGACACAGGGCCTGGCTCTCACTCACCCATTAGCTTGTTCACACCTGACGCTCAGACCCTGAGCACTGCTCTCCAGGGCGTGTTTTTCTCTCATTTCCACAAGCTCCCTTCCTGTCTTCGCTGTGCATGGCTGTCCACCTCACTGGCCAGTCCTGTCTTCCATGGGTCACCAAGCCTGGAGGGCACACAGTCGTCCCCCTCCCAGTACTGGAGAGAGCGGGCTTTCTTGAGTTGTCTCAGGAAGCAAGTGCCCCACCATCAGGTGTTCCGTTTCTGCTGTTACAGGATGGGCTTGGTGGGCATGGACAGCAGGGGCTCGGCCAGTGCTGCTGAGGCTGACCCATGTGGGGTCCAGCTGATGCTGATGCCCGTGCCCCCTTTCCTGGCAGCTGTTCATCGGGACTTTGCTCTTCACCATCCTGGTCTTCCTGCTGCCGACCACGGCCCTGTACTACCTGGTGTTCACCCTGGTGAGCCATGGGGGGCTCTGGGTGGCACCCGGCCAAGGGGCCTTGCCTGCAGTGCTTAGAGTGTTGACTGACAGCTCTCCCTGCCAGCCTGCCAGTCATGGGCAGGCCACGCACTGGCTGCAGGCCTTGTGGAGTATGGCTCTCTGGGCAGTGTGTGCTTGGTCCCGGAGTGGGTAGGGGTCCTACACTGGGGGGACACTCAGGGAGCAGGGAGGGCAGGACCCATGGTAGGCAGCTCGTGGTGGTGGTCTCCCCTTATTGCCTGGCCTGGGGGTCTCAGACAGCAGGAGAGGAGCAGTACCTAGGTAGCGTGGGCTGGGGGTCCAGTGGCTCATCTCCTCTGAGCTGGTGGGACGGCTGACCACTCCTACCTGCTGCTTCCCCGCCTCCTTGTGTCTGGGCCTCAGGCTTGGGATGAGGTCCATGCCCTCCTCAGAGTGGGATCCATGCTTTCGCAAGGCTCTTGAGTCCCTTGGTCACCCTTCATTGTGGACCAGGGCCCATCGGGCTGCTCTGCTCATGGGCATGCCAGCATGGCTCTGGCCTCAGTCCTGGCTCAGAGGCCCTGAGCACTGTCTGTCCACAGCTCCGGCTCCTGGTGGTCACCGTGCAGGGCCTGATCCATCTGCTCGTGGACCTCATCAACTCCCTGCCGCTGTACGCACTTGGCCTTCGGCTCTGCCGGCCCTACAGGCTCGCAGGTAGGTCTGGGTGCCGTGTGGGTGGGCGCATGCCTGTGGGACCTGTGGAAGCACCTACTGCACCATGTGTGTGCCTCCTCCTGTGTGAAAGTGGTGGTGTGTTGTATGTGTGGAGGTGGCAGGTGGCCAGGGAGAACAGAGACCCCTGGTCCGAGGGCATCCACTGGACCAGCTGCCTGCAGTGACCTGCGGGGGGAGGGCCCCGCTGGTGTCAGGTTCAGAGGTCACAAAGGTGGTCCTTCTTTTTTATCACCCTTTTCTGTGACAAGCGTGAGCATCTGCCCTGAGGTCTGCCCATAGTGGTGTAGGTGGTACCTGAACATGGCTCCGAGAAGACATGTCCCCATGTGGTTGTGTGGGGCTGTGTGCCGGCTGGTGCTTCTTAACCTTGGAGGGGACAGGCCAGGATGGAGGATGCTGGGCTGGCCAGATCTGTGACAAGAGTGCCCTCTCAGACCACTACCTATTGGAACAATACCCCCCATCCCCTCTGTAGGTGGCTGCCCAATTGCATGCTGACACCAACTGCTCGGTTGGCCACATGCCCCCGAGGGGAGCCCACTGCAGACTTCGGGAGGCTGGCCGACCTGGTCCCAGGGTTGTGGGTCGGTGCAGGGGCTTTGAACATGTCAGGAAATTTGGGTAGTTTCAACAGAGCCCCCGTCCAGCAGCTGTTCAGGTGGCCTAAAGGTGACCACAACGCCCAGGAGGCCCTGCACCCAGTTTATAGCTGGGCAGCTTGGGGCACACCCCAAAGCTCATGGTTGCTGTTCCCAGCCAGGTCAGAGCCAGAGGACCTAAATGTGGGTGTTCCGTGGGCTTTGGACCAAAGGCCTGCCTTCTGGATGCCCTCAGACCCTCTTTCCAAGCCACTCTCACCACAGATGGCCAGGCCAGGGACCCATCTACTGTGCTGCCCATGCTCACTCAGCCCTGAGCCTCCACCCTCACTCACCTCAGAATGCCCGGACAAGGCAGGTGGAAAGCCTGAGACACAGCATCCTCCTCCCCCAGACCCTGGCTCCTGGCCAGAGCAGAGTTGTTTTAACTTCACATGAAAGACCACAGATGCAGCCGCCTCCTCTCTTACCCGAGTTTGCCTTGGGGCCTCTTCATCAAATGATAATTAGCTCCCCTTTCTCTTTTAAAAAAACCTTCCGCCTGGGAATCCCCAGGCTTGGGGGTACAAACTGCGGGTCAGGGGCATGGTTGTCCCAGTTGTCCCCGTACACAGAAGCTGGAAGACATTTACATGCCAGCAGGACAGCCGCCACCCATCAAGTGCCCTTGGGTTCTGTGGGAAAACCCACGTCCCACTGGGAAAGCAGCAGAGGCTGCACCCCACCGCCCAGCCCTCTTCCCTGCTGGCCAGACACTCGGCTTTTTCCATTCATTGGAGTGGCAGGAGGCTTTGATAGTGGCCTAGCAGCCCGCTCAAAGAGGCTGATGGGGAGGACAGAAGGGGCGGAAGAGCCCAGGCAGCCCTCTGAATGCTGCCCAGAGATGAACGGCCCTTCACCTCCAGAGCCGCTCTGTGCGCACCTGCCTCTGCTGACACACACAGCAGGGGGCTGATGGGCCCTGGGAGCCCTGGAGGGCCACTGCCCCCCTTCCTGGACACCTTGCTGTCCTTGCAGCTGGCGTGAAGTTCCGAGTCCTGGAGCACGAGGCTGGCAGGCCCCTCCGCCTCCTGATGCAGGTAAGGCTGCTGTGAACCCCTCACACTGCTGCCCGTAGACAGACCCCCTGCCCGCCATGATGCTGCCCATGTTCCAGGGCAGCTGGGATCAGGCCCCCCTGTGCTGTCCTGTGTGTGGGGCATCACAGGCCCAGGGTCAGGTGCAGGCAGGAGAGCCCAGCATGGCTGAGGGGCGGGGCCCAGGGTAGACTCCCCGACCCCCAAGGCCTCTGGGCACCATGACGGTCTCTGCCCTGCAGGGCCCGTGGACAGGCTCCCTGCACTGTGTCAGACTTCCCCAGCAGGGCCCGTGGACAGGCTCCCTGCACTGTGTCAGATGCCTTTGGCTGCCTCGGGCTCCTGCCTGCTTGGCCCTGCATTCCTGTCTACCGCCCTGGGTCCCACGAGCTCTCGTTCTAGGAAGAACAGCACAGGTTTGGCGAAGGCCTGGGGACCCGTGGTTCTCTGTTGGGCTCCTTTATCTGAAACAGCCTTGAGGCCCCCGGCCTGCAGGAGGGGACAGGTTACTTGCCAGGTGACCCACTAGGTGTCTCACTAGGTGCCAGTGTTGGCTCCAGGCAGGCAGGGTTGGCCTAAGGATCGCTGGGAGAGGTGAGATGCTGAGGTAGCCGGGGCCCTGTGTGGCTTTCTCAATGTGCAGTGTGTTTTGAGTGCCACCTGAGGTGACTGCTGGGAGCTACATGAGTCCTGGAGTGGAGGGGGCTGCACCCTACCAACCCAGCCTACCTCCCTGTAGCCTGCCCAGAGAAGAGCATTCCCTCCAGAGCTCAGCCTGCCCCGTGGACCACAGGCCAGAGCACATCTGGCACGGAGCTGGCTCCACCCCACAAAATTGTCAAGCCCAGGGACCCGCCCACCCATGAAGGCTTGCCTGGCTCAAAGAGCTTGAGCCCTAGGGAGTTGGGGGCCGTGCCCAGGCTCACCACCCACCCTGTGCTTCCAGATAAATCCCCTGCCCTACGGACGTGTGGTGCACATTTACCGCCTCCCCAGCTGTGGCTGCCACCCCAAGCACTCCTGGAGCTCCCTTTGTCGCAAGCTGTTCTTCGGGGAGCTCATCTACCCTTGGAGGCAGAGAGGGGACAAGCAGGACTGAGGGACCATGATCACCAGCCTGCCCAGCACCATCGCACGGCCACGGTCAGCCCTCCACCTTGCCAGGGTGGCACTGACTGTCGGGCAGCACATGGCCCTGCCCTCTGTCTTCCTTGTCCCCAGTCGACTGGGGCCTCCACAGGTCCTGCTGGGCCCTGCCTGTCACATCTCCTGACTCCAAGGTTAAAGTCAAGGTCATGGGGGTGGTGAGCAGGAGGATGTAGGGGCGGGCGGCCAGCAGGTCAGCCGGTCTGCGCTCCATCATACACCGTTTGCCTAAGGATCCACCTCTGATCTGTTGTGATAGCACTATTAGCCTGATGCCCACCAGCCCCCCAAGCCTGCCAAGGAGCCCCTCCTGCCCCCACTCGGGCTCAGACCCTGCCCAGGGAGGGTTTTCAGAGCTTAACCTCTGCTCACCATGCCCTTTCCCAGTGGGGTGAGCTCGCAGGTCGCCCTGGCTGCTCCACAGTGGTCCCACCCTGCCATGAGGTAGGTGGAGGGACCCCTCCCAGGCTGCACTCAGCAGCCCTTGAGACTGACTCCCAAGCACCCTTCCTTGTGTTGTGGGTGGATGGACCCTTTCTGTAAACATCAGAGGCCATGTCTGCTGTAACCCAGAGTCCAGGGAACAGCCACTCCCCTGGGGAGGACATGCTCCGAGGAAATGCACAAGCAGGAACTTCGGGGTTCCTAGGGGTTCCTAGTGGCCCTGCCCATACCTGGTTAGCCTCTGCCCGCGAGTGTCCCAGCCTTCTGCTTCCCCAGAGAGCCAGGAGGACACCTGGAGAGGCTCTCACTGAAGGCAGGTGAGGAAGGCCCAGGCACTTACCAGGTGCTGCCTGCCAACAGAGGGACCAGCTCCTTAGGAAGCACCCCCCCAGGCACCAGCCACAATGAAAAAGGCAGTGTGCGCGTGGCTCGCTGCCACCCCAGTAAAGGCTGTCTGCAGCTTTGGGGGCGGGTCACTTGGTGTGCTGCCCATCCAGGGCTCTGCTCTCTGTAAGACCACCTGTTGTTGAAGGCATGGTGCACATGCAGTGACCCCTTGGGAGGAAAGTTCTTGTCAACCGTTCCTCGCCTGCTGGACAGATGTGCCAGCCAAGCTGTCCTCAGAGCAGCACACGGGGGTGTGGTTGCTGTGATGACATGCTCCCTTGGCACAGATCTGCTTTTCAGGGAGCCCTAACTCTCGTGTGTCTTCTCCCTTGCGCACACCGCTCTGCGCCTGGTCTAGTAAGGGCTGCGCTTGGCTCCATTCTGACAACTTATTTTTCTGATACATCATTTTTTTAACAGCTTTATTGAGGCATATTTTACATATTATAAAGTTCACCCATTTTGAGTGCACAATTGAATGATTTGTAATAACTTCACCAAGTAGTGTGACCATCGCCAGTTTCAGAACATTTTTATCACCCCAGAAAGAAATCTGTACCCCTTAAGCAGTCACTCACCATTTTCCCCTACTCCAGGCACTGGCGACCACTAATCTACTGGCTATGGTTTTGCCTATTCTGGACATTTCTTATAAAGCGAATGTAGCACTATTTATTAGTACTTTATTCCTTTTTATGGATGCATATAGACATTGTGTGGATGTACCACATTTTGTTTATCCATTGACCTACTGATGGGTGTTTGGGTTGTTTCCACCTGTTGGTGATTGTGAATAATGCTTCTGTGAACATTCACGTACAAGTTTTTCCTGTGGACGTTATGTTTTCATTTCTCTAGCAGCGGAATTGCGTTGTGTGGTACTTTTTTGCTTAACTTTTTGAGTTACTTGTAAGTTACATGTCATATGTGAATATATTCTTATTAAAAATGTCATCAATGGGGGTGGCTGGTTAGCTCAGGTGGTTAGAGCGCAGGCTCATAACACCAAGGTTACCAGTTTGATTCCCACATGGGCCACTGAGTTGCACCCTCCACAACTAGACTAAAATAACTACTTGGAGCTGATGGGTCCTGGAAAAATGCCCTCCACAACTAGATCGAAACAACTACTTTACTTGGAGTTGATGGGTCCTGGAAAAACACACTGTTCCCCAATTAAAAAAAAAACAATGTCATCAATGAAGAGAAAGTCACTCTTGATCCCCAACCCCAGAGGAAAACAATGCTGTCCTTTGGTGAGCATCCCTCCAAACCTTATTCTACACAAGCATCCCGTTTCTCTATATGTAAATCTAGAATGAAATCATTTGTTAGTTTGAAGCGTAAATGTTGAAATGACACTGGGCATACTGTACTGTCATTTGATTTCTTCTCACATCAGTGCTGTCTGCACCTTATGTTGGTCACCTGGTTGATTTAACAGCTCCCTGTCAGGGGACGCTAGATGGTTTCTTGACTTTCAACCACCATTGCAACGCTGCAGTGAAATTTCTTGAGCTCCTTTCCAAATTTCTCCATGATAAATCCTAAGTGGAATCAGAATCATTAGCCTGTCCAACCTCCGTCCCTGAGGGCTGTTCCCCACATCCTGGCCTGCAAGTGATGCTGCCAATCTGATGGGTAAAAGGGGTGTTATTTTGCTTTAATTTCCATTTCGCATACTGAAACTTCACATCTTCACACGTGTTCAGAGGGTTTTCATACTTCTTTGCCCTTTAAGAAAAATTACCCACCTATCCTGTAAACAACCCCTAGGTCACTTCCTTCAGGAAGCCTCCTGGTCAAGCCTCAGAGCCCTACGTCCTGACCCACGTCGTGGGCCCTCCTGAGTCTCCACCTGGCCTGACCGGACTCGGCTGAGCAAGTAGGCTCAGCCTCGAGCCCCTGTGGGCAGGTCCTGTCACTCCGCGGCTCGAGGCTGTGCTACCATCACCTTTGACAGATGAAGAGTTAGTCACCCGCCCACGTAGTCGCCGAAGTTCCAGAACTTTAGGCCTTCACAGCCACGCACTGTGACCTACGGCCTTGCCCAGGGCGAAGGGCAGACTCCGTGACCCGCATCCCCGGCTATCTCCCGGAACACTATCAGAGCTGCCGAGCCCACGCCCCCAGCCCAGTCACTACCCCTCGGTCTCGCCCCGCTAGCAGCGGAAGTCCCGCCTCCTCGGGCTCCCCAGCGCCGATTGGTCACCTTCGCTCCGCCACGCCCGGGCCACGCCCCCACCGCGGGGAGGGCGACTTCCGAGATCGCAATTCCTGGGGATACGCTGCGCTATCTGGGGTCTCTGCGGAAGTAGCGGCCGCAGCTTACTAGGGGCGGGTTAGTCCTCCTGGACTCAGACGCGTCACGTCACCCCGGGGACCGCCACCATCCTACTCCCGTCCGCGGGAAGGAAGGGGCGTATGCAAACAACCTGGAGTTCCAAGTTCCCGATTAGTGAGCGTGTAGGGAAGGGGGCGGAAAGCACAATGTGGGCTAAGAGGGGTGTGATCGACGTGCTGGTGGCCCAGTGGCTTGGGAGAATCGGCAGCGGTGGCCAATGGCGATGGGGAGGGGGCGGGCGAGGGCCCGAGGTGTGTTGGGGCAGTGGGCGGGGTTGCGGGTGACGGGATGCTCTGCGGAAAGGTACTGGTGCTGACTGACGTGCAGACGGACCAGTGGTTCCGTGAAAGCGGGAGGTGAGTGGCCAATGCCGACATCGACGAAGCGAGGCTGTCGGAATCTCCGCAACTCTGTGTGGGTAGTCATGATGGATGTGCACTCGGACCAATGATCTCAGGAAAGGAGCGATGGGTGGCCAATGGTGACTGGGGGGAGGTGGGATAGGGCGGGGCGACCGGAGGCCTAGCTGCGCTGTGTGGGAAACGGTGGGGGCAGGCTGTCGTGAAGGACGTGTGCGCGGGCCAATGGGCCGGGGCAGGTCGGCGGCAGGTAGCCAATGGCGGCGCGCGGCCTGGGGGCGGGGCGGGGCGTGGCAGCGGTGCTGCGCGGGGCCGTGAGGGAAGCGGCTGTACGGCGGCAGCACTGAGGTGAGACAGACGGCGGAACAGGTGCGGGGGGCGGTCGCACTTGGGCGCTGCGTCCCGAGCTGTCGTGGCGGCAGTCGGGGTCGGTCGGGCCCTCGCTGACCGGGCCTTGTCGGCCCCCCTCACCCGAGCTCCGTCCCCGCAGGTCGGTCGGAGGCCTCCTCCCCGCCGTGCACCCGCGGCCGGCGCCGTAGGCATGCGGGCGCGGCCTGCGCGCGCGTGAGCGAGGATGGGGACGCAGGGCAGCCCAGTCAAGAGCTACGACTACCTGCTCAAGTTCCTGTTGGTGGGCGACAGCGACGTGGGCAAGGGCGAGATCCTGGAGAGCCTGCAGGACGGGGCGGCCGAGTCCCCGCCGTACGCCTACAGCAACGGTAAGGAGGCCCCATCGCCGGCCCGCCCTCGGGGTGCCGCCCCCCCCCTCCTCCCGTCCCCTCCTGGGAAGGGCTCAGGGCGCGCGGCGGCAAGGCTCGCCCTACTGGGCCCAGGGCTGCTCGGAGGCGGCGTGAGCACCACGCAGCTCCCTCAGTTAGCTGGCCTGGGAGGCGCCTTCCCCGGTGGGCCTGATCTGCCACCTCCTGTCACATCGTGTCTGTAATGAGAACGGCGCCAGCCAGCCATTTGCCCTCGCAGGTTACACTGCAATTAGGAGCCAAGGATCAGCGCCTTGCCTTTCTTCATCTCTTCACTGTAGCTAAAGCCTAACGCTGCCTGGCAGGAAGCAAGCCCGTGGCAATTTGCAATCTGTTTTCTTTCTCACCATTTCAACTCTAATGGAGGCCCGAGGCTGGGAGAAAGCAGCTGGATCCTGAGTTTAGAATCAGCTTGGCACTTAAAGTATCGGTTTGAGGCCATTTTAGAGGGTAACAGCTTAATGGGAGGCTGAGATTTTGCTGGGAGCCTCCTGGAGAAGGGCTTTCATCACAGGGTCAATCAGACCAGCTTGGTGACAATTGACAGACTAGGTGCGTGAAGAAAGGGTTGTTCAGGAGCTGGAGGAAGGATATACCTGGGAGGAGGGAGGGGGACGGGACATCCATCCACCAGTGGAGGTCTCATGGCAGCCGAGGTTCTGTACTGTCTAGGTGGAAAACCGGTGACAAGGTGTGGCCAGGGTTTTCTCACAACCTTGTGGAGTGTGTGCACAGATGAGGGGTCCCTCCAAGGCAGGCTGTACCCCTCAGGTATTTACCCAGTGCTCAGGGATTCGACAACTTGTGCTGGAAGAAAATGCCCCATTCATGACGTTATTAAACGTTCTTTAAAAATGTCTGGTTGCATGGCTAAAATACACTGCAAATACACATCACCAGCACTAGTCTGAGTGCTTCTTAATTTATATATTTAATATAAACAACGTAGCTATCTTGGCCAGTAAAGCAGTGTGGCCAATTCCCCTCTGCAACAGGGACTTTGTCCCAGGCTACACAGGGTGTTTCCTTAGGCGAACCAGGGACTCTGCCTATAGCATGTCAGCGTCTAGTCTCTCCAAGGGCCTTTTGTGCTTCTGGAAGTTCTGTCTTGTCTAACTAATTTTGCTTCAAGTCCTCGCTCTCCACATCCTTTGTTGCTTTGTTTTTTGGGCTCTTGTCAGTCCCGTCTGACTGCTCTGAGCGTTTGCTATTTGCTAAATTGCTTGCTTGTGGGCAACTGAGAATGTGGACGCTGCTTTTTTCCGACCCTTTTGTTTTAGGATTTGTCAAGGTTGTTGGATTACCTGGACTGGCTGAATGTGCTTCCTGCTGTAACAGCTTCAGCAGTGGGCAGCTGTGCCAGATACACACTGTGCCACCTCCGGAAGCACACACTCTCAGCACTAGCTCAGAGGAGACATCTGGAAGGGCAAGAAAGGAGGAGTCCCGGGTTGGTTTTTAGGTGAGGGAGGAAAAGTGTGAGGCCCTCCAGGGGTGTGAGAGTGAGGGCCTCTGTTGGCGCTTTAGCAGGCCCCTTCACCAGCCATTGTCACCTTAATGGGCACTTGGAAACACCCATCAGAAGTGTCCTTCCTGACCCAGACGGTGGTGGTTGAGTTGCTTTACCAGTGGTAGTATTGCTTCCTGGAGCTCTGCTCCTGGGCGGCTAGTGGTGTGTGTTCGGAAGAGCATGAGAAGAGTGTGTGAGGGGTTGGGCTTCACCAGGGGCAGCACTGTTTCCCTGGGACATAGATTTGTGCTTCTGAGGGTCAGCGCAGCCTCACCATCATGCACTTCAGCTGGGTGCAGTGAGCATTCCGGGAATACAGAGCCACTAGCTGGAGAGATAGGACCTGCCTCCTGTCCCCTCTGTCAAATAGCAATGCATTGCCACACTTCCTATGACATGCTAACTGAAGTGGGGCCAGTATTGAGTAAAATGTGGAGACCGCCTGAGATGGTGGAGATGTCTGGTCCAGTGGAGGGCTGTCTGCCAGCAAGGATCCGTGTGCTCTAAGGGCCAGGCATACTAATGGGTCCCTGCGGGTCCCCCATAGCATCAAGCAGAGAAGACAGAGTGCCCGGCCCCTGTGTTGGGTCCTCGAGGTTCAGACATGCACAACATGAGGAGTGGGACTTTGTGCTCAGGCTCGCTGACCCCAGGGCCCACTCACTGTTCTTTATCAGGGTAAAGTCGGTGGACCTGAGGGGTTTTTTTGGTGGTTTTTTTTTGCTCTCCCCAAGGTTTCCTAAGGGAGACTTGTTGGGGGTTTGGAAGCTCTGGAGCAACTGGTTCTCAGGGTTCAGCATCATGGGAATTTGTCCTTTGAAAGAGTTGTGATATTCAGGAGGTTTTTTTTATTTCTGATCACAAAAGATATACATGTATTTCTTTTCCCTCTTCATTGTTAAAAGCCTTCAGCGTGTTTCCAGGCCTCTTGCTTTCAGCCTAAACATGCATGGTTCTTCTGACTAGGAGCAGGTGACCCATGGCAGAAGGAGCTCCCCACCCCATGATGGGCGTGTAATCAAACCCCTGTCTTTGGGCACCCAGATGACTTACCCACATTGAAGTCTTGTCTAGCTTGTTTCTCAGACAGGTACGTGAGTACATGTCGCTTTCCCCAGCTTCACAAACATGTGAGTCATCCAAACAGCCTTTTCTAGTCCTGGCACCTGAAGCCATGATGAGCCGTACGTTGCCAACTCCCGCGGGAGCCCACAGTGGCTCTTGGCGTCTGCTGATGCCAATGTGCGCCATGCTTATAGGTTGCCATAGACCTGGAGGCCTTCCACTCAGGAGGTTTGCTTTCCCTTCTTAATGCACAGCAGTGGTTTTAGTGGAAGGCCTGTGCTCTTCTTGGACAGAACAGAACACTCTGCATAGAGGTTCTACTGAGCCATCTGCTGGGGAAATATGCTCCAGAGAGTAAGTGGCAAGGAAGGCGGTAGAACGTTCTGGGAGCAGCTTTTACTCCCCAGTGCACCGCCAGATCTGACTGCTCCAGGGCGGTGCGTCCCTGAGGCGGCGTGCTGGGTGCCCCCTAGTGCACAGCCTGTCCTGTTTTACTGAGCACGATAAAGGTCTTGATTAAGAGAGTTGTGTCCTCTTCCCCTTGGCTTTCACATATCTTCACCTGAGGGTTGAAAGTCAACAGGAAAATGTGTCATAGTTGATATGCCTGTGTCTTGGAAGATTCAAGAGTAGGCCTAACTCCATCTCTCTCTCTCTGCTCCTCTGGGGGTCAGTGTTTGTGGGAGCTGCTGAGTATACAGGACGCTGGTGTCCTTTGAGCACAGGCCATTCGGGGAGGGAGGAAGGGGGTCCAGTGGGTAGGAGGAGTGAGGACATAGTGACCGGGGTGGACAAAGCGGGGCAAGCGCAGAGGTCGGCTACGAATGTCGGGGCCTGCTGGTTTTCTCCGTGTTAGTACTGTGCCTGTGGGGGGAAGACAGTGTGCCTGCAGCCCCAGCTACAGCCCATGTCAGCGACCTGGTGGCCAGGCCAGAGCTCGCCACTTCCCCCAGCTCCATGGCTTTTTCATCGGTCAGTTCCAAATGTCTCCTCTCACCTGGCTGGAAGTGGGTGCCTGTCCTCAGGTCAAACATCAGGGCACACAGCGTCTTCAGATGCTCCTCCATGCTATTTTCCTGAGTCAGGACGTGCCTCTGTCTTATACATCCCTGGCAGCTTGTCCGTCGCTTGTCCTCAACACTAGCACGAGACCTGCTCACAGGAGGAGCTAACTAGATGTGTGTTCTTAATGAAGGAGCAGCTTGTATGTCACATCTGTTCCGATGATCACCACTCAGCTAGGTCCTTCTTTCCCTCTCTGCTTGGTTGGGTGCTCGTGTCTGGGTTTCACCCATTTTCTGGGCCATTTGTTGGGGTTTGCCTTTCCTCTGTCCGGTGACAGGTTCTGAGGTGCGTGTTGGCCTGAGGGTGACATGTGACAGGCCCTGGACCGAGCTCCTCGGCGCTGCCCCTCATCTTGTCCTCACTGCCACCCTATGACAGAGGCACCATCATTATCCCATTTTTCAGATGAGGAACCGAGGCTGAGAGCCTACTGCTGTAACAGGCAGCGTAGGGCCTGGCACCCTCTGCCTTCCTAGGTGCTGGCTGATCCCCTTCTCTGGGAGCCTGACGCTGTGATCGGTGTGTGTGACCTCTTCTCATTAGGTGCCCTCACGCCCTCACCTCCACCATGGGCCTGGGCCTGGTTCCTCTCTCTAATGACCATAACCCTCCTGTCCAGTGCTTCCTGTTTGTTTTGCTCGCATGTTCTCAGTGCATCCCAAACTGCACTCTTTCCTTCGTCCCAGCACCTCTGTCCCTATTCCGGGGGCTGCCTCCTCCCTCTGCTCTGGGGCCTGGGATCAATCACTGAGGCCCATTTGTTCTCCCTTTACTGCCCTGCTCCTTCCCTGCTGCCTCCCTCCTGGCTGCACCCAGCCGAGCAGCAGAGCCCCAGGATCTCCCAGGGCCGCAAACCATGGATTTCCAGAAGGCCACAAAGGGCAATGGTAGAACCTTGTGTGCCTGAGACCCCTTTGCCAGAAACACTCACCCGTTGTGTGTGGTATAAAGATCACCGTGTCCCTACCTGAGAAGGTGGCCGGCGGGGGGGATCAGATTTCCTTATCCGCTTCAGATTATGATAAATGGACTGATTTGTAATTTGGACTGGTGTGGCCTTTCCGAAATTTTCAGAAAACAAGTAAGTAGAATATTTTTAAAAATGTGAAGTTTTCCCCCAATCTTTAGCATTTGCTGTACGCTCAAGCAGATAACAGACAAATGCTTCCATGGCAGGCACATTGCTGTGCAGAGTTGGGTCCCTCTTTCAGGATGATGTGGTTGCAGTGACACCGCTCTGTCGTGTTGGGCACACGTAATGTCATCATTCTCATCATCAAGAGTGTTTGTGGCTTGAATGATGAGCTAAACAGAAACACGTTTCAGGAAGGAAACCCTAACGGACTGGAGACGTAGGTGGAGGGT
This sequence comes from Hipposideros armiger, assembly GCF_001890085.2. Lineage (NCBI taxonomy): Eukaryota > Metazoa > Chordata > Mammalia > Chiroptera > Hipposideridae > Hipposideros > Hipposideros armiger. The sequence goes on from NW_017731476.1 coordinate 2,032,428, forward strand.
TCCCAGGCACTTTCACCTCCTGTTATGTTTAAATTGTAATGGACAGGGTGTGAGGTTGCTAGCCACTGAGAAGCTGACCACTTACTTGGTCTGGGGCCTGGGTGAGGAGGAGTAGAAGTGGGTGGAGTTGCACATAACCAGGCCTGGGAAGTGGGCAGCACCTAATGTGGGCTACACACCTCTCGATGGCGTGTTGCAGGGCCTGGGGCCTCGTTGGTCAGGGTGTCATCCATTGGGCATTTGGAGAAGGTGGGGAAGGGTCTCAGCATCCAGCACCCTGGCTTGGAGCAAGCTGCAGAAAGGATGGGAAAAGGGAGGGATGAGATGGCTGTGGGGCAGAATTTACCGCCCTAGGCCCTCAGGGTGTTGGCACTGTGAGCACAGGTATCAGAGACCAGGAGAGGGGCTGAGCCAATCCCAGGTGTGGGGTTATCCTTAGGGTGAGAAATGAGGGTAAATACAAGTGAGTAAAGTGAACTTGAACTCTGAGATGGTAACAGGTTTCCTGGTTCTTTCTGATTGCCCTTGCATAGCGACGGGCAAACGGTGATGTCCCCAGTGCACGATTGTCTTCTGCCAAGATGGGAATATGAAGTACCTCATTGACTGTGGACATGGGTTCTTCAGAAGGTAGAGGGGGGTTAGGGGACAGGTAAACCCGGCACTGATGGAGGATGTAGGGACCCAAGGACATGAGCAGGACGGGGGCATGGCCAGATGAACTTCTGCCCCTCAAGTCACTGGGCGTTGACATCTCAGGGGTACGGCGCTTTGGCCAGACACACAAGAGGGAGGCGATTCATGCAGGATTGGGGGGTGCTAGAGGATTGTGAAGCAGGAGGGAAGGTGAGGGGTAGTCTAACCCGGAGTGCGGAGGGCTTGGTGTCAGGAGGCCAGCATCCGGAGAGAGAGCATCCCCCACCCCCAGAGAGGGCGCCCCAGCATCTTTGAGGAAGCACAGAGAGTGCTTCCAAGTGCTGGAAAAGCGGGCATCTAACAGATTTTGAAAAGTGTCAAAATGCGGACAACCAGGTGCCAGATCTCTGGGCAAGTAAGTTAATGTCGCCCCTGAGCAGAGATCTCGGCTGAGCGATAAGCATGTGTCTGTGAGCCCAAAAAGCCACCAGGCAGTTCCCAGGTTGGGTTGGCAGCACTGTGGCCCAGGCGGGCCCGCATTCCATCCCGTGGTTCATGGGGTTGTGAGCTGGGTCGTCGCCAGCCTGGACCTTCCCAGGCAGCAGTTTTCTGTCACCTGGGCCAAGGTCGGGTGAGTTCCTGCTACTCAGGTCTCTGCTGGGAGGGATGGGTGACAGGTTAAGTGATGTTATCGGGCCTTAGATGCTTTGTACCGCCTTGAATGACTGAAGGAACACAGTAACAGCTAACAGGGTGCCAGAGTTCTTGGTTTAGTTCCAAGAGTCAACTGCTGAGGAATTGGGAGCTCTGACGCGGCGGCTGCGATGACTGCCTGCCCTTGTCCTTGGCTTCCACCCCCAAAGCCTCTGATCCGGATGCTGCTGTTACGGGCGCACCACTTAGCGCCGGTTCAGCGAGTCTCCTGTTTATACCTAATCGCTCTGTATTGATTTCTGTTTCCTGTTGTTTGGTCCTCTTCCTTCCCAGATCCGGTGTCGGCAGTCCTCAAACTGCTGGAAGGCTTTTGCAGCTGAGTCCGGTTTTCTGACAGACACAGTTTGAGCAAGGGGGGGGGGGGGGGGGGGCACGGCCACAGATCTTGGGAGCAGTGTGGCAGATGGAGTCCTCGTCAGCCTGCAGAAGCTGCTGCACTGGCCTGTGACACGGGTCTCCCACGGGAGCCGACAGTTCTGGGTGCACACTCACACTTGCACACTCACACTCGATGGCTGGTAACAAGTTCGTAGTGGTGTTGTTAGTGGGAGCAGTTTCCTCATTTTAAGTCACTTGACGAGGGCCACACACATAGAAGATTCTAATGGGCAATACATGGAAAGATGTTTAACCTTAATGTTGAATAGGATAGAACCCTCACCTGTAAGCGTATCACAGGATGTCCAATAACCCTCAGCACTAAGAGTGCTCCAGGGTGTGGGGGTGGGGGGCTCTCCCAGGGACTCCACAGGGTGTGTTCCAAGCCATAGGAAGTCTTTCCTGTGACCAAGGAATTAGAAATCTCTTCTGGGGAATAACAGGGGACATGACAAGAGAAAGTCAGGCTTTGTGTGCGTTTGTTTAATAAAAATGCAAAACCTGAAATAGCCTCAAGGTCTAGCAGTGGAAATATGGTATATTCATAGGGTGAGATAATTGTACAGCCTTTAAAAATGCTGGTTTGGAGTAACAGTAAATGAATATTCGGTGATACGGGGGGAAATCTCTGATATCTTAAGTGGGGGAAAAGTATGCCTAAGTATATAGTGTATCAGTGGGTGTTAAATGAGAGAGAATTGTGGAGTGGAACATGTGAAACCCTTGATGGTGGTTATCTCTCTGTTTGGGGTTAGGATCAATTTTTAAAAAATGTTTTGCCAGGTGTTGTATGTGGATGTGCTTGTTCTTTATGGGCAGCAGAAAGCTGTGCTTTGCTTTGGTCTTGGGTGATTTTTTATTTTTAAGATTTTTATTAGGGAATTGGGGGATGGGAACAGTGCTGGGGAATTGGGGGAAGGGGAACAGACAAGTTGCTGTCGTTTTGTTCTTCAGTCTAGTTGTG
>NW_017731476.1:2035144-2039590 GCF_001890085.2 Hipposideros armiger
ACGTCGCTTCACTGGCCCAAGTTGGCACCATCATCGCGCTCTTCCCAGGCGAGGCAGATCAGTCGCCGGCTTCTGGACGGCTGCTCACTGCGGCTGCCGGCTGCTCACGCTGGCTGCTGGCTACACATGGTAGCCCATGGCAGCCCACTGCAGCAGGGGCTGCAGCCTACGCCGTTGCCATTGCCAGCGGCAGCGACTCATGGCAACCCAGCTCCAGGTTGAGCTGTTGTTCAGCATCTTAGCTGTAGAGGGCAGTGTCACTGACCCTCAAATGTGGGATCTGAACTGGGGCCCTCTAGCATCCCAAGCCAGCTCTTAACCATCGCGCCACTTGGCCGGCCCTAGTCTTGGGTGATTTTTAAGGAAAAGCCCTTCCTTCGCAGGAAGCCAGTCGACAAACTGCCCTTGACTTTTGCCCAAAACCTAGCATGCCAGTGTAGACACAAGGGCATTTTGAAATGTATTAGGTAACTTCTGCTTCCTTTTCTGTCCTTCACCCGGCAGCCCTCTTCCTTCTCTCCCAAGCGACAGGCTGGTGTGTGCGTGCACCTCAGTGGCAGACCCCAGCCGGTAGAAGGGCAGGCTCGGGGGACCCGCGGATGGTCCTTGTTCCCAGAATGTCTGTGTGGTCAGCACATTAGGGGCGGGTGTTCACACCTGGCTCTGATCATTATTCAGACCCATCTTGTAGGGTAATCCGCCCCTCATGCTCAAAAGGCCCACTGATCTAAACCCTGAGCAGGTCAGTACCCTGTGGATTTACTTTTTTTAAATAAATTTTGAGGTATCATTTACATACAATAAAATGTACCCATTTTAAGTGTACAGTTGGATGAGCTTTGACAGGTGTGTATACCTGTATAACCACTGCCCTAATTGAGACCTGGAAACTTTCCACCTCCTCAGAAAGTTCTCTCCTGCCTCTTGGAAGTCAATCCCCCAGCCCCAGGCACCACTGCCCAGCTTCCTGTCACTCTAGGGTACTTTTGCCTCTCCAGAACTTCCTGTAAATTGAATCATACGATATGGTCTTCCTTGTCTTTGGTTTGTTTCGCTCAGCATAATGTATGTGAAGTTCTTTCCTGTTCATTCCTTTTTGTTCCTGAGTAGCATTCCTTTGCACGTATACACCCCAATTTATCTATTTACCTATCAGTACAGTTTTGGTTATTTACTATTTGGGCTATTGTGAATAATGCCGCTATGAACATTCTTGTACAAATACTTTAAACATTTAAAAAAATTTATTCTTGTGGTAAAATGTACATATTTATCATGTTGGTCGTTTGTAAGTATATGTATGACTCAGTGGCATAAAACGATTTGAAGCACACAAGTCCTTGTGTAAATGTGTGCTTAACTTACAATTGCCAAATTGGATCCTAAAGTCACTCTACCATTTTGAGTTCCCACCCGCAATGTGTGAAAATTCCACGCTTGGCCCATGTTTGATGTTGTCAGTTTTTTTGTCCTTTTAATCAACTTTAATGAGGTATAACATATGCACCAAAAACCTGTATCCATTTAACATTTGCAGTTTAATGAGTGTTGACAGGTACACACAACTGAGCAACCATCACCACACTCCGTCCCCATGCTCTTTGCAGACTCCCCTAGACTTGGGAACCACTGACCTTTATATTATAGATTAGCTTGCATTTCCAGAGTTTTTCTATTAGTGGAATCACATTGTGTGGCTTCTCTGGGACATTCAGCCATGTTATCGTGTGTGGTTATAGTTCACACCTTTGTATTGTATAGATTTTGTTGTGAGCATGGCTATGCATTTATTCTTCTGCAGGTGGGCTTTTGGGTGGTTTCCATGTTTGGGTTATTCTGAATAGTGTGCCTATGAAAATTCTTCTACAGGCATTCCTAGAGAGATATTGTGGATTCCATTCCCAATTACCTCAATAAAGCGAGTCGTAATCTTTTTGCTGGCGAGGGTCTTGCCTTCAGTTTATAAAAAACGCAATACTTGTGAAGTGCAGTAAAACAAGGCGTGCCTGTATGTGTTTTGGGTGCATATGTGCACGCATTTGTGTCATGGATTCTCCGAGGAGTGGGATTGCTAGCTTGTAGGTTGTGCATATATGTTCAGCCTTAGTAGATACCACCAAATGGTTTTCCAAAGCAGTTGAGCAATTTCTGTCCCATCAGGAGGGTCTAGTAAGTAGCCCTTAGTTACTTTTATACCTGGATATTCCTTTTCTGTCTCTGCTGTAACCTTCTTATAGGTCTGTAGGTCCTCAGTCAATAGTCAAGGGGTCTGTGGGCAGTGTTTCTGCAGGCTCTAGGGAAGGTCCGTTTCCTTGCTCACTGAGGTGTTGGCAGAATTCAGCTCTTGGCAGTTGTAGGACGAAGGTCCCTATCCTTTGCGGGCTGTAAACTGAGGGCTGGCCCAGCTTCTAGCGATCAGCCGCATTCTTCTCTCATGTTCCCTTTCCTCCATCATCAGATCCGGGTCAGATCCCTCCCAGGTTTTGAGTTTCTCCTTCTCGTTTCTGACTCAGCTGGGAAAGGGTCCCCACCTTTAAGGACTCAGTGATGACATTGGGCCCACCCAGTAACCCAGGATCCTCTCCCTTCTCCAGGCCCATGACCCCAGTTCCATCTGCAAAGTCCCTTTGCCCTGTCCGAAGCATGTTCACGGGTTCCAGGGATTAGGATGTGGATATCTCTGGGGCTGTTACTCTGTCTACCATACCTTTCTAAAAAGACCTTTTGTTGTAGTGTTTTGATAGATTTTTGTAGGTACAGTGGCTGGTCAGAGGAGCATATGTTCACATTTCTGTTACATACTCCTGGTGTTAGTTATTGCTATAGACTGAATGTTTGCTTCCCCCAGAATTCATATGTAGAAATCTCACTCCCAAGGTGGTGGTATTAGGAGGTGGGACCTTTGGGAGGTGATTAGGTCGTGAGGGTAGAGCCTCATGAAAGGGATCGTGCCCCTATAAAAGAACCCACAGAGCTCCCTCACCCCTTCCGCCATGTGAGGACACAGCCAGAGGTTGGCCGTCTGAACCAGGAAGCGGGCTCTCACCAGACACCGACTTTGCTGATACCTTGGTCTTGGGCTTCCAGCCTCCAGACCATGAGAAATAAATCTCTATTGTTTATAAGCCCCCCAGTCTGTGATATTCTGTTACAGCAGCCTGAGCAGACTAAGTAATCACAACAAACTGAACATCTTCAAACAGTACCCACTTTTTAGTGCATAGTTTCTGGGGGTCTGGAACCTGGGCACAGCTTAGCTGGGCCCTCACAGGGCCTCAGGGCTTCTCACAGGCTGTAGTCAGATGTGGGCCGGGGCAGAATCCCTTCGAAGCTCACATGGTGGTTGGCAGCACCTGGCCACGCTCAGTTCCTGACAACGCAGGCCTCTCTGTAGGGCGGCTTGTTCATAGAGCCAGCAAGGGAGAGAATCTGCCCGCAGGAGTCTCATGTAACATGAGCTTGGAGGGGACATCCATCCTCTTGGCCTTACTCTGGGTTAGAAGCAAGTCTTAGCTCCCAGCACCCTCGGGGTGGGGTGTACCCAGGGACCTGAGTGCCAGGAGGCGGGATCCTGGGCCCCCTTGAGCATGCCTGCCACACCCCTTAGTATTGCTCCATCGGGCTGTACCAAGTCGTGTGCGTCTACCTGGGTGTGTGTACCCAGGGACGTGTGGAACGCATTCCCTTGGTATAGGCATGTTCTGCGGCCTTACTCTTGGGAGAGGAGGTGTGAAGGCTGGTTAGGTGTCTCAGGCTGCATGTGTGTCCAGGAGGACTGCCGAGGCCTGGGCTGCCTGCATGGCTGCTGTGTGTGGATCCCAGGGCACACTTGCACTTGTCTGTCTGTGTTATGGAACACTTTTTCTGGTTCCTACAAGACCCTGGCCTTCCTGTCTTGCCTTTTGTCTGCCTTTGAGAGTGTATTTTCCCCCACTAAAGAGTAACACTAAGCAGCAGCAGCTGCCCATCTTGGGTTTGGGGGTGGCACCCTCACGCTACGAATTGGATTAAATATCATGTTGTGCTTCGTTCAGACAGCCTGGCTGGCGCTGTGCTTCCCGGGAGGTGAGACTGGGAACCATGTAGAAAGCCAACAACCTGGGCTTTCAACACAGCAGCATCTCCTGCCAGTGTGGAGGGGCTGTGCTGCTCTGGAGCCTTCCATGAAGTCACTAGGCTACCTGGGTTCAGCAGAGTCACTAGCCTCGCTGTGAGGGTGTAGTGTTCATGATCCACACGTCCCGGGATGCTTCCAGCCCCATCGGGGAGCTGCATAACTGGGAGAAGCTGCTGGGAATGGTTTCCTTTCCCTCAGATACTAGCCAGCACTCAGGCTTCTGGTGCTCGATTTAAACACTGCAAAGAAAAACATCAGTTAGCATTTTCTGTTTTCACTTTTTTTTAATACATATATGCAAATGCATATATATATATATATATATATAT